>NC_138964.1:164449537-164849537 GCF_055761805.1 Camellia sinensis
TCATAGGCTTTTCATTTAGCATCTCTAACTGCCCCTTATTTATGAAAATATATTTGAGGTATTTAAAAGTTACACTACAATCCAAATTTCATTTGTTGGGGTTTCTTGGAATTTAATAACCCAAATTATGTCACTAGAAATATGTGCTTTGGGCTTGACATTCATTGAGAGTATGTGTTCTTATGCTCTTAGGTTGAAGCTAGGTAATGGATAAGTTTCTTACATTGCTGATTTCTCTCTTTCTAGATACCTGTTATTGTCAATTTCCATTGTTGTGGTGCTCTTCACTTGGCATGTGAAGCTACTTATCCATTATATTGGTCATTCTCTTTTGTAGTACAATTTGGTTCGCCTATAGTCTAGTACAGATATGTTGACAGAACTGATGGGTCTGAATATGATTTTTGTTCTATGTTGTGTACAGTCTTGCCATCAGTTGGGATTGGAGCCCTTTCTGCTAGAGAGGCCGAAGGAAGAACCAATATCTCTGCCGGGGAGAAGGTTTGCTTATCTGATATATATCTGTTCCTTTCTTCTGTATGTCCTTGGGTGTTTATTGGTGCATTGTCCTTCCTTTTTCAACTTGAGGTGGATGGTGAGCTAGGTGACCACAGGCTTCTTGTGCAAACTCAAGGAGGTGGTCTCCCTTTCTATATTGGTTGAACTTCTGAAGCTCTCCATTACCTGGATATAGCTTATATTAATTAGTACTGAGTATAGGCATCAGATATCTGGGTATTTCTCGCTTTTTCCAAATTATTTCTTTCCTTCTTTTTCTGTGTCTAGAAGAGTGAAGAGAAAAAGGGTGGTAATGGTAATCAATATGGAACTGTTTCTGATTGAAAAATTGCCTCAACCACCAATCTAGGGGAGTTGTTCAACCTTGCAAATTCCAGATGTAGATAATGTAAACCCAGTTGTGTATCATGGATGGTTGCTAGTAGCAAGAATCTGTAGTTATTATGATGAGTTTTCTCTGAATTGAAGATTCGAGTTTAGTATTATGACTATTCTGCTTGCGTTACACTATTTTTGGCGAAATGCAGCTTTAGCAGTTCTTGTTTTTGGTACTTGTGCTTTCTATCAATATGGTCACCTGGCAAGGCTTTTGAGAGAATGCATCAAATCCGATGAACAATTAATCAATACCTTTTTTATTTTATTTTATAATAAATAATTTTGAAATGCGTGGTGAATTGATAGAACCTCTCTTTCCTTGAGAGCTTGTATTGTTTGTCAATAGCTTGGAAATGAGACTCTCTCTCTCTCTCTCTCTCTAAATGACCAGCCTAATTTTTCTCTTTTCTAATTTTCTTATTTTTTCCCTACTATTTTTTTGTAGTACTTGTTGATTTTCATTAATTCATGTACATCTGTATCCTTCAAGATGTAGATTGGAAAATAAAGATAAACTAGTTCAACATAGCTATGAGATTTTGGCTTTATAATATAGTGTATGCGGTATGTGTTATGCTTTTATGCTACATTTGGTTGCTTAGTCGTACCATATTAATATAAATACATGTGACTAAGGGGGAGAATCCTAATTTTTAGTATCTCACATTAGCCATACACGGTCTCTCTCTTCTCTTCCATCATTCTTTTTTTCCATCTCCTTGCTGTAAGTTTAACTATTATGTTTGTTGTTGAATTTTAGGAGGCCCATAAATTACTCCAACCAGCTGACAAAATTTTAAAGACATTGGCTGTTGAACTTGCAGAGTACCAGGTGGAGTTTGACTGATTTGTTTTTTCCTATTCGATATAGTTCTGAAATTTCCCCATGGTGTTTATTGAGACTTATGATGGATCCCTAATTTTTCTGTGATTCAATCTCACTGTTTTCAGGTCTGTGTTGATGTATTTATTACTACCCAATCTTATGTAGACATTGCTTCAATCTCTGTTATCCCGAGAACTACTGGAGGGCAGGTATTCATTATTGACTATTTATTCTTCGAGAGTTTTCATCTTAATTCTGAATTGATAGTCGCAGTTCTGTCCCAAGAATTGTTGATTTGTTGTTGAAAAGCATAATTGTTGCATTTTGATTTCTTTTAAATGATTAGTTTGCAAAGCTGTCTATGTATGCAAATATATGGCATCTAGGTATGTTTGTCTTATATGCTACTCTCATTTGAAAAGAGACTGCAAGTTGGATGTGACTTTCTTATGCGAAAATCTGCAACATACTCCTAAATAGCTTGGTGAAAGTTGCAGTAGCACAGTGTGCAGGATCCATTGATGGTGTTTTTAATTATTTTATTCAAAGTTGCATTTTGAACTGTTCTCTTCTTGACAAACTGATCTTTTAAGTAACAATTTGTTAACTTCAAATGACATCAAGCACAATGTATTAATAATAAGTTATTGGCATTAGCATTTGCCCATGCTCGTTTTAGTTTATTTTTTATATTGCTCCTGTGCTTGTACTTTTATTTTTCCAAAGTTCTGAGGTACTTTCATTAGACACTAGACAGCCACCAAATCCACAGGGTAAATCAGAAAACTTCAAATTTAAACAAAGAACCTACTGTAGGCATGCCTACCTAAAATTCACAAGTTTTCTTAGAAAGAAATGGTGAAATAAGATATTAAGGCCCCATTTGGTGTTGTGGTGAGTTTACATTAGAAGATCTTTACGGTTGCTTGAAGTGGTTCATGGTTTCTTTAGCTGTATCTGTGAAGTACGTTGACTTTTAGTGGTATTGCACAGAAAGTACTCTTCAATGAAGCAGTGATGAGATGCTTTGGCGAGAGAGGAAATCAAGCTCTTCTTGAATTGTGTAACCAAACAGCACATACTTCTTTACTGCAGCCTCTTGTCTGCATAGTTCTTAATTGAAAAGCACCTCACTAAAAGTCATAGTACCACCAACTGGGTCCAAACTCTCTTTGCTAATGATTGTGTTAACAATGTCCTCTAATCTTGTTCTGTTGGAAATCTCTGCAAGCTTGTAATCCTTCCCATGATTTTTGTTTGTCCTTTTCATTCACTCATCCTGCTGTCTAGTTCTTTCAATATGTGAGTGGTAAACTCTGTTCTAATTTTTCTAGCCACGGGAAAATCGGAATCAAGTTCTTTTTGCCTTCTGCTACCTTATTTTTACAGGGGAACATGTTTTCTTTTTTTTTTATTTTTATAAATGTCACGCATTGCAAATGCTCCTCTGGTGAACTACTGGAACCAGACTTAGTTTGACCACGAATTAAGCATCTTTTTTCCCCAAACAAGTGAAATATAATATAATCCATAAACATGATGATGAATTGAACTAGATGCTGCGACGCTAGATGGTAAATCCTCATTAAATTTTCCTTTCATGCATGAATATCTTAAGGTGTGGGTATTTTTTTTGGATAGCTTGATATACACTGTTGGGCCAATTTCGTAACAACTTAAGCCTTTGGGACAATTGGTGATTTAGCATTTTTTTTTTTTTTTTTTTTTGGGGGGGGGGGGGGTTGCATTTGGTCCCCGTTTGCATTATTTATATTTTCGTTTGCATTCTTTCTTCTCTCTTTGCAAAACGGGATTGCATGTGAAGGAGGGTGTTGGATAGCTTGATATAATTTGTTGGTTCCATTTCCTATCAACTTAAGTTTTGGGGACAACAATTGGTGATTTATTTCACCCTTTCTTCCAGGTGTATTATTATTACCCTTTCTCTGCTCTTTCTGATCCTGCAAAACTTTACAATGACCTTCGATGGAACATCACAAGGCCCCAAGGTTTTGAGGCAGTCATGCGTGTAAGATGTAGCCAGGTGAGTTTCTGATAGTACTGCTTTTTTGGCCATTGATCTGTATTATAGTTAAAGTGTACCTCTGGTATATTTTAAAAACACTGCTCTGTACTCTCTGGAAAAAAAATTATATTATTTTTCTTCTTTTTAGGGTATTCAAGTTCAAGAATACTCTGGAAACTTCTGTAAGCGCATTCCGACAGATGTTGACCTACCTGCGGTTAGTACATATTTTATGAAATGCTATCCTCCATTACTGTTTAAGTGGGTGTAAAACCATGGAAATTTTTTGATCTATGCTGAGGATGATAATTTGATTAAAATTTCAGCCATACTCTACATTTTGCTTCGAGATAGTAGTATATTATATACTCTATACAATGCTGTGAGATAGTGAAAATTGATGTGAGCTGGAATGTGAAATTCAGATAAAATGCAGCTGGTTCTTGGCATATGTAACTGCTAATAAGAAGCTGGAGAACTAGGGCCCCGTAGTTGGTTTTGTGAAACGAAGTCCCACATCCCTAAGTACTTAAAGTAATGTTGAGCATATAAGCGTGAGGCACCCTCACCTCAATAGCTAGCTTTGGGGGTTGAGTTCTACCCAAGACCGTGTAACATGGTATCAGTGCCGGAGTACTCAGGGATGGGTAGGGTGCATGTCCTTGGCCTGCACATAGGCTTGAGGGAGGGTGAGAAGTGAAGGCATATAAGCGTGAGGGCACCCTCACCTCAATAGCTAGCATTTGAGGTTGAGTTCTACCTCAATGTCTGGAGGGGTTAATCACACAATAATTGCATCATCTATCTTGACCCTGATATGACAATCCTTGAATGGAAATTTAAATAACCTCCCAGTTTCTAATGGAGACGAGATTGTGGAATGTGCATAGTGGGTTCAATCCTGACTTTAGTGTCTCTCTCCTGTGTTCAATTATCCATGTTAACTTCCTGTGTGTTACATTTAGTTACTACTATACTCTCTCTCCAAAGAATTTTGTAAATGGCTTTAATAGTGCACATCATTTAGGGTAGTGGTGGAAAAATGCATTTCAAGGTGGACAGGATGGGTACTCATTTAGAGTGGCAGTTCAAATAAGGAAAATCTATTGCAAGTATATTACTACCCATGAGGGTATGGCTTGAAGCTATTCTGTAACAATCCTAGTTGAAGTTATTGAAGTACACTGAGAACCTACTACCCTTTAAAGCTCTTTCCACATTTTCTATTTTACCAGACACTTTTCAATGGTGCTGTAAGGCCATATTTGATTCACAGATAAAGGGACGGGATAGGAGTATTTTAAGGGGGATAAAATTATCCCACTTTTGGCTCACATTTTGTGACGTGGAATAATTTATACTGGGGGTCCCTTTCTCCTGCATATGCAGGATTATTTTGAGCCAACGGAGATTGGCAAGTGACAACTTATCCCGGGACAAGACTTTCATTGCAAAAATACTAAAATACCCTCCTCAAGATAAGTTATCCCATTATTTTATCCCCAAACCAAAAAATTCCATTTATTTCTCAGTCACAATTGATGGCTCCCATAATATCCTATCCTATCCTATGTTGAATAGTTATATTTGATTGTGATTGTCTGATCCCATTTTGAAACAAAAGCTCATAATGTTGTTATGGAAGGTCTTAATACTGACCAAAAACTAGCGTGGTCTTGGCATTATTGTTGTCCAAATGTATGGCAATTTAGTCATGTGTCATTAAAAACCTTATAGGACCTAGTACCGACTGATACTTTCATGCTCTTCGGTAAATTTAAAGACTCATATAAGCAGTAATGGGCGGTGTGGATCAATTTCAATGTGGCACCCTTTTTATGAGAAAATACTGTTATCTTGTTTGGTGTCTTTCCTTGGTGTTCATCTTGCTTAAAATTAGTTGGTTTTACTGTTGCTTTTTTCATTACTTTTGTTTATTTTTTTCCTTCAATTGCTGTTGCATAATTGCTGATCCGGATTTAGTTGGTTTTGCTTTATTCACTAGTAAGGAAATTGTTCCCCTCCTAATCAGCTTTGCCCTCATACAGATTGACTCTGACAAAACTTTAATGGTTACTTTGAAACATGATGACAAACTGCAGGATGGCTCAGAATGTGCTTTTCAGGTAAAATTATTTCCATTTATTTACCTATGGCAATCTGTATCCAGCTTTCATATATTCATACCGGCTCTTTTTATTGAACTTCTTGTATTCTTTGTATTGTATGAGAAAATATCAGGTCTCAACTTTAAAATTTTTTTTTTTTTTGTGCATCCAGTGTGCTCTTCTTTACACAACTGTGTATGGTCAGCGAAGAATACGAGTTTCTACCTTATCTTTGCCATGCACAAGTCTGCTAAGTAATCTGTTCCGCTCAGCTGACTTAGACACCCAATTTGCTTGTTTCTTGAAGCAAGGTAGTTGATTATGATATTTATTGCTTCTTTGGCTTCTTTAATTGTGATAACTCTTGTTTAGTTAATGCGTCCAAATTAATTTTTTCTACCCAGACTTATTTAAAATAAGTCACTTTGTTTTCTTAGGTTTTCTGTGGCAATTCTGGGCCAACTATATTTTCTTTTTCCAGTATTAATCTTTTTTTAAGGAAAACAAATACTAATTGTGATATCTTATTTTACCAATCTGTAGTGGCAAGTGAAGTTTCTTCCAGTCCACTTCCACAAGTCAGGGAACAAGTGACAACCCTTTGCATCAACATTCTGCACTCGTATAGGAAATTTTGTGCCACAGTATCATCATCTGGACAACTCATCCTTCCAGAGGCACTGAAACTTCTCCCTTTATACACCCTTGGTATGTTACTTGATGCTTATAAATTATTTTCATCAATTCAGCTTTTGCTTGCCTTGAGTATGGAATTAGTCAAAATGCCCACCCTTTGTCGCAGATAGTTTGATAATTTGGAATATGTATTTACTTTTTTTAAACGTTCTGTTTTCAGCTTTGGTTAAAAGTACAGGTTTACGAACTGATGGGCGAATAGATGATAGATCCTTTTGGATAAGTTATGTTTCTTCTCTTTGTACTTCTATGGCAATCCCACTGGTCTACCCCAGGATGATGGTCATTCATGACCTTAACTCGAAGGTATTAATAGCATTGTATCTGTGTGTCTATGCTCTACTGTTGTTTTTATGTGATCCTAATATTCTTGGTGTTGGTACTGCCAAATTGACAGGATATCAATGAATCTCTTTTACTTCCTTCTATCCCACTTTCCAGTGATCATGTGTGTGATGATGGAGTCTATCTTCTCGAGAATGGGGAGGACTGTTTAGTATATGCTGGGAACTCTGTGGATCCTAATATCATGCAACAATTGTTTGGTATTTCGTCGCTTGATGAAGTTCCAGCTCAGGTAGTCTAATTTTTATTGTGGAGTACAGAATTTGTGTCTAATAAATAGCATCAATTCTTGGTTGGGAACAACATGCATACGAGTTTGAGACCCAATTTTTTTACACCCAAACTTGAATCAATGGTGGGTGATTATTTGTTTAGGATTTGCCACAAGTCAAACCCATATAGGATTGACAAGTAACTTGATGTCCAGAAGATGTATTTAATTTAAATTCTTGTGTTGCTATTTCATCCAAAGAACTTAAAATAGTCTACTTAAGTGTAAAATCTGGTCCCGATTGACCATCCTAATCTTATCCATATGTGTTACAAGCTAGTCATTTTATCTGTAATACCTCAAATTTAGTACCTGCTGCACTGCCAAATGTAACTACCAAAGTCTTGATGCTCACTCAGATTCATTTTTCCTTCTTCATTTCAAATATGTTGTAGTTTCTTCTGTAAATTTGTTTTGCATGGTTGCTTCGTTGATGAAAAATGGAAATTCCTTTTATTAAATTTTGCGCTAGATTTATTCATCTGCTGGGATGCCTGTGATGTTATTTGTCAATTTACAATTTTTTGTTTTTTTTGTTTTTCCCCCCCTTCAGTTTGTACTTCAGCTATATGACAATCCACTGTCAAAGAAGCTAAATGATGTTGTAAATGAGATAAGGCGCCAAAGATGCTCCTACCTGCGGTATGGCTGGTGTCATAGAAAATTGTGGTTTTGTATATTCTTTAAAATATAGTTTTGATTCGGTTTCAGATTGCATGATCTATCTTATTTGACTTAATTGTTTACTAAAATTTGCATTTTCATTTCGTTGCAGCTTAAAATTGTGCAAGAAAGGAGATTCATCAGGTCAGTGCATCAGAACAATCCTTCAAATTAATTTAAGGCTGAATCATATTGATTTCTGGACAACCACTCCCCATATTAAATAAACCATAATTTAATTGACACCAAGTGTCCACTCTACATATGAATGAATCATAACTTAATCGAAAGCAATTGAATTTTTTTTTCTTCAATACCTCTTTTTCTTTTATAAGTGTTTATTGTTTGAAGTGTTGAGGCAATATTTGCAATGATAGGTAGCGGTTTCGATGGTTGCATATCTTTTATTTTTTCCTAGTAAAAGGAGCTGTTCCCCAATGCATCCAAAGGGTTGGTTTGAAGGCAACGTGTCAGCATTGTGTCTGAAACAAAATTAGAGTTATGGAGGCTCTCAAATAATTTGTATTCTTGCTGGAATGTTATTTCTTAATTTTTTTAGTATATATCAATCCTAAGCAACTACTTTGAATTTTCAAAATGTGGTGATCCTCCTTTACATTGACTATGCGCTGCTCATAAAATCATATCAAAGCTCATTTTAATGAAAATCTCAAATACTAAAATCTACAAGCATCCTCTATCAGCTGTTATATTATGCAAATTTTTCTTTTTCTTAAAATAACTTGTTATATGTTTCTTTTTGTTATTACTGTTCTTAAAAAAATAAAAAAAAAATGTTTTTGGCAACATACTACATTTCTGTAACTAGTAATTAGGAAACATTAGATCTGTTACTTTTTCAGAGAAGCTTATTAAATACAATAATTTATTTATTTAGTAGAAGGTTAGTTTGGAGGGGGCATGATGTTTATAATTGTGAACATCTCTGTACCCCATCAAACACCTGCCCTGGCATGTTGGTTGGAACTTATCTGACATGTCAATGGCTACTCTTTAGTTGTCTTGTGCGACCTAGGTGATGCTGCAGCTGGTTTTTGTTGTCAATACCAGTTTAGTGTTTGGAATTGTGTATATTGATGGGGCATGGAAGTTTGATCATTCGAAGAGCACATGTTATACCTGCAAGCCAAAAAAAACTATTTTCACAGTAATGATTTGATTTGTACCTAAGGAGAAAAATGTCAGTGGTAAATGGGTTATTTTCGTTTGATCTGACATCCAAGTACATGTCTGCATGAAGCATTTTATTACTCAATTCAAAATGGCTGTGAAAAAATTCCTTGTAGAGTTTCTGTTTTGCATGCCTTTTACTTGGTTCATGTTTGATTTGTTTGCAGGGATGTTATTCTACTCTTATATGGTAGAAGACAAGACTCCCAATGGTCTCTCATATGTAGAGTTTTTGGTACATATACACCGGCAAATTCAAAGTAAAATGCCTTGATCGATGGTGTCTGTGTATGTGTGTTCAGTTTGATGACAGTTGTGGATAGCCTCTTTTTCTCCGGGGGGACAAACTTGGGATCAAGGCTAAGTTAGAAAATTGTGATTCTGGTATTCCCCATGAGCGGAGTGGAGCGGCCCTGTGAATCAATTTTTTGGATGAGCACAGTTTTGCAATAAGAGGTGGTTTGTTAGATTTAGTGTGCAGCTATAAACTATTTGATAATAAAAATGTAAATCATACTCCTTATATATATATATATATATGTATGTATGATGCCTTTCTAATTATTCTTCTCTTCTCCCTTTTTTGTTTCTTGTTTACCGTAAACCAGGGAAAGGAAGTGTATACACAAGTCTGTTTTTGGTCAATAAGTTTTGTATTTTTATGATGGAATTTTACTCTCTCTCTCTCTCTCTCTCTCTATATATATATATATATATATGTGTGTGTGTGTGTGTGTGTGTGAATTGAATAATTCATAATTTATGAGCAAACCTGAACTTGGATGATACCAACAAACAAATTTTGGAGCGATTCTTAATTGATAAATCTTTTATCTTGTGTTTAAATCGTAAAAATAAAGGTAACATTTTATTGATTTAATTATGTTATTTTGTAAATCTTCTTGTGTAATTGTTATACATGAGAGACTTTTATGTCAGTTTTTAATTTTAACCGTTTGGAAAATGGTTGGCATGGGTAGATTAGAGCTTGCTGATTGTATAATGACCAATTTTTTTTTTGGGAGAAATTACATATAGGAGGGAGTTGGGAAAAAAAAATAACTCACATAAAAGGTGCAAGTGATATTTATACTTCACAGTTTTTCATTTGCATCTTATTACACATTTGCACCCTCATGTGTGGGTAATTTTTTTTCCATTCTTCCACCTCCATATGGTTCTTTCAAATTTTTATTCATTTTATGGCACATTTGTTTGGACAATAAGGATTTGTTTGGAGACTAAATATTTTAGTCAAAATGTCATTATAAATTGTTACATTACAATCTATTTTCTGTATATTTTTTTATAAAAAAAAATTAACATATTATTAAAATAGTATGCTGCCAAACGTGGTCTTAAAGAGTCCTAAAAGCAAAGTGCATGGCCCAAATCAACTGTGTTGAGCTCGATTGTTTCCTTGAAAAACAACACAATTGACAAAGGCATCCTCTTCTCTCTCTAATCAATTCAATTTGAAGACGAAGATGAAGACGATTGAATCATTTGTTAGTCATTGAGAGATGAAACGATTCATTCAGGTTAAAACAATTTTCTTTCTGGAGATAGATAGAGAGTGGTGCTACTTGATACAGCTTTTCGAAGGCTATTATAACTTATTTTAATTTGAGAGTTTATATCAGACTATTTAGTGTACTTTCTATTTATAATTTATTAGGCAAAAATAGTTTAAATAAGTTTAAAAAAAATAATGCTAGGGACCTCAAATAATTTATTAAATGTTTTACCAAACCTGTGTGGGACCCACACACATGTGGGTTTGTGTGGTCCCATACCCATGTGAGAAATTTGATAAAATATTTAATAGATTATTTGGAGTTCATAGTATTTTCTTTAAAAAATTAATTATTTGAAAATTAAGAAAAGAGTTTTTTTAATTTTTACATGTTGATTATCAATTTTTAATTTGAGAAAAATTTCACCAAACCGGACAAGTATATTATATGGGTAAGAAGAATCTATTCTATTTCTATATATGAATGTTTAAAACAGAACAAAATTGTATATATTTTTTAATTTATTCCTTTCTGTTAATTTCTATGACAACTAATGCAGCAGTTTGACATTCACATTGCCTTTTTTTTTTTTTTATTGAGTAATATTAAGGATATTAAATTTTTTATTAAATAAATAATTAAATGTTTCATATGAGTGTGAGATTCACAAAAAAAAAAAAAAAAATAGACCCCACACTCATATGAAATATTTGATCATTTGTTTGATAGAAAATTTAAGACCTATATTATTTTCCTTTTTTCCATGTTTCTTTTTGTTAAAAATCAATTTTTTTTCTTCTATTACAACAGTTGATTTAATATTTTCAATTTTTGAAATCACTAAAATTCATAAAATTCCTGCAAAAATACACAGAAGAGGTTATGTATGATGGGAAAGGCTATAATATACACCTCTTAAAAGTATATATCATATACGCGTTATAATTATAGGGAGAAAAAAAAAATATAATTCTATATTTTTTGAGTCATAATTAAAAAAAAATTAAAAACAAAAATATCATAACTAAATACCTTAAATAATGTCATAATTAAAGAAAATAATTAATCATAATTAAAAAAAAATAACATTACTAAAAATATATAATATGAATATGTATAATAAAAGAATAATGATATATGTATTAATTAATATACTAATAGATGATGTGACATAATTTTAAAAGTTTTGAATATTTATAATTTGTATAATAGGTGGGGTCAATAATAATGACATAATATTAATTGGTATACTAATGTATACATTAATTGGTGCATTTAGCACCAAGGATAATAAAATTTTTCTATATATATATATATATGGGTCCAGTTTGTCTCAAGTTGAGATCAATACTGGACCCGTCCAGTTCGGCCCATAGGGTTCATTTTTTAGGTCCGTTTTGATAATCCGAACCGTCAATGTGTAGAAATTGTCGAGTACTATATGCCTGTAAAAAATCACATTGATCGGATATCAATAGCTATGTGATCAAATTAGTTTTGTATAAAAAAATAGACGGTGAAACAATTAACAGTTGATAAAAAACTATTTTGTTCACATAGCTATCGATATCCGATCAACGTGATTTTTTACAGACATATAATACTCGACGAGTTCTACATATTGAACGGTTCAGATTATCAAAACGAGACCCGTAATGAGCCCTCACGAACCCAACAACACGATCCAGTCCGACCTTGGACTGAACCAAAGCCACTGCCTATATATATGTATATATATATATATATAGGTATATAACAAATGAACGTGTAATTGACGTGGCATTACATCACAATCATAGGTGTAGACAAATGTCACTGCATCACTTCCAACTGTCCAACCAAAACGCAAAGTCATGTGGTGACCCATTTCTTCTTCATCATCATCATCATCATCATCATCATCATCGATTTCATCTTTCTTTACATATTTATACTGTATATTAAGTAAAATGTGATTTTTAACCCTCAAGACTTGTGAGAGTTTTAATTTCTCAATTTAAATTTTTTGATTTTTTAATTTAAAATAATTTTTTTTAGCATTTATTAACTTCTCCCAACTCCCAAGTCTTACCCTCATAATAACACTTTAATGCATTAAGAACAAGCATAAAAAAATTCTTTAAAATCCAACATATATGAATTTCTTAAAAAGTCCCAACATATATGATTATTATCCCTCAGAATAACACTTTAATACATTAAAAACAAGCATAAAAAAAAATTTCTTAAAAAGTCCAACACATATGATTATTATCAAAATATTAAACTTTAATATAATATAATAAAAAAAAGACATTTAATTCCTTAAAAAGTCCAACACATATGATTATTATCAAAATATTAAACTTTAATATAATATAATTAAAAAAAGACATTTAATTCCTTAAAAAGTCCAACACATATGATTATTATCAAAATATTAAACTTTAATATAATATAAAAAAGGAAAAAAAGAAGACATTTATAAAAAAAAAATTTAAAAATCACAATTCATATATATACATATAATTATTATCAAAATATTAAATTTTAATATAATATAATAAAAAAAAGACATTTAATTCTTTAAAAAGTCCAACATATATGATTATTATCAAAATATTAAATTTTAATATAATATAAAAAAAAAAAGACATTTAAAAAAAAATTTAAAAATCACAATTATAGCACGGGTGATATGTTAGTATTTTATATAATATATATGGGGAATACACGTACGTATATGAAAAATATGATCAATAATGATACATCCTACTAATTTAAGAATACTAATGAACCACTAATGAAATAAAAATTCAAAAAAAAAAAAAAAAAAAAAAACTTAAAATCAAAATATCACATCAATCAGTAAGACTAATTGTTTTGAGCTCCTTTAATACTCTCAATTTAAAGCACCCAAACATCTTTCAAATATGATTGTCGGAAGCATAAGCTATCCCTGTCAATCCGGCATTCACTCTCTCCACCCAGACTATCCAACACTAACTTCTTATTATATTACTAAAAAAAAATTAGTAGTATGTGTTGAGGAATGAAATAAACAACAATGATTTATCCCATTAAAAATATCACCACTAATAACACTAATACATTAAAAAAAAATACAACTCTAACTCTAAGACCAAATTATCACATCATTAATGGCGAGAACCACCATCATTTTTCATGAAATAAATAACATTCAATCCTTTGCAACAACAAAAAAAGATTCAATCCCAGATTTGCATACATAAATATACATATATCACGATCACAATTTTGAGATCTCTATGTAATCTCTCTCTCTGTGGGAACTTGTTTTGTCCGTCCAAGACACATTGGCTCAATCGTGGGACAATTCAACTCCGTCTTTGTTGTTCTCTCTCTGTCTTTCTCTCGTATACATTTTAACTCCAACCCAATTCAATCGGCGAATCTGTGTTTCTTTGTTATCTAATCTATGGATTTTCAACTGAGTCCTAGCTCCGTCTCTCCTCAACTCAAGGTAATTTCTTGCTTCTTTTTCAGTGCTCTAATCAAATATTTACATTTCTACCATCATCTCAACTCTTTCTTTTTCTTTCCGTTTTTCTTTTTTGGAATTAGTAATATGTTAACTTGAGCTCAAATGCACCTTTTTTGGGTCAGTATTACATTTGTGTAATTTTATCTGACACGTATGGTTATTTGGATTTGTGCCTTCTTTTTCTGCTTATTCTTTGATTTCTTTGGTTTTTGCAGTTAGTGATTATATTTTGTGTATAGAATAGTTAGTTGCCTTGCCTTTCATTACCCAGATTTCTTTCTAAACTAATAGGATTTGCTCTGAATCAGCTCGACAGTTCTATGTTGTTTCCCCCTCGCCCAGGACCAAAACATGTACAGCCTTGGTGCAGGGGAAATTTCAGCCACAGTTGGAGACCTGCTTCAAGATGCAATACTTATAAGTACCATACTCAATAACTAATTATGTTGTACCAATAAAAGAATGGAAAGCATGGTTTTAAATAACGGTTTCGCGATATGTATTAGTATTGGTGTTGCAGTCATGTATCGGCCAATATCAAACATTATCAACCGATATATTGATGAATAATGATATCAAAAGTCCAAAATCCTGGTACCCAATGATCAATACAATACATAACAGGTGATATTTAAAACCCTGGTGGAAAGTATACAGAAGATTTAAAAAAAAAAAAATTAGAGAAAAATGTTTTCTACAAGGTTAGAAGCAAGATCTGACCTTGGGAGTTGTTAGAATAGTAGAGAGAGTAAAAAAAAAAAAAAAAAAAAAAAAAAAGAGGAAATAATATGTATTGTATTGAATAATTGTATTGAATGAATTGTCCTATACAATAAAAGACATGTATATATAGGCTGAGAAAGGGTATCCTACTAGAAATCTAACTATAAGAAAGAGTATACCTAACTATGACAATATCTAATATATTTAGGAAATCAATATCTAATATATATAGGAATATATACCATATATACGTTAACATTCCCCTCAAACTCAAGGAGGATAAACATCTTGAGTTTGGAGAGAGAAACTAAAATATAAAATAAAACTAAATAAAATAAAAGGCAAATAGATTGCAAAATCCAAACGGGAGTGCAAGGGCGCTTGAAATAGATCATAGGCCAGAACTAAAGCCGGGAGACAGTTTATGGTCGTGTCGGACCATTGTAGGAACTGGCTTAAACTAATGCCAGGACAATTTAAGGTCGTGCCAAACCGATTTAGAAACTGGCTAAAACTAATGCCGAGAGACAGTTTAAGATCATGCCAGACCATTGTAGATATTGGATGTTGAACCAGCAAACGTGGCACACACATAACTTATGACGTGGTGCTGAACGATGATGACAACAGATGACTGAGTGCGTCAGGAGGCGGCTTGGATGGTGCACCAAGGGGCGAGTTTGGTGGTGCGCCAAAGGAAACGGCTTGGATTGTGCGGCAAAAGAGGCAGCTAGGTGGGTTGCATGGTGTATAACCATGTTCACCATGATATAGGTATAATATCTCCCTCAAACTCAAATAGGTTGAAGAAAGAAACCAATTTGAGGTTGAAGCAAAGGGAAAGATAGATGGGAGAAAAAAAAAAGTATTACGAGTAAAAAACAAAAAAACAAAAAAAAAAATATGATCGAAATATTTAGGGTTCATAAACCAGCAGATAGAGGAAGCGATACTGAAAGAAAAACATGACAGCGGTATAGGTTAAGATCTGGTGGGCAGCCAAGGCAAGGCTGCCGCCCGCCGATGAAGCGAAATTACTAGGTTCTTAACCTAGCTCTGATGCCATGTTAGAATAGTAGAGAGAGAAAAAAAAGAAAATAATATTTATTAAATTGAATGATTGTATTGAATGAATTTTCCTATACAATAAAAAATCTGCATATATAGACTAAAAGGGTATCCTACTAGAAAACTAACTATAAGAAAGAGTATCATATAAGATACCTAACTATGGCAATAGCTAATATATCTAGGAAATCAATACCTAATATATGCAGGAATATATACCGTATATACATTAACAGGAGTAATGAAAATTTCCTCCCTCGCTTCCTTGCAAATAGATGTTTCATATTAATAATTTGATTTTTTTTTTTTTTTTTTTCAGACCATTGGTTAGAGGTCTTAACATAGTGAAGCTGTTTGCATTTTCTGTATTTTCAAATCCCATCACCATGATATTTTTTACTCCATTCCCGACTTGCTGATGTGCAGGAGACTTGGCAGCATACAATCCTTCTGTCATTTCAAAGCCTTGGAGTAGTTTTTGGTCGTTTGAGTATTGCTCCCTTATTTGTTTTTGCAACCATTGGCACAGAGAATATCAAATCTGTTGACAGGATACATGAGCTCTTTTCCTTTGTATTTTGGACTCTGACCATCATTCCTTTATTGAAGTATGCCTTAATAGTATTGAGGGCTGATTATGCTGGAGAGGGTAATCATATTTCCTTTTGAACTAAAATATTATATTTTTCTTTTTGCTAAGTGAGCTACAGTATTACGCTAATCAAATGGTGTCTTGAAGCATTATTATCTTTAATGAATTATTGCAGGTGGTATTTTTGCATTATACTCCTTACTTTGTAGGCATGCCAAAGTGGGTCTGCTTCCAAATGATAAAAATACCAATGACATTATGCGCTTTGAGGAGCAAACCCCTTCCAATATTGAGGTGGAATCAAGGGCTAGAAGGGCCATTGAAAAACATAAAAGTAGTCACTATTTGATGTTGGTCGTTGCTCTGTTTGGTTCTTGCATGACAGTTGGTGATGGAATTCTTACACCAGCTTTATCTGGTTTGTTGTTCTGTATCATCTGCTTTATATAGACATTGATAACTTGATTTATTTTTCTTTTTCCATTGTATTACATACTATTTTTTCCAAATTTTGCTGGATTTACTTGTTTCTCTGTCCTTTTATGCTTCAGTACTGTCGGCTTCATCAGGCCTTGGAAGATCATTGGCAGATATTTCATATCAATGTAAGCATTAGTAATAGATGTGGATAAAGAACTACTTTTCTCTCACATAATTAGTGCTATAAATTGTCACCGTAAAGTTGAAATTTTTTTTTTCTTTTTGTGTGTCTGGTTCTTATCAGATTCCTCTTCGGAAAGAACGAGGAACACCTTAGAAAAGGATTTCAAAAAATGTAAGTTCTTTACAATGAAAGTAGATGCCTATGACTAGATATCTTGTCCAGCAGTCTTATTCTTCTTTCATAATTTTAATCTACTGTATTTTTGCCAGTTTTTCCGGACCTTTGAATAACATCATGTGAATGAGTCCCAAGAAAAAATTGGGGCCTTGGTGAGGTTCAACTTTTATTCCATGCATTTTCAGTGAATTTCACTCCTACGCGAAGAATGAGAGATAGTCACAATGAAGTCGACATTTTGCATTGCATTTGGAGATTAGTGTATGAACATGCATTAAAGTCTTATACACTTTATCATCTTTTTCGTCATTAACATATCACGATAAATGATTAGTAGTTTTTTTATGGAATTTTAAAACCATATCTCTTTAAAGCTATTTTTTCCATTTCAATAAATCAAGGCAATTACCCAATATTGTGTCTTTTGGTACTCCAGTGAGTGAAAGTTTATCTATCATTTGGAATGGGCGTTCTTGTTTAAACTGGCTTGCCCCATTGCCTCTATAGTTGCAGTAACAGGAAAACTTTTGGGATTTCAAGGAATAGTGGGATTTTTTTTGTCTTTTACCATTATTTGCAGTGACATATCGACTATTTATGACTAAATTCTACAAAATTACTGTTTTCCTTTACGTACAGCAGAAAATATATTGAAATGATTTCATTTCCGTTGGATGTTAAAGCATGTGGTTCATCCATAATATAGTCGCAGTAACAGGATGAGTCTTGAGATTTCAAGGAACAGTAGGATTTCGTTTTTACCATCAATTGCAGAGACATATTGACTACGCAAGGACTAACTCTATGTTTTCGTTTGCATACAACAGAAAATGTATTGAAATGATTTCATTTCGATGGGATGTACAAGCATGCTTTCATCCATAATAAATACTCTGTTGTAAGAGAATTGAGTTCAAAATAAGGAATCTTTTTCATCTGACAGTGTTCATGCTTGCAGTGATTCAAAGCTACATCATTCAATCTTTTTATTTTTTATGCTAAATGTTTTTGGTGTGTTATCATCAACTTAGCATTCATGACTCTTTATTCTGTTCTGTCAATGGATCTCTGATCTTCAGTAAAGCAACTTTATATCAAAAAATGTGCACAGTGCCTACCCAAATCTTCTGCTCTTAAAACAGAGGACATATGTATTTAAGATGTATTCATCTGTTGGTAGTATTTTCTTATTTTCTAAAAATAGAGCTTCAGAACTGAATAACTTGAAGTTTGAACTCAGTGGATGAATTTCATTTTCTGAGTAACACGGAAGTTTTAACTTGGATTTTATTTCATCATTTTTCTTGTAGATTTTTATTTTAGATTTCTATGACTGATTTTCTATTTCTGACCTGCTCATCCCTTGGAATGCTACTTGTTTCAGATGTACCGGTTCCTGCTGCATGTGTTATATTGATTTGCCTTTTCACTCTGCAACACTATGGGAGCCATAAAATTGGCTTTATGTTTGCTCCAGTTATCATTATATGGCTCTTATTCATCAGTGGAGTGGGTCTATATAATATCTGTCATTATGACCCCCAAATCATCTATGCTATCTCTCCAACATATATGTACAGATTCATGAGAAGAATTAGCCCTGGAAGTTGGGGATTGCTAGGCAGTATTCTCCTTTGTGCAGCAGGTTGGTTAGTATGTAGTAACATTCACGTTCCTTGGTTTAGTTTCTTGTCGTCTCTGATTACGCAGATATTTTGGAAATTTCTGTTTGTTCTGACCAATTCTCATGAAAATGTAATTTTGTAGGATCAGAAGCAATGTTTGCAGATCTAGGTCATTTCTCAAGGAGATCTATCACGGTAATCAAAATGCACATTCATCACCGTCTTTCAATTTCAAGTATGAATTTTCATATGATGTCTTCGCTGCAGGTTAGTTTTGTCTGCCTAATATATCCAGCCCTTGTTTTGTGTTACGCTGGTCAAGCAGCTTTTATCTCCAAGAACTTGGGTGTTTCTAAGGATGTTTTTCATCTCAGTGAATCTGTACCCAATAGTAAGTAGTTTTCTTGCTTTATATTTTATTTTTGGGTGGGTCCCTCATCTTGATGTCATATGGTCATGGGCATGGCAAGTTCAGGATCGATTCGCCACATCTTCAGGGTGTTATCGCTATTTGCCTCAGCTGTAGGAAGCCAAGCAACAATTACTGCCAGTTTCTCCATTATAAACCAGTGCCTGGCACTTGGTTGCTTTCCTAGAGTTAAAGTTATCCATACATCAGATAAGATACATGGGCAAGTATACATTCCAGA
This sequence comes from Camellia sinensis, assembly GCF_055761805.1. Classification (NCBI taxonomy): domain Eukaryota; kingdom Viridiplantae; phylum Streptophyta; class Magnoliopsida; order Ericales; family Theaceae; genus Camellia; species Camellia sinensis. Next base: position 164,469,022 of record NC_138964.1, read on the forward strand.
TGTCAACTGCATATTGATGCTTTTCAGCATAGCAATCACCATTGGTTTCCGTAACATTTCACTGATTGGAAATGCAACAGGTATGTTTGTGTACTGACATATTTTATTTTCATTTCTTGTTTCTTGAAGCACTGAACCACCTTTGAGATTTGACAATTATACTCCACTAGGAACATTCAGGAAGCATGTAATCTATAATATGTAATGAATAAGTTTGTGATGATAAAAGAATAAACTAGACTGAGAACAATGTTAGTGCATGACAAAAATTTAATCAAAAAGCACATTTTGTTGATGCTTCTCAAGCATGGCAAAATAGGGTTGCATGAGAGGGAGGGTATTGGATAGCTTTATATACAAGTTGGGCTCATTTCTTAACTGATTAAGCTTTGGGGATAAATGGTGATCTAACAAATCCAATTGTCAATTTGGCAAAAAAATATTGGTGGAAAGAGAAAAAAAAAAACTGTGAAGGCTGCAAGAATACCTATTTTTACATGAGATATATTAGTCAATCCTGATTATATTTATGGATGAGTTGGTAACTACAAAACCAGAAGTGATGACGTAAAGTAATTAACGGTGAAAAGCAACATTGAATGGTTATGTCTAATAAATACTTTTTGTCTTCTTTGCAGGTTTAGCTATAATTTTTGCAATGCTAGTTACAACTTGTTTCATGTCACTTGTAATTGCGCTGTACTGGGAGAAGAGCTTATTTCTATCCGCGTGCTTTCTAGCGTTCTTTGGCTCAATTGAGATCATATATCTATCAGCTTGTTTGTTAAATTTTCCCAAGGGAGCTTGGTATTTAGTTGTCCATTTGGTGATTTTCATGACAATCATGCTTGCCTGGCACTATGGCACCCTGAAGAAGTATCAATTTGATTTCGAGAACAAGTTATCATTGGATTGGCTCACAGAACTTGGCCCGGGTCTAGGAGTGACCCGGGTACCTGGAATTGGCTTCATCTACACCGACATTGTCACCGGAATCCCAGCTTTCTTCTCCCATTTTATTACGAATCTTCCAGCATTTCATCAGGTGCTGATCTTCGTCACCTTCAAGTCTTTGCCTGTCCCTTACATCCCCACATGCCAGAGGTATCTTATAGGCAGGGTTGGGCCCAAAGAATACAAGGTGTATCGTTGCATTGTAAGGTACGGGTATTGTGATCGTGTAAGGGACACAGATGATTTTGAAAAGCATATTATTTGTTCCATTGGTGAATTCATTTCCAGGGAGGAAAACGATTTTGAAGCCTCGACTTCGCCTGAAGGAAAGATGATCGTTGTTGGAAGCCAAATGGCAGATAGAAATGCTTTGATTCCTCTAGATGGGACTGTAACAAATATGGGTTCTTCTGCAAGCTTGGGAAAGAGTGAGATTCGGACTAGTCCATTGTATGACCACCCATCAGGAAGTGTTTCTATTCCAATCAGGAGGAAAAAAGTTCGATTTGTATTGCCTCCAAATAGTCCTCAAATGAGGCATTCTGTTAGGGAGGAACTCCAAGAATTAGTAGATGCCCGGGAAAGTGGGACTGCGTATTTCTTGGGACAATCACATTTGACAATGCGCCGTGGTTCAAATTTTCTAAAGAAATTCTTGATCATGACTTATGTTTTTCTTGATAAAAACTGTCGAGAGCCCCCTGTGGCATTGAACATCCCTCATGCTGCTCTTGTAGAGGTTGGTATGGTCTACATAATATAAACTATGTACTGGGACATAAATTGTCTTTCTCGCACTTTAGTATTATTGTAACATACTATAATTTTAATGATAAAAGCAAATTCCATATAATGTTGCACAAATGCACCTACTCTTCGACATTTAAAGAAGCTGTGTACCTTCTCTCAATGTTAATGAAGAAAGCCTTTGGGTGGAAGGCATTGAAATATCCCGATAAGGACTAAGGCAAGGGTTATAAACGCACTTACAATCTTTACGCCGGTGATGAATGATGTGGCGGATGACAAAATTACTCAATCTGATTATATTTGTTTCAATCTAATTTTAATTAAAAAGAAAAAGTTTGGGAGAGCATTGATAAAGTAAGTAAAGTATAGAGGTAGATAAGTTAAGACAGTCAAAGTCAGGTAAAATAAGAAATCTTATTGTTAAAATAGTTGAATTTAACGTCAAGAATTCACGTGTAAAATCCAAAAAAAATCCAACCCATTGCCATCCCTATATGGCGGCATGAATTTGATGATAGGCACAATTTTTACTAATTTTTACCCTAGTTGAGTAAATATGTGAATGATTTGATGTTCTTCATTTGAAAATGAAAGTAAATAGAATCCTTCTCTTGATTATAACAAGAAAAACGTAGGAAATTTTAAATGTTTTACCAAATATTCTACTAAATGACTCACATGAATGTAGAACTCACATGACAACTATGTAAATGATTTGATGTTCTTTATGTGAAAATGCAAATAAAAAGTATCCATTCTCTTAATTATAAAACCTAGACTAGATGTAATCCTAAAAACATTATAAAAAAAATATATATATATATATTTACATCCAAGTCAAGCAACCAAACCAAATAAAAAATAAAAAATTAAAAAATTACTGCTAATTCTTAAAAAGGAACCATATATAGAAAGAATTATCCTATTGGACCAATTCTTTCAAAATGATTGAGAACCCAAAATAAGAATTCATTCTATGTATTTTTTTCCAGCTGTGCATAATAATAACTCATAATAAATCTGTGCATAACTCTATAAACCATCACAATAAATGTACATTGATTATTTTGTTTTAAACTATTTTAAAACTTAAAAATGTAGGCAAAATGGAAGGAAAAAGAAAGAAGCCCAAAGTCAACCATTGAAAGAAAAAAGTAAAAATAAAGGGTATACTGTTGTGAGCTATAAGTAATTCAGCAACACAACCATATTGCCTTTACTATCAAAGTCAGATTAGTGCCAACTACAAAATATTGACCAACCATTGTCACTCACTGAGTAAAGATATTGACACCTAAAATTCTACATGCTAAACTATTCTGTCTCACATAGATAGGTAGTTGGGCCTACATCCCATGTGAGAAGGGGAATACTTTTGAAATTCGGATCTTCCAAAATAATTTTTCGTAGAGTAATCTTAACGTAACTTTTTAAATGTTTGCAATTTAATTATATAAAAGTTGAGGGTATAATAGTACAAAAGTAGCGTAAAATTTTATTTTACCCCTAGCATTGTTGGTCACATGAGCAAGGTTATGCCATAAAAATTATTCACTCAAAGTAACCTTCTTAAGCAAATTATTCAAGTATGAGAAAATGTTTTATACACCATTCACTCTTCGTTTTGGCTTTCTACTGTTTCACTCAACACAAGCTGTAGAGTTTGTAACCAAAATAGTTTTCAATTATACGACCGAGAACAGCCCAGTTTCTGTTCTTGTTTTTGAGCAAGAGAAAATCACATCACATTGCAATACAATTAGTTAGAAACCATGCTTTCAGTTTCATTCACAAAACCATCTCCGGTCCATTCTTTGTCAGACTGCAAACCTTTCCTGACAGCTTTCCTCTGTCGAATCGCTTCTTGTTGCCTCCTTACCAAATCTGTGTGGGTTGTGAAATATTCAAGAGAAATCCTGGGAAAAGAAAAGAATACAAATGTTAGATAAACAACAAATCCTTCATTTGGTTAATAATTTCCACATTAAAAAAGTTAATTGTTAAATAAACAAAAATACCCTCTGAAATCTTCTATTGATGAAAAATTCTGCATCTTCATGAAATCCTGCAACTCGGAGCAAAGTTTCTTAACATGACCGTACCCATGCATCATAACGCCCGTGCATACCTACAAACAAAATGACATTATATACTTGCCACATTAATATGTAAAAGATACCATTTCATGGGAACTTAAAAGGCTGCTTTTTCTTGACAAAGATGTCAAGTGTCTTGAGGTACACTATGGAAATTTCAGATATCTTTTGATTGGACTTAATTCTATCTTGATGTCACCGTTGCGGTTTTTCCCCCTCCACCTGCAATGATTACCACAGCCCACCGCAGATGGGGGGGCCTTGAATTTGCTCAGGTAACTGCCGAATTTACCCACGTATTAGTATGACTCATACCACCCACTCAGCTATATGCACAAATGGGTCCTAAATTCTTTTTAAAAATTAAAATAAAACTCTAATTGCTACATCAGACTCATTTTTCTTAACCATAACCATGAAACATGGTTATAAAAACAGAAACTCCTAACAATGTGTTACCTAACTTTTACAACGTAGGAAACAATAGAGAAGAAAGAAAACAAACAGGTGACATTCCCCAAAACCCAAAAGAAAAAAGGAAAAAGGAAAAAAGGGGAAAAAGTGCAATGTACCAGATGGAGAAAGCCTACATCTTGAACAAGAAAACTCTGTTGACCCTAATGCTCTTGGGTCAGACCAACTAAAGCAACCTATCCAACATCCCGTCATACCCAAATTCCAAAAGAGAGAGAGAGTTCTGTTCAATCCTAATCTTTTCCGGTAAAACAAAAAATTCATCAAACCCAAGCGTTGCTTCCCAAGTGAACTATTTCACATGTTCAGAATTGCTAAGACTTGTAAAATAGAACATGGCAGTTTTTGATCAACGCCATAAAACTAAAAGCATTTAACATGGGTTTTGTAAAAGAAACCATTGCAAAAAATATGATACAAGCCCCTATAGAAAGCCAACATTTACCTGCTACAGATGAATAAGATAAGAAAACAATCACAACAATTAATGGAAATGAAACAGCATCACAACTGTCCAACCTGAACTGTATTTGCTCCAAGAAGAATAAATTCAGCAGCATCACCGCCTGTCTCGACACCTCCAATACCAGAAAGGGAATAATCCTTATCTCCGAATTCCGCCTTCATCATTTGCGCAATACTCATCACTTTTGCAAGCGCAATAGGATGGACTGCCTTGCAAGAATAGCCCCCAGGAGTTGAGTATCTGAAATTAACTTTAGTATGTAAATCCTTGTGGGATGAATAAGTCAATGCAAAAAAGTCACATAGGTTGGGCAAAAATGCTAACCCCTCAACACAAGGCTCTGGACGCAAGGTATTGAGGTTGATTCCCATGACACTCATGATTGTGTTTATGGCAGATATCCCCTCGCATCCTGATCTCAGAGCCACCCTAGCTGGCTATAACAAAAGAAGCATTGATACTAGCAGAATAAGAAAAGCAACCTATACATTACTGCGTATTAGTGAGCAATGCACAATGTAAATTGCATTTATCTGAAGGAAAAAAAGAAATTGATCACGCACACACACAGATTGGAAAAAAAAAAAAAAAAAAAACTTTGCTTTACATAATTCATTGATCACCTCTGTTTTGTTTGATGCATTAGAATTAGAAATTCTGTAAGTTACCATGGCTATTGATCAGGAAGCTTCACGACACTTCACAAACCCACGTTTTGGAAAAGAGAAAATCAAACAAAAATGAAAGGAGAGGAGAAAAAGAAACTAGAACACGTAATGATTGGCATTTGGTCAACTAACACAACACATTCTGATAATTCACTCTATTTTCTTTTGGGAACAACACTTTTTAGTCTAAAAGTTGAAAAGTCATTAAAAAAGCCAAAAAGCCAACAAATTATACAAAATAGTCGAAGATTCCATTTTCTCTTTATTTTTTACACATCTTTTCGTAAAAAACTAAAAAGTCATCCCAAACCTACTAATTTTTTTTTTTACCTCATATTTTAGTCAAAAAACCAAAAAGTTACTAAAATAACATGTTCCCAAACGAGACAAATTGCCATCAAGGAATAAATAAAGTTATCAAATAACCAATGAGGAAAAGAAACAAGATAAAAAGCAAACCTGTGTAATGTCAGTAATGTTTGGAGTCATTTTTGCCCAAACAGGGACAGTGGCTTTTGCATTAATCCACCCACAAACTTCCTCTAAAAGTGCACAATCTTGCCCAACTGCAGCGCCCATTTTTCGCTCCGGCATACCATGAGGACATGAGAAATTGATTTCAATAGCATCCTAAACAACAATGTGAAAATCTTACATGAAGAAAGCCACTACGCATATTTATATATATACACACACACACTACAGGAACTTGGCTTCTGAAAAGAGTTACAGGTACTTAGGTAGTGAGAAGCATGAACTTACAATTCCAGTTTGCTCAACTCGGTCAATAAGTTCCTCCCATGCAGCTTTGTCATACTCCTCCATGATAGAAGCAATAAGTACCCTGTCAGGATACTCTTCTTTTAATTGCTTGAATTCTTTAAGCATGGTTTCAAGAGGTCGATCACTTATGAGCTCAATATTTTCCCAACCAATAATTTGTCCTTTGGCTGAGCCATTTGCTCCTGCTCTTAGCCGAGCATATCGAGGAGTAACATTTATAACTTTTGAAGCATCCAATGACACCTACCAATTATTGTTCAAGATTAAGTACTTAACTTTCAATATAGATGAATAATATGAATAATCTTCATTCATGAAATACCACTTTGCCTTCTGGTCAGGAAAACGAAAAAATGAAATGAAACGAGCAGAAGTACCCCTTTGCCTTCATTTTAGTATAGATGAGTTTCTAAACTCTCACAGAAAAACTATATGGAGATGTGAAGTAAGGTTTGCAGGCTATGCTATTTTACACCTATTATGGCAATCATGGATTCCTTAAAAAGATAGAAAAGGACCCTTATCAGTTTCCTTCCATCCAAAAAACTTGTTTTCCAACTCTCCTTAGGAGAACTACAACTAACAAATAATGGGTAGTCAACTTTATCTCAATGGGACACTTACCAATCAGTCCTATTAACTAAACTTATTTACCTACAGGTCCTGATTAATAAATTTATTATTGTAAATTCATTCATAAAAACAAGAGAGACTAATAAATTTATCAATAGGACTTAATGGGTAATAAGTCCTAAAAGTAGGACCTATTGGTAATTTACCATATTATATCAATTACGTACATTTTAAAATATATATATATATATATATATATATATATAACTTTTTTTATTGGCTATATATATATGAAAATTAAAAACCAATATGGCATACAATGGCTGTCCTACCTTGGCCCGACGCGGGCAATGGCCCCGATTCAACTTTTGGCAAAGGAATGTAACGCAAATATTATTTTGCCTATTAAAAATTCGGCAATTCAAGGATAAGTTGCTCCCACTGAATACGTTGGTGCCCCAAGTGGACCTTTTTACCCCTATGGTTATTAGGTTATGGTTTTAAGTTTTAACACTACTTGTGCCCTCCAAGTTTCACTTTTTTCCCATTTCTTTGATATCTATGAAGCACGTATACTTTTAAATGAGAGTTGTATCCGTATCTTACCAATATTAGATACTAATTCTCCTCGGATACATACCCAATACTTCTTAAACATGTCCAATACTTAATATTAATTTTCTAAAATTTTGAGAAGTATCAGATACTTTTCAGACACTCTAGGTCACATATTGTAATCATTTTTGTATAGTATTAGAATATAACTTTGGCCTAATAACCTTGAGATTATGGGTTCAAGTATTGGAACAACTACTTTGTGTACTATGCCAAAGGTTAGGTGTGTACTCAATCTTTTTCCTCCCAAATACACATTAATGTGTACTATTTGAGCATTGCTTTTTATTAGAATATAATGGTTACTATGACTACAAGAATCATTTTTCATTGTATTAGCTAATCTGCACACACACAGTTTACTTAGCAAAATCTAGTTTACAAAAAAATAAAATAAAATAAGAACTCAACAAATGTAAAGCTACATTACCAAGTCAAAATTAAACCAACTACAATAAAATATCTTTTAAACATTACTCTTTTCACTTTTTTAACTGCAAAATTACTAATTAAGCTTGTATACTCTAATTTATCTACCCTTCCTTCTCCCAAGAACATTCATATACAAACCTTCTTTCTTTTTTTCAATGGTTCTTTTTCTTCTTTTTTTTTTTTTTGATAATTTTTTTTTTTTCAATGGTTCTTATTTTAATCTCTAATAATATAATGGACTAAGATAATAGGGAACCCTATTTTGATCCCAATTTTAGGGGCCTAAGGAAGAGGCCTTTCTTGGCCTTGAGCTTGCATACATGTGTGTCATGTTCATATTCATACTTTGTAGAAAGTAAAGATAAAAATATATAATGATTACTAAAATTGAATTTCAACAATTAAATAAGTAAACTTGCATACAATACTTTTTGATATAACACATTAGTGTGAAAGGAAAAGACACACGGAAAAGGGCATAACTTTTTCTACAGGAGGAATTTTAATGCAAGGTTTGCGCCATTGGAAAGCTAACTTCTGGGGCTTCATCCTAGGAAGTGGCCGGCCGGCCACCTGCAGCCAAAATGTCAGGCCGGCCTGTGGCATACGCAATGCAATATGGCTAGAATGATATGCAAACATGCTAATGAAATTTCAGCACTGAAATGTGGGGGAAAACAGCCCCGAAATGAGGCGAAAACACACCCGATGCGTGGAATAGTCCCGAAACACGAATTTTGAGGGCCAATCTAAATAGTTTAGACTTAATATTGAAACGAATTTTGATAAGACTCACTGAAAAACAAAAGGGAAAATTACAAACACCCCCCTTGAGGTTTGGTGAAAATACAGATTCCTCCCTGAGATTTGAGAAATTACATCTTGCCCCCTGAGGTTTATATTTCCATAACAAATTGCCCCATGAGGTTTTTATTTTCATACAGATTCCCCCCTAATTTGTTATGCAAATTTGACCTTCAGGGGGCAATTTGTAATTTCTCAAACCTTAGGGGGGAATCTGTATTTTCACCAAACCTCGAGGGGGGTATTTGTAATTTGCCCAAAACAAAAGTAAACTAACTACTATCTCTTAAACTAATATATAATACAATATTATAGGTTATAATTTTTTTTTTCCCAATGTATCCTGACCTACTCAAATCTTATTTTTAATTTTTGTCGTATGATCGCATTGGACACTAGCTTTTAAACTAACAACTAATTCCTAAGAATAGTTTCTCACCATTTTTGGAACTCATATATAATAAACCAAACCATATTAAGCCTTATGTTCCAATCAAGTAGAGTTGGCTACACGAATTCTTTTTCACCATTGATTCTACTATATCAAGAGCTATATGTTCAGTTAAATAAATAAATTCATATCCTTTTCACTACCGCATATCCAATGTTAGCTTAGGTCTTCCCATCCCCGAACAACTCCATTTATAGTGATCATATCACTCTTCTTTAACATTAACACTCCTTTTGGATTGAGAGGGAGGTGAGAAAAGAAATAATTATGGTTTCTCACCTAGGTGAGAAAAGAAAAGAAAAAAGGATTAGATTTCTCACCATTATGTTTAGATGAATCAAAGAGAAGAGAATGTGATTTTTCACTTATCTTGTATGGATAGAATAAGTAAGAGGAAGGAAAAGGACTTGCTTTGTTTGTATCTCGAGATATAATTTTTGAGAAAAATTTTCAAAATTTTGTTTGGTTCAAATTTTTTGAAAAGATTTTTCGAAATCACTCTCTTTCCTACATGTCAATCAATCACTTTTTCTCTGTCCCCTCTCCTCAATCACTTTTTCTCTCGCACACATTTACTCAATTACAACAAAATATCAAATTATTTCAAACTTCCAAACTCCAAAACTATTTTCAAAATATACAACCAAACAAATCAAAAAAAAAAAATCTAAACTCTCTCCCCAAAATTTTCTTTTTTAAAATTTATCTCAAAACACAAACCTAACACAGTATTTTATTTCATTTTACCAAAATAATATTCTATATTAATAAGCTATGTTTTTCACATTTTAAATAAAGTTCATTAAACTCAATTCTTTTCTCATCAAATCTCACCACTTTTGGTGAGAAACAAAATATAAGTTTAGTGAGAGTCCATTTCTCACAAATTTTCATCATTTCTCACATTACTTAACCATCCAAACAAACAAGTGAAGGGTTCCCAATTTTCACCATTTCTTTTATTTTCTCACCAAACCCCGCCATCCAAACAGATTGTAATTTATTTTGGATATACATAGTGCCTGTTTGGTGCAGCTTAAAAGCTGCTTATTTCAACTTTCAGCTTAATTTAAGCTATTTTGATATGCTTGGTTTAACTTAACAATGCAGCTTATAATTTTTTGTAAGTCAGAAATAACTTATTCTTTGAGGGGCATGAGATGCTTAATTTATAAATCAGAAATCAGCTTATGTTTATTATGTTTATAGTTAACTATAAACTGTTAAGGCATAAACTATATGCACTTTCTCACAGCCCTACCAATCAGGGCCATAATAGCATTTGTTGTATTGATCATGTAAAGATGTGACAAAAATTATGAAAAAAAAGAAAGAATGAAAAAGAGTAAAGCTAAAATGAAAAGGTAAAAAGAATGAAAAGCTCACCGTTTTGGCGATGACAGCACCCCAACCTTCATCGAAGGCCTTCTTCATAACAGTGTAATTGGTCCCGGGAGGACCCGACCCGATGACAAACGGATTCGGCATCCTCAACCCATTAACCGTGACGCTGAGATCAGGGTGAGTTGGAGACTCCGAAGCAAAAACCCTGAAACGGACTCTCTCAGCACACCGTCCAAAACCCAGTGGCCGACATTGGAGCCATGATGCATCTTTACCTCCGATCTGACTAGTAAAGCTCAGTGACGCCATGACTACTACTGACTATGATGGATGATGATGGGTGTGAAGAGAAGTGAAGAGAAGACAAGTTAGGAATGAATGAATATGTGGGGATCTTAAGCTCTGTGTGTGTTGGAGAGGAAGAAAGAAAATGGAAGGGGTGAATGAAGAAGATGATACGTATATAAGTAGACAATTAGGATGATTAGGATTGAATTTTTGGAATCTGAGCGAAATAAAGTCATAGCTTAAGATCGGATCGGATCGGATAAACAGAGAGACACAAAAGAAGAAATTAATTTTGACTCTTTTTGGTGGCCGGCTGTTGAGCATGGGCCGCCGGCCCAGATGGGCGCGGGTCGGCTGTGGTCACAAAATTTCTAATCCGTCGTCTGTTTGTCAGATTGATAGATTGGATAAAATTAATCCGCTTCCGTCTGTTAATCCGGCAGATGTGAATTGAGCAGATTAGCGGTTTAGCGGATAGATGCGAATCTATTTGGCGGTTTAAAATTTTATAAATTTTCAACATAATTCAACTTGTGCACTTTCTCAAAAAAAGAAGAAGAAAGTATTACAGTTAATGACTTAAAAAATATTACAATCACTGCATGCCTCATCTAAAGTAAGAAAATTTGAAACTTTAGAATATCACAATCACTGCATGTCTCATTCACATACTACAATCACAGCATGTCTTATCAACATAAAGTATTACAATCTATGGTTCTTAAAATATAAAAATAATTCAAACTACCAAAACCATAAATGTAGCAGTAGTAGAGATTATATGTCTCTGTATTGTTACATCTATATCTGTTTTTGAAAATAAAAACCAACTAGCATATATCATATTTTTATTTATTATTTTTAGAGATAGATTTAAAAACCAAAAAATATAGATAAATAATACGTTTATTTTTTTCAATTCAAAAAAGATTTCAAGTTGAAAACTTTTTTTAACAGAATATTTAAACTCTTTTTTAATTGAAAACACAAACAGAATATTTAAACAAACTGAAAACACAAAGTTTTATAAATTACTAGGAGTATTCGCGGTTTGGCTGTTCGGTTGCAGCCAAAGGAATCTCAAATCCGCCATCCTTCGGCCAGATTGGCGGATTGAAGAAAATCAATCTACAATCGTCCGCTCGTCATCACGCATCCGTTCAAAATGCAGCGGATCGGCTCGGTCGGTTTTGGCAAATCAGTATATCCGCTGCTCACCCCTATGGCTCGGTATTTTGCATTAGATGGCTGACTTCTCAGCTTGAGTATGTTTTTTCATAAGAAAATTACACCGCTCTTATAGTTTGGGACTTACCTCATACTGGTTTTTAATTTTTTAATTGTTACATATTTAATTGGGCTCTTTTTTTATAAATCCCATTTATAACTGTTTTGTTCCATAAAACCCAAACTATTTCTGAATATTCCATTAGGTCCATTAATTATAAAAGGACGAAATAATCATCTCCGCCTCTCCTGCATGTAACCGATTCCGCAAAACCCATTCCTATTCCAACTATTCAATCCATAAAATTTCCAAAACAAAAACTCAATCCACGAAACGATACTCACATCGCCTCTAGTAACCCTAGATTCACATCGCCTCACCAACGTCCTCTTCGTCCACCGTCGACCATCGACCCCAGATTCCTCTTCGTCTCACCACTACGAAGGTTCACATCGGAAGGAGGGTGCTTCGTTGTTCGAAGATTCCTGTCGTCCCATTGAGTTTATTTCATCCACTGAGTGTGATCCATACCCACCAACCATGACGAACAAAAGTAAGGAATACCATTCCACCTTCTGCTTTTCAATCATAATGTCATCACCGATGTATACATCCACCTTCTAGTTTTCGAATTTGAATTTGTAAACATAGATGTTTTCGGAATTGATTTTTTAAAAATAGATGATGTGAACATTCACATTAGTGTTGATTACTGGCTAAACTTACAGTAGTAGACACTGATGTGAATATTCACAGCAGTGTATAATGATGTGAACATTCACATCAGTGTATAATGATCTGAATGTTCATATTACTGTCACAGTTGATATTGTTCATTTTTGATGTCCATAGAACCCCCAAACTTCACTCAACAATGTGATGGAATGTGATGTAAATATTTACATTGTGACATCAATGTTGGACTTGTTTGTGTTGTTAGGTGTTGTTTGGTGCTGTTGGTTCCCCCTTATGATTTTTAGCAAATTATAACATAATGTGATCACCCATGTAAACATTCACATTGCCCTGTAACTGTTGTAGTTTTCGGAATTTATTTTGCACACATGGATGATGTGAACATTCACATTAGTGTTCATTACTGGGTAAACTTACAGTAGTAGACACTGATGTGAACATTCACATGATGTGAATGTTCACATTAATGTCAGAACCCCCAAACTTCACTCAACACTGTGATGCAATATGATGTAAATATTCACATTGCGACATCAATGTCCAACTTGTTTGTGTTATTGGGTGTAGTTTGGTGCTGTTGGTTCCCCCCTTTGATTTTTAGCAAATTATAACATAATGTGATCACCCATGTAAACATTCACATTGCCCAGTAACTGTTGTCGTTTTCGGAATTTATTTTACAAACATGGATGATGTGAACATTCACATTAATGTTGATTACTGGGTAAATTTACAGTAGTAGACACTGATGTGAACATTCACATCATGTGAATGTTCACATTAATGTCAGAACCCCCAAACTTCACTCAACACTGTGATGGAATATGATGTAAATATTCACATTATGACATCAATATCCAAGTTGTTTGTGTTATTGGATGTTGTTTGGCGCTGTTGGTTCCCCCCTTTGATTTTTAGCAAATTATAATATAATGTGATCACCCATGTAAACATTTACATTGCCCTATAACTGTTGTCATTTTCGGAATTTATTTTACAAACATGGATGATGTGAAAATTCACATTAATGTTGATTACTCGGTAAACTTACAGTAGTATATACTGATGTGAACATTCACATCAGTGTACAATGATGTGAATGTTCAAATTACTGTCAATGCTGGTTGTTGAATGTTGTTTGGTGCTTCTAGTTCCATCCTCTATGTTTCAGCCAATTATATGTGCTTATTTGAACACACAGGTCTTCCCCATAAAGTTGATGGCAAGCGAAAGCGAGGGGAATCCCGTGCCAAAACCAAGCCTGATCAAACAACTGTTCCTGAAGAAGTGAACATGAAAAAAGTTAACTACCAGTCAAATATAACTGGATTGGTCAAACTGTTAAAGGATACAAAATTTAGAAGTGACCAATTGAAGTGCCTTAGAAAAATACCGTTCTGGCCATTATTTGATTGCTTGATCAGTAACGAAATCGACCTCAACCACTGCATCAAATATAATGATGCCATTGTACGTATAGTACAGACATTCAAGCAATCTAGTGGGAGGTTTTACATTGGGGATAAGAACATCCAGATTTTTAGAAGCAACGTATCACTAATTTTTGGGGTGGACTGCGGCACCAAGTCGATGGGCCTCTCTTATGGTGCAAAACCAACAACCAGCATCATACACCGAATGTGCAAGGATGTTAGTCGGTTAAGTGCTGCCAAAATACGAGAAATTCTGAGCGAAGCATTGAAGGGCACAAAAAAACATGATAATGAGGAGGTCGCAAGATTAGTTTGCATGTATGCATGTGTCAAGCTATTCTTTTCTACATCCGGAGAAACAATTGGATGAGCTTTCTACTCATACATGGACCCATTAGACAAGATGATCGAGTATGATTGGGCTGAGAGCATCCGGGCAACCTTGATGGGTTCATTGGGCCAAAACTGTGGAAAACCAGGACGAGTCACCGGATGTGTGATGTTGTTAATGGTAAATCTCATAAAACTTATTCTATGTTTAATATGAACATTTACGGGCTTTGGACACTCTGATGTGAATGTTCACATTTCTCAGCATTGGTGTGGAAGTTGACAACATTGATGTAAACATTCACATTACTGTTTCAGTAATGTACAAACGCACATTAGTAGATGCTGGTGTAAACATTCACATTAACAGATGTGAACATTCACATCAGTAGTACCACTCACTTTAACAGATGTGAATATTCACAACAGTAACATCACTCACCATTAGCAAAATGTGAGCATTCACATCAGTAGTAGCACTGACATTAACAGATGTGAATATTCACATCAGTAGTATCACTCACATTAACAGATGTGAACATTCACATCAGTAACATCACTCACCATTAGCAAATGTGAACATTCACATCAGTAATAGCACTGCCATTAATAGTTGTGAACATTCACATCAGTAATATCACTCACATTAACAGATGTGAACATTCACATCAGTAGTATCACTCAACATTAGCAAATGTGAACATTCACATCAGTAACATGACTCCCCATTAGCAGATGTGAACATTCACATCAGTAACATGACTCCCCATTAGCAGATGTGAACATTCACATCAACAGATGTGAACATTCACATCAGTTTTAATTGATGTAAACATTCACATTACTGCCCCAGTGGTGTAATGTAAACATTCACATTACTGCCCAGTGGTGTAAACATTCACATCAATATTAATTGATGTGAACATTCAAATTACTGATATTTTTTATTTGTTTCAGTACTGGCTGTGTGAGCATACAACAATCTTACAACCCCGCAACTCCAATGCCATTCCGCGATGCGTAAAGTAGGACCTCACAGCCTTGCATAACAACATGAAGTCCATATCTTTGGTTAAGTTGGGTTTAAATGAGGTAGAAGTACAACCAAATATATTGTGCCTATTCACATAGTGAGACAATGAACTATCTAACTAACATACTGTCTCCAAATGCAGGTATATGGCGGCGAGCTAATGGCATCACCAACTGAAGCGAAGATGTACCATCATACAAAATTGAATGTGCAGCCCAAACCTGAGATTTTGTCAAGTGCAGTAGCAATGAAAGATGAAAGCAATGAGGATCAAAGCAAAGACAGTCAACGCAGTGATGACAGGGATGCATTTTCTGTCGATGCAGTGGACCTGAATGATGTTGGACATTATATCAACCCCAGCTGTAGCACCCCCAATGTTGAGAAAGGAATCATCATAGCACAACCAACTGAGCCCGACATTGTGGAAGCACTCACAAAAGAAAACCAAAAAGCTTTGGGCTCTTGTACGGTAATGGGAAGCGAAATACAAACAGTTGGAAGAATCATGGGAGTTGAGGGCAAGGGTGATTGCTGCCCTTGAAGCCAAACTATTTGACCAATCGGGCCTATCCAATGTGGACATGGACATGAAGACTTGTATGGAGTGGAAAGATACAGAAATTCAGCAGCTGACAAAGTTGGTCATCAACTTGGAATGTGAAAAAACAATACTTCAAGACCTTTTTGACGATCAGTCCGTCCACATCATCACTCAAGTTGAAGCACAAAAGGCACATGACAGCCTTAACAAGCATCCCACTGCAGTATTGGAACACATTATCAGCCCCCCATCAAGGGTATAGCTCATAAAGAAGAAGGTAAGGAAAGAACACAGGTTGGACGAGTTTGAATACCCCAACCTGCCTGGTCAGAAGAAAGGGAAAGAGGGAGCCGAACAGCAATCACATACAGTCCAAATAGCACAAGATTTAGACAAGCAACCACCAAAAAAGCAGCCAACAAAGTCCAAGAAGTTAACCTTGAACAACAAACTGAAGGTCTGGGCTAACATGAACAAACTCAACAAGGAAAAAGTCCAAAATTTGCACAAGAACGGTGGTGATGAGTAAGTGATCTTACATATCCCCAACTGTTTTTTTTTTTTTTTTTTTTGATCATGTTTAGTTCACATACATACTTAATAAATTAGATCATTTCATAAATGTGCAATGTTGACATTAACGTTTTCTGTAATCACAATGCACAGGTTGCTAGTGTGGCGAGGGGACTCAAAGACTAAAGATGTGTATTTTGATGACATCATGCACATCATCAAGGAAGAATCAATAACCAACAACGTATGACAACTGTAAATGTGTACAAAACACACACACACACACACACACACACACACACACACATACACACACACAGAGAGTAAAGACACTGCAAATAATGTACTGCCACCCCTCTGGTTCTGCAGGTGATAGATGCTTATGGTAAAATTCTACTTGAACTACAAGGGCTAGTCAACCCAAGTTTGGAAGATTCATCATTCATCTTTACAAACACATGTTTGGTAACCACTAGACTTTAATTTTGATTATGTTTCAATACATGTGAATGTTCTTCTCAGCATTATATGCTTATATTGTTAACTTAAATAATAGGCAGATGTGAATGTTAACAACAACATAAAATGACCTTTGAGAAGATTCACATTGACAAATGTGAACATTAACATCATTCGCATTGAAGATTATATGCTTATTATGTTATTAAACTTAAATGATACACACATGTGAACATTCACATCAGTAGTATCACTCACATTAACAGATGTGAACATTCACATCAGTAACATCACTCACCATTAGCAAATGGGAACATTCACATCAGTAATATCACTGACATTAACAGATGTGAACATTTACATCAGTAGTATCACTCAACATTAGGAAATGTGAACATTCACATCAGTAGTATCACTCACCAATACGAAATGTGAACATTCACATCAGTAGTATCACTCACTATTACGAAATGTGAACATTCACATCAGTAACATGACTCCCCATTAGCAGATGTGAACATTCACATCAGTAACATCAAACATTGATATAAATACTTGGTACATCATTATATACCCTTTGTGTGCAGAAAATCACGCAAGAGTACCCCTCCACAAGACGAATAAACTGATTGATGTACACATCAAGGAGTATCAAGGCTAGAGATTCTTAATCTTCCCAATACACGACAACTTCCACTGGACAATTGTTGTGTACGACGTGAAAGAGAATGTATGGAGGCATTATAACTCACTGCGCCCAAGAGAAAGCATACATGACCCACATATTGACAAATCACAAATACTGGTAAGTG
Organism: Camellia sinensis; assembly: GCF_055761805.1. Lineage (NCBI taxonomy): Eukaryota > Viridiplantae > Streptophyta > Magnoliopsida > Ericales > Theaceae > Camellia > Camellia sinensis. Next base: position 164,486,768 of record NC_138964.1, read on the forward strand.
GCTGACAAAAATAATACTTGTCGTGATGTGTAATATTTGAACTTGGACGTATGCCCTATGTTGGTTGGTGCCTAATATGAAATTTCATTGTTGGCAGAGGGACTATATCACAGCTTTAGTGCACAACATTAGACCATCATCACCATTATGGACCAACTTATCAAGCCAAAATACTTCGAAAACAATCATATCAGTGGACATCTGTCCTCAGCAAGCATCAAATTCGTAAGCCTAAAATTGATTTCTACACATGTTCAACAACCATTACCCACTTAAATTTCAAAATCTAACAAGAAGTTTGCATTTTCAGGGTGGATTGCAGGCTTGCAGTTTGTTACATCATGAGGGTGCATGTATATCGTGAAGATATTGTTGCCAGCCTAGATTGCTTTGAATGGTGTCAAATAAGAGACTCATTAGTACACCTTTTTCTGAACCACAGAAAGACAGTGCAATGTGAAAACCTATAGGTGGGGGGTCCACCTATCACTGTTACCCAAATCTGTTATCCACATTTAAGACAATTTAGTGTTAATAGATTTTTCATATTGAAGCAGACTAGTTTAATTGTAAATCAAGTCTATATCACTGCTTGTACAGATATTTTCCAGTCAATATATGTATATGCATTTTCAGGCCTATTTTGCGTTGGTCATGCACATTGAGATTGTATTTTCTTTTTTTTTTTTTTTTGATACACATGACATGATGTGAATGTTCACATCACAGAATGATCGTACACTTTCTTCTGTTTTAAACCATACTACATGGATGTGAATATTGTTTAAAGTGTTCATGTAACATAATATGACAAGTGTGAGTATGATATTTCTTAACACAAGTCAATATTCACATCTAATAATTTGATGATGTGAATATTCACTTCATAACTTCTGATTATGCGAATGGCAACAATGATGTCATGAATATTCACATCTTATGAGTTGATGATGCGAATGGTTACATTGATGTAAACATTCATGTCATCTACTTTGATGCTGTTAACAGTAACAACAATGTGAACATTCCCACCACAGAAATGTTTGAAAGTTCAACAATGTGAACATTCACATAATGTGATTATATTACACAAGTGTGAATGTTAACATCATGCATTCATCCAAAACACAACCAACATAAATGTCAGATTGGTACCTTAAAAAAGTGAAAATAAAACACAAATCAAATACTAATGCATTATTATGTTTGCCAACGCAACGTAATCTTATTGCAACCCAATGTTTGCCAACACAACACAATCTTATTTCAAAAATGAATATAAGAATCCAATGTAAAATACAATGTTGAAATGAAAAAAGGTACATCCTATATCGGCTCCGTGCATGATTTCCGATTATGGCTCCCCAACTTATCACATCTCCCGCACCTTATTTGCTTCAGTTTCTCACCCCTTGATGGGATCCTATTCTTCTTCGGCCTTCCGGGTGGTCTTTTCACAGTTGGCGGGTATATAGTGAAGTCCGTGGGATCAAAAGGCAGCTTCTCCACCGATGGTGTAGGGAACATGGCTCCCAAATAGGCTGCATGATATGTCTCTACATGAAAGTAATGTTCTACACAATCATTGAGATTGTAGCGGCTCTTCTGAATGGCAATAACAGCATGGTCACATGGGAATCCGTTGATTTGCCATTTGAAGCAAGAACATGTACGCCTCGCAACATCAACTGTAACAGATGGTATCGAATGAACTTCAAACACATCCTCGTTGGCTTTGCTAACTTGCCAAGACCTGCTGTCATTGAACGAATCTATAAGCCTTGTTTCGAATGTCGAACAAATAATCTCATTCCATTTGTTTGCTTGGTCACGCCGTGCAGACATTTGCCGCATCAACTGAGTACGAATTGTGTCCACCATTTGAGTGATAGGAAGATTACGTGCTTCTTTAATCCAGTTATTAAATGACTCTGCCGCATTGGATGTCATCTCCCCATAACGCATGCCCCTGCACAATATCACAAACATTGTACAATACGGAATTTAACAGGTCTGATCATTCACGTTGACAGATGTGAACATTCACAGTACTGACATTAGTATACATTGATGTGAACATTCACATCAGGGTATAATAATATGAATGTTCACATCTGCTACCAGTTTATAATAATGTGAATGTTCACATTATATGTTTATTATGTTGTCAACTTAAATGATAGACAGATGTGAATGTTAACAACAACAACAAAATATGACACGTGTCAACATTCAAATCTGTAATACATTGCATGACTATTTGACAAATTAACAAATGTGAACATTCACATCAGTCATCATTAGCAGATGTGAACATTCACATCATTTACATTGAACATGAAACACAATTCGAAGATTGTCATCATTCTAAACTGAAAATTCACATCGCTACCATTCTAAACTTCACAAATGGAACACCTTAGGAAACTATTATTACCTGAAGTATGAATTTGCCCAGTGCTCAGGTGCCAAGTCCTTGAAAAAATTATGAGCTCGTTGTTTACCCTCCTCTTTTAATTTTGCAAACTTTTCATGGAACCCTACCACAGTTGGCTCGTAGGCACAGTCACCCAAACTACTTACTAGGTGATCCCTGAATCCATTATCAATTCCTTTCACCCGGTCTCTTAAATTGCTCTTCAAGTGTTGTAAGCAATAACCGTGATGAGCCGATGGGAACACCTTTGGCAGAGCTTCTAACAGACCAAGATTACGATCCGAAATAAAAGTAATATGGCGCTTCCCATCAACAACCTTCCTAAGTTCATGCAAGAACCACGACCAATTGGCTGTGGTCTCTGAATCAACAATCGCAAATGCAACAGGAAACAGACCTACAACACAACACCAATACACAACTATTTATAATATTCCAAAGTGAATAGAAAACAGTATAAACGAAACAGGTCATGCGAATGTTCATATCTACATTGCCCTATTTACTATTGTTATTTTTGGATTCAGGTTCGTAAACATCAACGATGTGAACATTCACATTAACGACCATTAATAATTCATTGTTGATTGTTGAGTCACTGACAATGTTAACATTCATAGTACTGTTCATTAATGGATCAACTAACATTAGTATACACTAATGTGAACATTCACATCAGTGTGTAATAATGTGAATGTTCACATTACTGTCATTAGCATACACAGATGTGAACATTCACATCAGTGCATACTAATGTTAATTTTCACATTACTTATAATTTACCAATCACTCTTTTGTCCAGACTATGCTGCTCAGAGTGAATATTGGCATGAATAGACAGCTAAAAAAAACTACTAACCATTGTTTCCGTCTTTCGCCATTGCCGCAAGTAGCTGACCTTTGTACTTTCCTTTGAGGAATGTTTCATCCAGGAATAATAAAGGCCGACAAGCATTGAACCCAAAAATACACACAGCGAATGACACAAAGAAGCGACAAAACTGTTGACTACTCACATCATAGACAATATTGACATAACCCCCGGATTGTACCGCATCACGGCATCCGAATACCACCGCAGCTGGTCAAACGATAACGAGTGATCTCCATGAATACCAGCCTTTGCTTTCTCCACACCCAACCATACGACATGGTAACTCACATCTAGCCCATAATCCCTCTTCAAAATAGTCACCACCTTACACGGCCGAGTCAACGGCTTGTCCCTCACAATTTCAGATATGGTACTCGACACCAAATCCGAACTAACTCGCGGATTCTTCGATGTTCGGACATCCGTACCACAAGTATGTACATCACTAAACCTCTTAATGTAGAAAAAATCACTTGCTCGTTGTGCTCTACAATGTATAGCCCACAAGCAGCCCCTCTCCTCCCGCATCGCACACACAGCAGTAACTCTTGTTGTCTCGTTCTTTACGTATGTAAACTTAAACCCACATTGGATGGCATACTTACACAAAACGTTACGAAATTCTTGTGCACCTCCAACAAACCGTTGTCCCACATGCGTAATACCATTTGCCCAAGGGGCTGACAACAACACCTTCTCCTTACGGTGGCAAAATCTCCGTAGTGCATCAATTTCTTCCTCAACCCCCACACGCAGCAATCCCAAACTACTTGACTGACCAATATCACTTTTCAACTCAACCACAACTTCTATATGTTGTACCCCCATTGATTTAGCAAGCAGTAACATGTTCTGAAATTCTTCCTCATTGTCCAAATCACACTTACTAATCCCAGGTAGTTTACAGAACAATAAAATAGAACCAGCAGACAACTCATCTCATTTCTCATACAAACACTCCACCAAACGAGAATAACACATTGCGCGGGCAACATTTATTACAGTTGTACTATAACCATATGTACACACCAACAGCATAAAGGTATCCATCTCCTGTAAAAACACAAAAACACAACAATGAACAGTAATCAAAATCGATATGAAAATTCACATTGTGCAAAAAATAGATGACTACGTGTATAGTTCAAGTGCTAAATCCATAATTCACAATACGAAGATGTGAACATTCACATTGATATTAAGAAGATGTCAACATTAAGCAAACATCAAAGTAAAATGAGAACATCAACAATCTTCACATAATATAAACAAGATGTCAACATTTACATTGACACATACACTCTGAATTATATCACACACACAGAGCCTCATTAAGCAAACATCAATTTAAAATGAGAACATCCACATTCTTCACATATTCCACATTAACAAAATGTGAGCATTCACATTGATATATATACTGATAATCAAATCATCCACAAAGAGCCTCATTATGCATACATCAAAGTAAAATGAGAACTACACATTCTTCACATAATATGAATGAACTCCCCTCCACAGGACCACGTAAAATGCATATAATTGAAAAAACAGAGCATCCAATCCATATAAATCCAAAAACAGAGCATCTGATCCATTATACGAATGAAACCATAAACTGAACATGTATTCATAACCAAATTGATACTAACCTTAATCATGCAATCCTACAATTGTCCAGAAAGTCGAAAAAAACTGATTTGAACTAGTTATAGTCCGAAAAATGTAACAACCGAACACCTTCCTCTTCGTCGTCTTCACGCGCAAACCATAGAACCAGACTACAACAGCAAGAATGAAACCCTAGCACAACCAATCCTTGGAACGAGCATGCAAAACATAAACGTATCTCTCGGAATTGGATTGATGATGAAAAACGTAAAATAGAAACTGCCAAACTGAATCAGCGAAGAAACAGGCACGTAATACGTATTGACACTATACATATATATATATACGGGGGAAAAATAGTCCAAGAAATTATATTAAATTAGAAAAATGGACCTTATGGAATAAAAAGAAAAGTTTATGGGACTAATCAGGTTATAATATTCCTTAGTGGACCTAATGGGTTATAACAACTCTAGAATGGATTTATCAATAAAAATCCCGATTTAATTTTGTTTTAAATAAAGATAATTAAATATACCATTAATTAATTTTAAGGGTAAAGTCGTTAATTTGATAAAATATAAATTAATTTGACAAAAATAAATGTCAAAAAGATATTTTTGAATTTTTGAAAAATATTTCTACTCACCAAAGATAAAATTATGTAAAATTGATAAATTTTTTACACATTAATTTATTTATTTCTTTTACCAAATTAATTTTTATTATATGTTTGGATGCTGATCACGTAATGGGTGGTTATTTTTATTTTCATTAAATTAGTTTTTATTTTTCTAAAAGTCAAATATGACAATAACTTTGATATCATTATTAAACCAATTCAGTAAGTCTTCGTTTGCCATTAGTTTTTTTAGCTGACTTTTTGCGTTGGGACTTTTTTAGCCTCGTTTAGTTTAGTTTTTTTTGATTTTTTTTGGCTTTTGTGAGAGAACAAATGTAATGATTATGATTTAGATGTGATATTTTGTCTTATTGGCTTATGTAACCAATTTTATCTTTTTGAAAATCTAAAAAAATTCAAAACTAAAAACATTTCATATATTAAATATATCGATTACACATTAAAAACCTAAGAACCACCCATTATATGATCATCATCTAAACACATAATAAAAATTAATTTGATAAAATAAATAAATTAATTAATGTGTAAAAGATTTATCAATTTTACATAATTTTATTTTTGGTTGGTAGAAACAATTTTTAAAAATTTAAAAATACTTTTTTGACATTTATTTTTGTCAAATTCGTTTATATTTTATCAAATTGACGATTTTGCTCTTGAAATTGGGCAATGGTATTTTTAATTGTTCTTATTTAAAACAAGATTCAAAATTTAAGGTCAAATATGTCACAATAGAAAAGTCAATGACCAAAATATAACAAGTCCCAAGCTATAGGAACCATTAGTTTAATTTGCCATTCTTTCATTTTATTAGAATAAAAAATAAAATATAGGATTGAGGATTTTTCTTTGATACAAAAATCACGATTTTCATGTATTTTGTATCTATAATTTTTATAATTATTTCTTATTTTGATTTATTATAATTTAATTATGATTGGATTATGATTTATTGGGTGTGTATTATATGTCTTACTTATAATTTTTTATTATGATTTATTATAGTATTAATTATAGGGTAACTGACCCATAAATCCTATAATGTGGAATTAGAAACTGATGAGTCCCATATTTTAATTTGAACACACAGAGGTCCTATTATGTTTTGTTTTACGTTTTCATCCTTACGAAATGGGTTTTTTGTTTTGGGAAATAATGGTTCATTAATTGGGGTAGATGTAACGTTATGAAAAAACGCACTATAGTCTTTTTGTGATTTGGGCTGACCCACATTTAGAATATGGCACACATTTATCCATAACACAGACATTTGTTTAGTTCTCCCTCCCCACATTTGCAGTTGTTGGCGTTCGAAAAACTGAAGAACTGCGAGTGCTTCTAGTAATTAGGGTTTTGAAAGGTAATGTATGAGGGCCTAATCCATCATTGCAAGAATCCACGTTTGGGGAAATTCATCAACCACGCGTAGTGGTTGCTGTGGATGCGATCGGTATTGTGACGGTGTGCGATCGTTTGAATCACGAAATCTGTGGCAGAATAGAAAGAAGGGGGTTGTGATTTGTTGTAAATCGCACAATTATCGCGATTGGATCCCAGATTTGGCGATGTAGATATGAAATTAAAGCGTGGAAGTGTACAACAACCAAATAACCCCTAATTCCAATCCAATGTGTAGCGTCAAATGTAACGCCGTAGTTCAGTAGTGAGGGTTTGGTGTAGTGGGCTACATTGATACATGTATGTGGTATTGCATTCCAGATTTGGCATTTCAAATCCGATGACGACTCCGCGCTGCAGTATGTGTCCACATTTGTCATTTCGATTTTGTGTACAATGTTAGTTTTGAATGTGTTGTCATGCAATATTTTACAGGTATAGTGTCTGATGTGTAAGTGTTGGTAGTGATGGGCTGTTAGAAATGATGATGTGTTGTTGTTTAATATTACAAGAATTTTGCGTGTGGTACTGGTGTTTTGGGTATTGGGTTTTTTCGTTGGTGGTTGTACTGTAAGTGTATGGGGTGTGGGATGTGGTAACATGGAAGGCAGTGTGTGTATGGATTGTCGTCGTGGGCTGGTGGAATTTGTTGAGAGTACAAAGTTTGAGTTTTTTGGGAGCAGGGGTTTGAAGTGGCATATGTGTTGGTGGTGTAGGAGTGTGGTGATATTGGTGTTGTTATGTTAATGCGCGTGGACGTTTCTTTGTTCATATTTATTTGTTATTGTGTGTGTATTGTTGTTTTGATGTATGTGTGAACAACGAAATGTGGTAGTTAGGTGGGTGTGCATGTACACACACGCCATGGTGTCGTGTGGGGGTGTTTCGGTTTGCACCGTATGCGTGTTGACTTTGTTGTCACTATGTAAGTTCATTCTGTGGGATGTTGTGAAGTGAGGTGCGTTACGTTTTTCTAATTTGGGTTGTAATAGTATTGTGGGGTGTCTTGGCGTGGCTGTGATTGAATGTTTGTTGGTGGCATTCGTGAATGAAGGTGGCAATGCATGTGTTGAGGCGTATGATATGTGTTTACGTAATTGTGTTTGTCAATGAAGTTAGATATCACTTCAGAATGTGTAATGTGGACTGAAATATGAATTGATTTTTGTTTGGTTTTGTAATGCAGGAGGTGTGGTCACATCGAGCCGTCGTACACGTTCAAGAGATAGAACCTGCCTCTATGTTGTTCCTGGGTCAAACGTCAAAGAAGATTGGTCCAAGGATTCAAGGGCGCATATTTTTCAAGGAAGTGAAACCAATCAGAAGTGTGCCTGCAGCCGTGGAACCTCGAAAAATGTGATTAAATTATAGGTCCAACATCGCAGGGATCGTGAAAATTGTATCCACGTCAGGATTGACAGAGGCCCACCATGTCCTCCTACGGAGGACCCCATTCTGGTTGATGTTTGAAGCCATTTTGGAGAATGATCTCAAACCGCACGACTTCAGAAAATGTGATGAGTTAGTGTTTACACTAATACAGACGTACGTGCCGGATACTGGTTGTTTTCATGTTGGAAATGGCAAGCTGATGCTGAGGGACAGCGACATCAGACTGATATTTGGCTTACAATGTGGTGGTCAGCCATTACCAATGACTCCCGGGCCTTGGCCACCATCTGACTTCATCCAACGAAGATTTGGGCCAGAGAGTCGTATCAGTTCGAAGCTTGTGAAGACTCTTTTCTGTGACGCAGTAAGAGGCACGTCTGCGAGAGACGTTGAGGATGCCATCAAGTTGATAACATTGTATGTCTGCGTGAAAGTGTTCTTCTCGACATTGGGCGAATCTGTGAGCTAGACATTAATTCGCATTATAGATAAATTGGAGACAATGAAATTGTATGATTGGACGGGTGCAATACGGAGCACGCTGCTAGGATCAGTGAAAGAGTTCCATCGTACACCTGGAAAAGTTACTGGATGCGTCGTCGTACTGCTGGTAAGTGCAACGTTTGGTCATATTTGGGTTTGGTTTTTAATGTGGGTGTAATGTGTTATGAAATGCATGGTCATATTTGTTTTTTTGTTTTTCTGATGCAGTATTTCCTATGTGAACATACGACGTTGGTGGTGGCTGTTTCCCAGATTTCTGAAGTGGAATGTTGGGACATTATTGGCGAGGTTGTGGAGTGTGACGCTAGAAGATGTTGACAAGTTTGAGGTAATCCGCCACTTTTGCGCCTTATGTATGGTGATAGTTTGCGTGGTTTTGTGAATCGTATATGCGTTTGTGTGTAATTATATGGTTGTAGAGTGTATGAGCAGGTGATACCGGGTAGACTGCAAGTGTCAAAGTACGAAAAGGACCAATTGCTGAGTGGAAATAACGTGGTGGACGGTAGTGATGGTGACTTTGTGGATAGGATTGACATGATTGATGACGTACACAGAGATGATAATACAATAGACGCAAAGAAATCCGTTATGAATGTGATTGCCTGGGGAGACCAAACTAGAATGCAGGTGAAGGCAAAGTTGGCAGATGAACTGCCAATGGGTAGATTGAAAAGGGTAGCTGAAATGAGAGAGGGTAGAGTCAGTTTTATGACAAATACTGATGGGCCATTGGTTCCAGCCACCCTTGAGGATGCACACCGAACAATTTTTGTTCCACAGTCGGAGAACAAAAGTAAGGATTTTGTTATTGCGAAGTTGGAGGAGCAGGTTTCAAAACTAACGAGTGCACTTGAGCAGAAAGCCTCGAATATGTTTGTTGGGTTCAACAGTTGTCTAAAGGTGAAAGATGATGAAATAGCATGCATGGCAGGTGTTATTAGTGATCTAAGAAGCACCATAACCGGCCTTGAAAATAAACTTGCATCCTCGGATGCAAGTCCCACTGGAGAAGGTGCACGTAGGCGTGACACCGAGGATGAGACAGACTCATTTGCCTTTGTAGATGAGAAAAAGTAGAGGAGTTGATCCATGATGTTACACAGATGGCTGTGGGTCGGGACAGTGTTGGGACTAGAAGTTGGACAGACATAGCATCGGCAAGTGAGAACGTGTTGCAGGCAGAAACGTTTGCTCCTGATAGTGGGAACCAAAAGGATTTGCAAATGGTAGGGGGGAAAACTGCTGAGGCCCCAGTAGGATCTGCTTTACAAAACTCATTTGTCAAAAAAATCAAAGAGAAGGTGAGGCAAGAAAGGAAGTTGTCGAAATTTGAGTATCCTATGCTTCGGGGGCACCTTCGTCGGGTGGATGGAAGTGAGGGGCAGCGTGTAGTTAGCGAGGGTGGTATTAACTTTAATATTGATTTATGTGAGAAAGTTGAAGTTGTTAATGAGGTTGATGAGCATGATAAGAAGAGGTCGGGGTATGGGCTGAATAACCGGTTTGCAGTATGGAAGTTAGTGAAAGACGATGTGAAACGTAAAATTAGCACAGCGTACGAGCGGGATGGAGACGAGTAAGTCGTGATTTACTATTTTCTTTGTTTTTTTATTATGTTGCTTTGTGTTTATCTCTGTCAAATATGTGTGTTCTTTTTTCAGTGCTGTCATATGGACCAGTGGCAAAAAAGATGTGTTTGTTTACTTTTCTGACATTAAAAATTTAGTCCGCCATTCTATAACTAGGGGAAATGTAAGTGTCTGACAATCACATGAATTCGCTGTGCATACGTTATTTATGTACACTGTGGGATCTTATTTCAAACGCTTGTTGTGTCGCATCTCTTAATGTTGCAGTGTAAAGGTAGTGAATATAGTGTCATTGTGATAATCCTGTTCCATAATATGCTCATTGGTCCTTAATATGAGTATGATTATGTGTTTAATATGATTTTGCGTGCCATTATGTGAAAATATGTGGTTTTGAATTTCTATCTATTCGCCGAGGAATATCTGTTTGATTATCTGTTTTGGAAATCAAATTGAAGGTCCTATCGGCCATCGGAACCGAAATTGGTCGCGCCATTGTGATTGGCATAATTTTTAGAGCCTACGGTGAAATTTAATTGAAGAATTAATTCGAACCAGATTAAATTGATTAAATTAATGAACTAAGTGCCCAAATGTTTTATATTGAAATAATTGTGATTAGTGGGACTTTATGAGAGGCACTATACCCTCAACTCTTCTCCTTTGTTACATTTTGGGCTGATTTCAACTCTAAGAAAAAAGAGAGGGGTCGGATAGAGAGAGAGGGAGAAGCAATTGGAGATTTGAGTGAGGAACTTGAGAAACTTGGAGATTCAACTAGAAATTGTGAAGAATTGAACCTCTAGGTAAGCACTTGACCTTGAATTCATAAGTTTGAAATTGTGATCTTGTAGGTTCAAGGGTTGTTTGTGGTCAAGAGCATGTATTGAGTTGGTTTTGTTGAATTGGAAGATTATATATACATGCATGTATATAATTGTCTTGAATTTGCATAATTGAGCTTGAATTACATGACTCATGTTGAATTTTGGTTGAAATCCATGTATTTGACCATCTTTTCATCATATGGGATGAGAATGAGGGTTATATGTCACATGCATGTACAATCCATGGGAGTAGAAGCTTTAAATGCATGAAGTTGTTATGTTGGTAATGAATTTGGTGGAAAATGAGCCATGCATGGATTTGATTTATGAAATTGGGCTTCAAAATGTTGTAATTTAGTGTTTGTACCATGTTAGTACATATATATATATATATATATATATATGAAGTTTGAATCAAGATCATGCATTTGGAGCCTTTGAAATTGAAGTTGAAGTTCAAGATCACATTCTGGATTTTCCAGAATTTCAATGTCTGCTCAAGCGGGGAAACCGCCGCTCGAGCGTGAAATTCGTGCTCCCAGTATATTTTTGCAAGCATGATGTCCGCTCGAGTAGGGAAGTCCACGCTTAAGCAGGGAGCTATGTAGGATGGACTTCTGCTTGAGCGTCCAAGTTCCACGCTCGAGCGTAAAAATGGCATAACCAGTACTTTTACAGATCTCATGGGTCCGCTCGAGCGGGGAAGTCCACGCTCGAACGAGGACCCTGTTTCTGAAAATTTTGTATGATTGTTCTGTGTTTCGTTTTCCGTTCTCTTTCACTTGTAAGCACTCTTAGGCATGCATTAAGCATTGTAATTGAGTTAAAGAGATAAGAATGAAGTCTAAAGAGGAATATGTGAATTAGAGAACGGATTAAATCGTTTGTGACCCATATGTGTTTTATGATGTGTAGGGTCAAGCTCCAGGGCAAATCCACAAGCCGATCACTGCGAGTAATATCGATATTTTGAAGTTTGTCAATTGTCCAATTGCTTATTTCTTTATAAGTTTGCTAATTTGAATTATGGACAACCGATTGACATGGGCCGAAGGCCGATTGACATGGATTATTGGGCCGAAGGCCGATTGACATGAATGACTGGGTCGAAGGCCGACTGACATAAATGATTGGGCCAAAGGCCGATAGATATAAATGATTGGGCCAAAGGCCGATAGATATAAATGGTTAGGCCAAAGGCCGTCTACTGTAACTGTTTCAATGATTGCTTATGTATCTTCCTCATTTGATATTATTCACTAGGCATTCGCTCACGCTCATTCATGTACATGTAGGTGAGCCAAGGGACGTCCAAAACCAGTCCCGGTGAAATTGTGAGAAACAGTCGAAGTTTTGAAGAGTCAGCCCAAACGTCTCACGCATGAGACTCGTCTTCGCCCTTTTGTTGTCTTGTGTATTTTATCATGTTGGCGAGGAATTTGTATATACCTGTATATAGTTTTGATGGGTTGACTTAGACTTATATGATCCTGTCTGTACAGAACTTATGCTACTGTACTTCTGTTGTGAGTTATTAATGTATATATGTTTGGTTGTTTGGATGTACCATGTAAGCACAGCTCTATGGACAAAGATTTGAATTGCTTCCGTTTGGCCCCTTTACTCTGATGAGTTTTGCTTTATTTGGTTTGAGGCCGTAGGTAATCTCGTGATTACTGGTCGGTTATGGCCTTAACCCATAGGGACGGGTTCGGGTCATGACAGTCATGGTAGTGAATATTTGGACTGAATGTGTAGCTGGTTGTTAACAGGTGGTTGACGTATGCGCAGAGCTTTTGGTGAGTTATAATTCTGGTATTAGCTTTTGGTGAGCTTTTGGTCGACGTATGCGCAGAACTTTTTCAGTGGTATATGCCTGGTATGTGTTTCTTTTGACACGTGAGTTATAATTCTGGTATTAGGGTATGTTGTTGTTGTTTGAAGTTGTGGACATGTCGTGGAACGCAGGATATGGTGGTGAACATGAGTGATACGTCAAGGGATCGATACTTGGAGGCCAACTTCCGCGCATGCGTTGGTTGTAGATACTTATATTTCCCTATATGCCACAAAAGACACTGGACGTTAGTGGTGTACGATACAGAAGATGGGTCGTGGAAACATTACAACCTGCTTATGTCACGCACTAGTTCGGAAGACATACATTACAACGTAGCATCAATTTTGTTATGTTTATCCTAAAACTATTATAGTAATAGCCTAATTTTCTAAATTTTCTGTAGAGTCGTGTTTGCATACGTCAATGGGGAGGCATTGTGTGCGACTTGATTCTTGGTTAATATAATAGAAACGAAATGTGCTGGATTACATTCGGCGAACATGCCTGGTAGCCGGGGACAATGCGATGTTTGTACCGAAGACGGGAACATGGTGCTAGAAGCAGTTACTGATTGTCCACAACAGCAAGCAGATGCGTAAGTAATCTGACTTTTCAAATTTTTTTCCACATTACATTGGATGCTATAGTTGATGACTTGTTTTTGACTGTGTGTTATGTCTATCCATGGCAGACCTGACTGTACAATCATCGTTTGTTACATAATGCGGCAATATGTACACAATGTCGGGATCCATAAGGCAATGGAAGGTACTACTTGCATCAGTGCACGTGTAACTATGGTGGAAGCTTTTGTGAATGACCCACAGAAAGGGCTGGAAGTCATGGGAGGCAAATAATGTGACTGCCGTTGAACCGTTATGTTTTTTTTTTTTTTGTGTTGGAACTTTTTTGTTTTGTATGGACATGGTAATTGTCCTTCAGTTTAGTAAGACAAGCTGTGATGATACATTTGCTTCATATTAAAATTGAACTAGTGGTTTTTTGGGAGTTACCGGTCCCATGTGTCTGGGTTATATGGTCAATTTGCTGTCAACAAAATGCAATTTTTTGGTGATAATGTTTATGCTTATTTGGATATGTTTCTCTTACAAAAAGCTTTGTGAGTGCTTGTTTGCTTGACTGGTTGTTAATCAGACGATGTGTTTTTTGTGATGTAAAAAATGCAGACAATACTTGCCACAGTCCCTGAACTTTATCCAGGTTGACATCCGTAACAAAGGCAGTAGTTTCCGGAGTATGTAATGCGGAATGTGTAAAGTATACTTGTAGTGGAAGTCAGAATTATGAACGCAGTTATAACCTGATTATGACTTTGTTATGAATTAATGCGGTTAGAATGTAATTGGTGTAGGCTTGTGTTTGCAGTTTTATTGATTGTTTCTCGATGCTGGACATGAATGTGGCAAACCCACAAATGCATGTGACTTGTTAACCATGTGCAAGGATACTTTTGTATTAAATCCCCGTAATGAGTCTCATGCCTCCATGTTGCATGGTCCATGTGCGTTTGAATAACATTCCCAGTGTGCTCGAACTTGTAAACATGGTTAGTAACGAAGAAGGTAAATATGAAAATTGAAAATCGCGTTCGTGCATGTCAACGTGTGGGATTATTCCAATTATGGTGGTATAGCAGAAGTCAAATTTGCAATAAGCACATAATGTATTACAAATTCATGAAAAATGTATTCCAACAGAAAACATAATTTTTTTTTTCACGTTAATTTGAAAATGAACTAACTAATATTATTGGTAACAACGGAAATTAAACGAAACCATAATATCCTTGTGGAGTAGGAAATCCAACAAAAAAAACATAACACCAACCATGAATCAAAGTAACCAAATTTAATTTTCAAACAAAATTGAAAACGAACTAACACATAATATTGATGACGACAGAAAATTAAAAAGAAAAAATAACACTTCCCAAATTAGCCAAATTTGTGTTGTACGTAAAATTGAAATAGGACAAGCACATAGGTTTTGCAATGTGGGTAATTAAAAGTGAATGTTAAAAACTAGTGGAAAGGGTTGGTAAACCAACATCAAAACACCACACGTGAAATCGGCCAATCACATTGTAATTTTCATATCAATTTTAAAACAAACTAACACCAATGTTTGTTAAGGACGGAAAGTAAAAGTAAACGTAACGGCATTGTGGTATGAGTAAGTACTAAAACATTGAAATATAACACCAACCATCAATCAAAGTAACCAAATTTATTTTTCACGCCAAATTGAAAACGAACTAACACATATTATTGACGAAACGAGTTTAAATTGAAAAGAAAAAATAACACCAACCATGAATCGAACTAACCAAATTTATTTTGCATGCCAAATTGAAAACGAACTAACAAACGAACTAAAAAGAAATAATAAAAGCCTTGTGGAATGGGTTATTTCGGTGCACAACTTGTGAACCTATAATGGTTCGGTACATGTTTTCCTGTTATGATTTCCCAAACGTTTGCAACGGCTACACTGAATCTGTTGCACTTCTTCACCTTTTGACGGTGTCCTCTTTTTCTTTGGCCTGCCGGGTGGTCGCCGCACAGTCAGAGGTAGAATACCATAATGTCCTGGAATAACCTGTGGTTTCTCAACTGTTGATATCAAAAATATAGCTTCGGAGTATGATGATTGGTAGTTGGTGACGTGGAAATAAGGGTCAACCAATGCATTCAAATCACTGCCGCTGCTGCGGATAGCGACCACTGATCTGCCATTGGAAACATGAGCATGTACGCCTACCAATGTCCACCAGAACAGATGGGTGTGAGTGGACCTCGTACATGTCACTGTTGGACTGACTGACAGTCCATGATCTTCCTTTCTTGTACGCCATCTCTAGTTTGTATTCCATTTTCAGACATATTACACCAGCCCAGGAACTTGAAGCTCCCCTACGGTCGGACATCTAATTCATAATCTGTGTCCTAATTGCGTCAACCATTCGGGTGATTGGTAAATGGCGTGCTTTCTTTATCCAATTGTTAAATGATTCAGCAGCGTTCGAACACATCTCACCATAACGGTTGCCCCTGTAAATTTGTGAGTTTGTTGTCATATGTAATGTTCGATGTAATACGGGGAATAATAAGTCATGAACATGCTGGGGGAAAAATGAAATGAAATGTTTATGCGTTCCATTACCTGAAGTACACGTTGGCCCAGTGGTACGGCTTTAGATCCTGTAAGAAATTGACAGCAATGTGCCTTCCGGACTGTATAAACACCTCTATTTTTTCATTAAAGTCAGCAACGGTTGGTGCGTATGTACATTCCCGCAATTTACTTACCAACCCAATACGGTACAATTTGTTCACATACTTTATCTTGTCCTTCAAATTCCTCTATAATTGTTGCATACAAAAAGCGTGGTGGGCAGACGGGAACACGGTGGGCAAAGATTCGATGATACCGACGTGCCGATCAAAAACAAATGTCAAGTTCCGATCCCCATCAACTACATTAGCCAAATTTTGTAAGAACCAAGCCCAATTCACTGCATTTTCAGAATCAACAATTGTAAATGCGGTGAATAGACCTGAAAAGAAGTTTTAAAAAAGAAAAAAAAAAATTTGATCAATCCCAATAGCTCCACTGTGTGTGTAACACTCCATAACCACAAAGTATGAACCCATCATGACACAACTTTTAGGAACAGCCTATAACGACATTACCATGTCATGCAAAACAAACACAGCTGTGTATAATCAAACACTGCTTTTAGGAACCCACCATAACCATGTCATGCAAAACAAGTATGAAGAACATAACCTTGGTTGCCATCTTTTCCGGTAGCCGCAAGCAGGTTGCCTTTAAATCTACCTTTTAGAAAAGTACCATCGAGAAACAATAACGGACGACAGTGGTTAAACCCATCCATGCATGCTTTGAATGATATGAACAGCCTATTAAAACGACGTGTGTTGTGTTCATCGAAGTCAAGATTAATATAACTTTCGGGGTTGTATTCCATAACGGCGTCGCTGTACCAACGCAACTGGTCAAATGACATGGAATGATCGCCATAAAGTTCTCCTCTGGCCTTTTCAACACCCAACTAAGCTACACGGTAACTAATTTGCAACCCGTATGCTTTTTTGAAATCATATTTGACATCGGTAGGGCGAGTCAATGGATTGTCATGCACACGTTCCGCAATAACATCTACAACAAGCTCGGATCCCATCCTCAGGTTCCTGTCAGTGCGCACAGCAACCCCACATGTGTGGTCGCGACACCACTTCTTCAGATAAAAAAATCCATTCGCATTCAACACCCTCGCATGGATGGACCACAAACACCCCCTTGAGTCGCTAAGCGTGCATTCCGCCTTAATACGAACCAAGTCATTCTTTCAGAACCTAAATGGAAACCCACATTCGATGGCGTATTTGTTGAGTACCTTGCGAAATTCAGC
The DNA here is from genome assembly GCF_055761805.1 of Camellia sinensis. Classification (NCBI taxonomy): domain Eukaryota; kingdom Viridiplantae; phylum Streptophyta; class Magnoliopsida; order Ericales; family Theaceae; genus Camellia; species Camellia sinensis. Next base: position 164,504,345 of record NC_138964.1, read on the forward strand.
TGGCCCACCCTCGAAACATTGCCCGATATGAGTTATGCCACCTGCGCAATCCGCCGACAATAATACCTTTCCTACGTGTTGGCAAGAATTAGGTAGCAAATCAGCCTCCTCATCAATATTTGTGACCATTTCCCCACCGTCCCCACCTATGTCATCGTGCCCATGTGTTAAACTACGTCCACGTTTGACACCCTAAGATGCACCACAAACTATTATATCGACATCAATGTGATCTAGCTGAAAAGACCTAGCAAGATATAACATGTTTTGGAAGTCTGCCTCGCTCTCCATTTTGAAATTATTGTAACCTGGGATCTTGAATGACAGGGAAACCGAAGTAGGCGTCAGTCCATCGAAACGTTCGCATACATGAGTGGTGAATCTGCTAAACGTTAAATCAGCACACACCACAACAACAACGTTCTTGTTATCGTACGAACACAACAACATTATACAGCCATCCATTCCTACACGGAAACAAGGAAAAAAATAAATTAAACATGCAAATCATGTTCATGAAGTATGTATTAAACGTATAACGTTACAAAGGTTTCCGCCGGCGCGTATCCAACGAATCATTTTGCACCGTTATGTGAATGTCCCAACATGATAATCACACAACCCCACACTACAATTTCAGTAACCCCATTCCCCCACCCCCACAATCAAAAACAAAAGGAAAAAATAACAACCAACAATAAAACGAAATTGAAAAAAATAAGACAATACATTACCGTCGACGAACTCGGAAAATGCTGCACCACGGACTCCAGAACACAACGACGAGCGAATATAAAACTCAACCACACTTAGAACACCTTGTCTCCCCCTCAATAAAAATTCTGATGAACCTTGCAATCCCTACAAATCAGGCAATATATGCTCTTCCATAACGTCCATACACCAACGTAATCCAAGGGATAAATATCAAACCCTCCCAAAAACGTATTCAAATACCAAACATAAAAGGGTACAAACGTCATGCGCAACACAATTTCAAAAAAATAGGACTCCCACGTTTATTATTGTAGAAGGAGGACTTATTGACCTAAAACTTTCCCAAATGGGATTTTCCAATAATTTCCCCTTAATTATACCTTGATTATGATTCATCGTGATTTTAGTAATGACTTATCGTGGGACATGAGATTACTGTTGTGTCTCAATTTGAGGTTTATTATGGGTTTATTTTTATGATTCGAACCGTTTATTTTGTAGGATTCGTTGAATACTTCATGCCTACCAAAAATTATATTAATCAGATATCAAAAATTATGTGATCGGATTGTATATTTTTTATGTTTTTTCTCAAAAGAAAAACTTATTGTTTATTTTTTTTTATGATAAATGTAATTCGATCATATAGTTATTGATATCCAATTAATATGATTTTTAGTAAGTATGAAGTACTCAACGAACCCTACAAAAATGAACGATTTGAATCATAAAAATAAGCTTATAATAAACCTCAAATTGAAACACAACAATTACTGATTCATCATTTATTGTGATATTAATTATGATTCAAAGAAAAATTAATTATTCCTATGTTGTATGTGTTATAACTTTTTTTTAATTATGATAAAAAGTAATTTAATTATGACATTTATAATAATTAATATTATAAATATCATAATTAAAACATGCAGAAAGTTCAGAGGCTATTTTTGTAATGGGCTAGATCCCTAATTTGATTTAGGGCGAATTATACTAATGGTCCTTATAATTTAGAACTTGTATTATTTTAGTTTTTGACTTTTTAATTGTGATATATTTGACCATGAATTTTGAATCTTGTTCCAAATAAGAACAAATGAAGATACAATTGCTCAATTTCAAGGGTAAAGTCGTCAATTTGATAAAATAAATACCAATTTGAAAAAAATAAATGTCAAAAAAATATTTTAAAATTTAAAAAAATTATTTCTACTCACTATAGATAAAATTATGTAAAATTGATAATTTTTTTACACATTTATTTAAGTTTTTTTACCAAATTAATTTTTGTTATGTGTTTGGTTGATGATCATATAATATGCGGTTGTTTTTATTTTCATTAAATTAGTTTATATTTTTCCGAAAGTCAAATATAGCGACAACATTAATATTATTAAACCAATCCATTTAATAAAAAAATTCAAAATTAAAAACATTTCATATATTAAATGTATCGATTACATATTAAAAACCTAACAACCTCCTATTACATGATCATCATCCAAACACATAATAAAATTTAATTTGGTAAAATAAATAAATAAATAAATGTGTAAAAGATTTATTAATTTTACATAATTTTATCTTTGGTGGGCGGAAATAATTTTTTAAAATTTAAAAACATTTTTTTGACATTTATTTTTGTCAAATTAGTTTATATTTTATCAAATTGATGAATTTGCCTTTGAAATTGAGCAATGGTATCTTCAATTGTCCTTATTTAGATTAATATTTAAAATTTGGGATCAAATCTATCTATATATTTGATGATGCAACGTGTTTCAGATGGAACGGGTCGGATTGATCCACGCTTCCCAAATCGGTGCCCGAGGTACCAAGCCCATTGAGAGACCTGCACAAGAGTTCAATGGGAAACGGGGAGTCCCCCAGCGAACCCTCCGACGAGCAAGTTAGAAAGAGAGATGGAAAGTAGAGATAGATTAGTGATAGAAAAGCTTAACCCTTTCCTTGTCTTCGATGCCTGCTTATATCCTCTGCTAATCATTTCGTTATCCTTTCCGACCTGTCACCTTGGCCAAAAGTCTATACTATAGCTTACCTTGTTCATGGTGAGGCCGTTCTATCCTGACGGGGAAGGGTTATCGCAGTAAATGCTGCAGGAAAGCTCATTAATGGCTGATGTGTGGTGCAATAACTTTGCAGGATCTTTGTCTGCTGATGTGGGTGATTTCTCTACTTGCCAAGTGTTTAGATGTCATTGGTGTTTGGTGCAACGCTGGGTTTCACGAGTGTTGGGCTTTAGTATTTAAATCATGTATTGGACCTTAGGTGGTGGGCCATATCCTTTATGGGCTTACCTATGTCAGTAGTCCCCCATTCCCAAGTGCAGCTTTAGTCCAACGAAGGGAATAATGAAGAAAATGAGGGTTTTAAGATACTGGCGGGGCGAAGACCGACCAAGAGGTGGGCCGACGGCAAGGGGTGACCGAGTGGAGGAACCGACCATGAGGAGGGCCGACTGTGAAGGGTGACCTAGTGGAGGGACTGACCGTGAGGAGGGCCAACTGCGAAGGGTGACCGAGTGGAGGGACCGACAGTGAGGAGGGCCGACCGCGAAGGGTGACCGAGTGGAGGGACCGACCGTAAGGGGGCTGACTGCGAAGGGTGACCGAGTAGAGGGAGAGCCGACCGCGAAGGGTGACCACGTGGAGGGAGAAGTGGTGGTGCGCGGGGCTCGAGGAGTGGCAGGACACGTGGTGATTTGAAGTGGAAAAGACATGGTAAGGGAAGGGGGCAGTGGATCGTGGTCGTACACATGGCGGAATCCCGTAATGGGGGAGGTTAGGTGTTGGGCAAGAAACGAAGGGGTAGGTTAACATAGGGCGTTGAAAAAGTAGTTTTGGCAGATTTTTGAAAATTTTCAAACTGGCAAAATTTAATCGTGACCCTTGGAATACAGGCAAGCCTTGGGCTTTTGATGTTATCCGCTTTATCTATCTTTTTGCAAAAAACCAAAGCGTTCCAAAAGTAAACTCGTTTGTTTCCAGTGATACACCTCTACAACATTTTGTGAACTTTCTTGTGCCCGTGTCCGAAGCCATTCGCAGACACACAAGAGAAATGGCCCAAGAGGAAGTAGCAATTGCAAGGCTTGATTTGTTAGGCGATGACGATGAGGTGGAGTTGGCGGAATAGTACCGTACGGAGCGAAGGGAGGAGGTGTAGTTAGTCAAGCAGTGCAGGCTCGTCCTAGGACGATGATTGCGACCACGAAACCTATTAGTCAAGTGGAGCGGGACCACTGGCACACGAAGGTTGATAAATCGACATGTACAACGGAGGAGTTGGAGGAGATGTGCGAGAGGTATCAGATTCCCGCAGAGATAGAGTTGAAATTACCGACGACGAAGGAGAGGCCGTCTGACGTTTGACTGGGGGAGTTTGCCCTCTACGAAGAGGCGCTAAAGGGGGGGTTGAGGTTGCCGCTTCCTCGGATAGTAGTGGACGTGTTGAATCGACTGGAGGTGGTTCCGGGGCAACTGATGCCCAATGCGTGGAAGATTTTATTGGCCTGTGCAAACGCGTGGCCGCGGGCAAACGAGGGGGCTGCAATGACGGTGGATGAGTTTTTTGCAGTTATAAGGCTTCGTGCTAGCAAGAGACTTGGGTCACTTTACAAGCGGCGGCAGGGAAGGGTCTGGTGGCGGGGTTACCGTTGTCAGTGAAAGGGTGGAGGCCACAGTAGTTCTATGTGTCCGCCAACGGGGAAGTAGGAGTGCGCGTGGTGTGGAAGGTGCCAACCAAGTCGGTTGAGCCAAGGTTGGAGGCGGAGGTAGAGGAGAGGATGAAAAAAGTGAAGGCATGGAGAGAGCATGAGGGTGCCAAGTGGGATGACTTTGTTCAGCCCTCAGCCTTGTTTGACTCAAGGCTGGGCCCTCAGCCGACTGATGGAGATCTTGTGCCGGCAGAACTAGAGGCGAGGAGGAAAAGACAAGAGGCGGAGGACAGAACCACCTTTGCCAAGGCCGATCAGTACAAAGAGGCCAAGTTAGGCCGACCGCCCAAACTGATCGTAAGGAAACGAGTCCGACTGCGCCCCAAGCCGCTGAGGGAGAAGGACCTGAGCGATTTTGAGCCACGACTACCTCCAGTGGATCCTCTGAAGGAAAAGCGCAAAAAAGAGGTGAAGGTTGTGTTGAAGAAGAAGAAGAAAGTACAGAAAAGAGAGGAGGGGCCAGCCTTGAAGAGGATGAAGGAAGGGATGGCAGAGGGGACCCCCGAAGTGGAGTTGAAGGGAACAGTGAAGGGGATGAGAATGCCTTGGGCCCCGAAACACAAGTGGAAGGTGGGGCGACTGGCCCTAAGCAGGGGACAGAGCAACAGCCCAACGAGGGTCCTGTACCCCAAGGAAAATGAGAGAAGGCCAGGTTGAAGATTGCCATTTACCACGCTCCAGCAGTGTCTGGGCAACTGGAGGGAGAAGGAGGTGAAGCTAGGACTGCTGCAGATCGGCTCTTGGGAGTAGTGGAGGATGCGGCCGTGCATTCGATGGCAAGTTTCACAGAGGCCGAACTGCTAAGGGGGCTGTGCTCGGCCCAGATGGAAGCGACGGCCTTAACAGGAGCTTTACTGAACAAAGCGGCGCACGCAAAAGGCGAAATCAAGCCACTGGAGGCAAAGTTGGAGGAGGTGAAGGCCCAGCTTGAAAGTTTAAGGAGGGAGACCGGGGGCTGGAGGAAAGCCGCGCGGAGCGCGTGTGTTAGGGGGCCGGAGTATGCCCAGAATGCTAAGAAGATAGAGGTGTTGGCAATGGTGCAGGGCTATTCAGCAGACCGTGCTAATGCTGAGCTACTCACGACCAAGTTAGAGCTGGAGACAGAACGCCGCAGGGTGTTGTCGCTCGAGTTCCAGTTGGCTGGCAAGCAGAAGAAGCTGGAAGAGGCCCAGAAAGCCTGCACCGTCGCCAACGGAAGGTGGGATGAGGCCATGGTCTGCAATGACCATCTACGCGCTCAGTCGATCAAAGAAAAGGAAGAAGCAGATCAGAAGATCGCTGAGTTGAAGAGGGCGCTGGCGAACGAGCGGCCTAGACTGGCGGTCGAGAAGGCAGAGATGGAGAAGGCCCTGGTCAGCGAGAGGGCTAAATCAGTGGCTGAGAAAGCAGGGTTGGAGAAGACCTTGGAAGAGGAGAGGGCCAAGATGGCATCTGAGAGGGCGGCGTACCCCAACCTATGTGTTGCAGCAGTAGAGCAGTTCAAGGGGTCCGTCGATTTCCAGATGGCTATTGATGCCGCTATCGCCAACAACTTGGCGAGAGAAGGGGATAAGGGGGCTGGCCCGTTGGGAGCGACCGTTGGAAGTAGGAGTGAAGAGGAAGTGATCCAGAGCTTCCAGCGGTCGGACTTCTACAAGCATGAGATGGCTGAGTTCTGGGACAGCGGCTGGAAGACGTTTAAGCGTAAAGCAGAAGAGTTGTTCCTAGACTTGGACTTCAGCAATGTGAGAATAGATGAAGACGATGTGGCCCAGACCCCCATAGATGAAGAGGTTGACGAAGAAGACCTGGTCTCGAGCGAGGATGAATGATTGATGTAAAATTTTTGCGTTTTGCGTGTTGTTATTTGTAAATAAAATTTTTGTTTTTGTTTTGTTTTTTGTTTTTGGTCGTGTAATTTCTGTAGTGAATTTATGTGTAAGTTTGTAAATAAAATTATGAGTTGTGCTTTTTCATACTGTTGTCTGTATTACTTGTAGATCTGAAAAGAATGAGAATGGGCATTTAAATAAGGCTTGTGTATAAATCATAGCAAAAGTTGAGAAGTAGGGAGCCAGTCTAACTTGTGAGAAAACCATGACGCAAAAAATGTTAACAATAAAAACGTTGAAATGTAAAGGTCTTAAAGTGTGAAGTTTTAAATCATGTTGTAAGAGTGTTGAAAAATAAAAGATTGGGTTGGGTGACGAGGCATGTGGATTGTAACGGAATTAAAAATGAAAGATAAAAATGTAAAAAATGTTAAGAGACGTAAAAGCATGGACCTGGATTTTAACTATGGCAACTATGCTACAATCATGAAGTTGCAAGAATGGCCTTGGCCGAACTGTTCATTCGTGCTCAGTTTGGCGTGAGCCATAATTAACTAAGTCTGGCTGAGCCCTTTGTGCTCAGTCTGGCTGAGGCTTTATGTAACTCAGTCTGGATGAGCCCTTCGTGCTCAGTCTGGCTGAGGCTTTAAATAACTCAGTCTAGCTGAGCCCTTCGTACTCAGTTTGGCTGAGGCTGCAAGCAGGGGGTTATTGAAATACCACGCAGATAACTGAGATATGAGATCATTTGTCATTTAAAGCGTAGCCCATTGATCACAAATTTACACCATGTGAGAAAATGACAAAAACATCCAAGTGTGCAGACTGTCAAAAAGAACATACAACAATTGATCAATACAAAAATAGGGCTTTATTGAAAATAACGCTTCAAGTGCTCGGCGTTCCATGGATGAGGGAGATCTCGACCTTCCATGTCCTGAAGTCGGTAAGTGCCCGGACGAGGTCAGGCCTTAACAACGTAAGGTCCCTCTCACTTGGCTGCCAGCTTGCCCTCAGCCGGATTTTTGGTGGCAAGAGTTGTTTCGCGCAAAACAAGGTCCTCTACGGCGAACTCCCTCAGTCGGACTTTGCGGTTGTAGTGTGTTCTCATTTTTTGTTGATATGAGGCCCGCCTGACAACAGTGGGCTCTCGGAGCTCTTCAATTAGGTCTAAGTCTGCCCGATGCAGTTCTTCAGTTAGTTCTGGATGCAGGTGCAGAACCCCTTGTGTAAGCAGACCGATTTCCACTGGGATGACCACCTCAGCGCCATATGTTAAGCGAAAGGGGGTCTCCCCCGTGGGGATTCGGGCGATAGTGCGGTAGGCCCATAGTACGTTTGGTAATTCCTCAGCCCAGAGTCCTTTAGCAGCTTCCAACTTAGTTTTGATAATCTTCAGAAGAGGACGGTTGGTAACCTCAACTTGGCCATTGGCTTGGGATGACCTAGGGAAGAGAAACATGGCTGGATTTGAAGTTCCGCACAGAATTTCCTGAACTTGGCATTGTCGAATTGTTTACCGTTGTCGGAAACGATGACTTGAGGGATGCCAAATTGGCACACGATCGACTGCCAAATGAATCTGGTTGTGTTCTGCTCGGTAATTATGGTGAGGGGTTCCGCCTCCACCCATTTAGTGAAGTAGTCGATGGCGACGATTGCGAATTTGGTTTGGCCTTAGCCGGTGGGCAGTGGGCCAACTAAGTCGATCCCCCATTTGGCAAATGGGTAAGGACTGCAAAGTGTGATCAGTTCTGTAGGAGGAGCATGAGAGATGTTGGCACTTATCACATTTAATCACGAATTCAGTGGCATCTTGATTGGGAGTAGGCCAGAAGTAACCCGTGCGAAGTATTTTGTGGGCTAGTGACCTGGCACCCGAATGGTTACCACTAGGGCTGCAAACGAAATGAGCCAAGCCGAGCTTTGCTGAGCTCGAGCTCGGCTCGTTTACTTATTGAGCTCGTTTGTTGAGCTCGAGCTCGGCTTGGCTCGACTCATTAATTTTAATAAAACTCGAGCTCGGCTCGGCTTGATAATTTTTTTTAATATTATTTATATTATTTAAATATAAATATTTAAATAAAAATATTATTTATATTATTTAATATATAAAAAATGTATTTATATTATTATTTTTATATATATTTATATATTTTTAATATATAAATAATATATTTATTATATAATTTAAATAAAGATAAACGAGCCGAGCCTAACGAGCCGAACACATGCGAGCTCGAGCTCGGCTATTCGAGCTCAAGCTCGGCTTGTTTACTAAATGAACCGAGCCGAGCCGAGCCCTTAACGAGCTGAGCCGAGCCGAGCCGAGCTTGTTCACGAACAGCTCGGTTCATTTGCAGCCCTAGTTATCACATACACCCTCGTGGACTTCCCTCATCACGTAGGTCACTTGAGCAGGATTGAGGCATCTCAGGTATGGGCGTGAAAAGCCACGGTTGTACAAGAGGCTGCTAATAAAAATGTAGTTGGACGACCGGGCCCTGACTTTGGCGGCCTGGTGTTTGTCGGCAAGCAATTCCCCATTTGTCAAAAATAGCAGGATATCGGCTGCCCATGGAATAGGTTCATTTTGAAGGAAAGTGGACTTGCTGCTGTTGTGGGGAAATGGCAGTGTGGGCCAGGTATTCAAGGCGGACGCCATGGCTGAGGTCTGACTGGTCGGCAGAAGCTAATTGAGCCATTTTATCTGCCTTGGATTTTTCCGTCCGAGGGATGTGCTTGATGTGGAAAGTGTTGAAGAGGCGAGTAAAGGGGAGTGTCATATCCCTGTAAGCCCGCATTGTGTCTTCCTTGGCATCGAATTCCCCCGTAATTTGTTCGACAATGAGCTGGGAATCGCTGAACACCTGGATATGGCTGACACCAATGTCTCTGGCTAGGCGGAGACCTGCTATCAATGCCTCATATTCAGTCTTATTATTGCTTGCATCGAACAAGAAACAGAGAGCACACTTGAAATAATCACCCTCAAGGGCGGTGAGGATGAGACCAGCCCTACTACCTTCTTTGCGGGATGATCCGTCGACGTTGAGGGTCCAAGAGTGGGGGTCTTCTGCCTCAGTGTGGGATTGCGAGGGCGGGGGGGGGGGGCCGTGGTTGGAGTGGGATTAGTGAATTCCAGAATAAAATCGATAACAGCCTGTCCTTTGATCGCCATTCGAGGTCGGTAGGAGACGTCAAATTGGCTAAGCTCGACTGACCATTGTATAAGTCTGCCAGACAGCTCTGGTTGTTACATTATCTTCTTCAAAGGTTAGTCAGTGAGGACCACTATGGAGTGGGCTTGGAAGTAAGGACGGAGTTGTCTTGAGGCGGTGACCAAGGCCAAGGAAATTTTTTCTAGCAATGGGTAGTTCTGTTCTGCACTCTTGAGAGCCCGGCTAATGTAATAAACTGGGTGCTGTACTGAACCGTCCTCCCTAATGAGGGCCGCACTGACTACGGTGCTCGATACGGCTAAATAGAGAAAAAAATGGCTCACCCGTGAGCGCCTGGAAGAGTAAGGGAGGTTGGCCATGCACTGCTTCAATTGTTGGAAAGCCTCTTCGGATTCGGTCGTCCACTCGAAAGAACTTCGAAGAAGGAGAGGCACTTGTCCGTTGCGCGGGAAATGAAGCGGTTAAGGGCGGTGACTCTGCCAGTAAGCCTCTGAACCTCCTTAATCATTCTGGGTGACTGCATTTTTATCAAGGCCTTGATCTTTTCGGGGTTAGGCTCGATGCCCTGCTGACTGACCATGAAACCCAAGAACTTCCCAGATCCTACACCGAAGGCGCATTTCTCCGAATTGAGCTTCATTTGATACTTTCGTAGGGTGCCGAAGGTCTCTCGCAGGTCGGCCAGATGATCAGAGGAGAGTTTGCTCTTGACTAGCATGTCATCGACGTATACTTCTATGTTCCGGCCTATCTGATGATGAAAGACGACGTTGACCAGCCGTTGGTAAGTTGCTCCGACATTTTTCAACCCAAATGGCATAACACGATAATGGTAGGTTCCCCGGTCGGTGATGAAGGAGGTGTGTTCCTGGTCAGACGGGTGCATCAGAATTTGGTTGTACCTAGAGAAAGCGTCCATGAGGCTGAGCATTTGATGACCGGTCGTGGCGTTAACAAGCAAATCTAGGTGAGGAAGGGGATAGCTATCTTTGGGGCAAGCTCGATTGAGGTCGGAGTAATCGACGCAGAGTCGCCATTTACCATTGTTTTTACGGACCAAGACCACATTCGACAGCCACCTGGGTAATCCACGTTCTTGACAAACTGTGCCTCCAGTAGCTTATCTACCTCAGAGGCAATAAGAGCATTGCGTTCCATGTGGAAGATGCGCTGTTTCTGGCGAAAGGGTCGCAAATGGGGTTCGATACTCAAACGATGAGTGATGAAGGAAGGATCGATACCCAGCATGTCGGAATGGGTCTAGGCAAACACATCATTGTGTTCAGTTAGGAGGGTTGTAAGATCGGCCTTGGCTTGAGGGGATAATTGGCTGCCGATCTTGCCTGTTTTTGTTGGGTTGGTGGGATCGATGAGGACCTCGACAAACTCTTCCACTGGTTCCCCTCTGACCAGCTCGTCTTCGTCTCTGACGTCAAGTCCTTCAATGATCATAGCCTCCTTTAGTTTAACCTCTTTAAGTGAAGCAACGTAAAATTCTCTGGCCACGGTCTACTCTCCCCTCACGTGCCGACCCCAAGGTCGGTGGGGAATTTGACGGCAAGATGGAAAGTGGATGTGACAGCTTGAAAAGTATTTAAGGCGGTGCGACCGAGGATAATGTTGTAAGGGGAGGAACAGTCGACGACGAGGAAAGTGAGCAACTTTGTGGTCTGTTGCGGATATTCTCCGATTGTGATGGAAAGATCGATGGAGCCTATGGAGGTCACCCAATCTCCAGTAAAACCGACCAATGGGGTTTGGAGAGAGGACAGACTTTCTTTTCCGACCTTGAGCTGGCGAAAGGCATTTAGGAAGATGATGTCTGAGGAACTGCCATTGTCGACGAGAACCCGTCTGACTTTGTAATTGGAGAGGAGGGCAGAGATGACAAGGGGGTCGTCATGGGGGTAACGGATGCCTGTGCAGTCGGCCTCCGTAAAGGTGATGGGCTCCATCCACTGTTTGGGCTGTTTGCAAGGGCGGTCCAATGTGGCAACTTTTTTATTTGAGCCCTGCCTTATTTTTCTGAGTTCTGCCCGCTGAGCCGAGCGGGATGGTCCTATACAAGCGAGCACGCCAGCAATAACTCTGATCTCTCCAACAAGGGGGGTAGGGTTGCCTTGTGCCTGAGGTTGTTGTGGAGGCCTATCATGGCCTTGGTTAGGTTGTGTGAGCTGTCGAGGAGGGGTGCGCCGGTGGTTGTTTCGGATAGGCTCAGTCCTTTGCCTTTGCTGAGGGCGGGCTGCCGTGAACCGACTGAGACGTCCCTGACATATCAAGCCCTCGACCTGGTCTTTGAGGTTAATACACTCCTCTGTATTATGGCTGTGGTCCTAATGAAAGTGGCAGTATTTGGACTGGTCTCGCCGGTTGGAAGGAGACCGTGACGGTTAGGGCCATTTTAGGGGATAATCTCGTTGGATCTGGTTCAGGACTTGTTCCATGGGGGAATTGAGGGGTGTGTATCGTTCGAACCGGCCGAATGGTCGGGTTAGCGCCGACCGGTCGGTTTGGGTTGGTCGGTTGGTATACTGAGGTGCTTGGTGAGTGTACTGGGTGTTTCTGGTTTCGAAGTCCTTTCTCTTCTCTCTGGGGGTCGGGTCTTTGGTTGTAGGATCTTGTCGGACGGTTAGGGAATCTTCGGCGTTCATGTATTTTTGGGCTTTGGAAAGTAGGGTTGCCATGGAGGTCGGGGGGTTTTAGAGAGGGAAAAAAGGAAATCAGATGATCGTAGACCGGCCATAAAAGCTGTGAGGATGACCTTGTCGTCGTTTTCTGCTACCTGCAGCGCTTCGGTGTTGAAGCGGGTGACGAAGCTGCGCAGTGACTCCCCTTCAGTCTGACGGATGTTGAGGAGCTGGGTTGCCGGACGCCGCTGGCATTGGGCACCAATGAAATGGCTGAGAAAGGAGTCACTTAGGTGTTGGAAAGTGGAGACAGAGTCTATTGGCAGTTGACTAAACCAGAGTCGAGCCGACCCCTTGAGTGTTACAGGGAAAGCCTGATACATGATCTTGTCAGGGAATGCATGGAGGACCATGAGGGTCCTATAAGTTTCCAAATGGTCGACCGGGTTTGTTGTGCCGTCGAAAGAGTCGAGCGAGGGCATTTTGAACTTAGGAGGTAAGGGTTTGTCCTTGATGGAGGCAACGAACGGTGAGTTGACCGTGGTAGATGGTTTATTCTATATGTTCTGCATGACTCCTTAGAGCTGGAGCTTCATGGCTCGGAGTTCTGCTTCCCAGAAAGGAACGTTGTCACAACCGGAATGCAGCGGAGGCTGGACACTACTGGCCTCTCCCTCGGGGATAGGTGCCTGGATCGATGGATATGGGGCCCGGGGTGGCGGGTTCATATCTGGGAGAGGGGGTCGTAAGCCTTCTGAGTTGGGTGGGTAGGGCTGTTGGATAGGATGGCTCGAGGCTCGTTCTTGATTGAGTGGGATATCTTGAGGTGGAAGAGGAGGGACGAGAAGGTCTCTTTGAAGCAAAGCATTGATCAGGGCTTGGTTCTGCTCTGCTAAGCGGTTGATGCTGTTGGTAAGTTCTGTGAAGTACTGTGGCGGGTTTTTTGGATTGGGAGGGTCGGCTTGGTGGTTGGCAACATTGTGGTGAGAAGCAATGGATCTAGTTGTGACCATCCACATAGGTGGGTGACAGGAAGGGGTTATTGGGAAGGGGTCTCCGGCGACAATGAGCACAACTGGCGCGCGGAGCAAAAGGATTCCCATGGACGGCGCCAATTGATGATACAGGTTGTTCCAGATAGAACAGGTCAGATTGATCCACGCTTCCCAAACCGGTGCCCGAGATACCAAGCCCACAGAGAGACCTACACAAGAGTTCAACGGGGAACGGGGAGTCCCCCAGCGAACCCTCCAACGAGCAAGCTAGAAAGAGAGATGGAAAGTAGAGATAGATTAGTGATAGAAAAGCTTAACCATTGCCTTGTCTTCGATGCTTGCTTATATCCTCTGCTAATCATTTCGTTGTTCTTTCCGACCTGTTACTTTAGCCGAAAGTCTATGCTCTAACTTACCTTGTTCATGGTGAGGTCGTTTTGTCCCGATGGGGAAAGGTTATCGCAATAAATGCTGCAGGAAAGCTCATTAATGGCTGATGTGTGGTGCAATAACTTTGCAGGATCTTTGTCTACTGATGTGGGTGATTCTCTACTTGCCAAGTGTTTAGATGTCATTGGTGTTTGGTGCAACGCTGGGTTTCACGAGTGTTGGGTTTTAGTATTTGAATCATGGATTAGACCTTAGGTGGTGGGCCATATCCTTTATGAGCTTCCCCATGTCAATATTATATAAGGAAAAAAAGGTTTCTAACCTATGAGCCTTGTAGGAACTCCAATATCTCAATCTTAATTTTCTAATTTTTTGATTAAAAAAAAAAAGATCTCAACATTTATTGACTTCTCTCAACCCACAAGCCTTTTTAACTTCTCACATACTTATTGCTACACCATTTTCAACTTCTTCCATATATTATGATTAGTAATGAGATTGTTAATTTATTTTTATAAAAAATCTAAAAATAATAATTTGTATATTAAAAAAATATCTAAAGTAAATAAAAATTCTTATTAAATATATATATATATATATATATTATATAAGTAAAAGGAGGTTTCTAACCACAAGTCTTGTGGGAGTTTCAATATCTCAAATTAAAATTTCTATTTTTTTTTATTTTAAATAATTAAAAAAACCTTCTATAGCTCTCATTCAAGCATTAAATAAATAAATAAAAAAAATAAAATAAATAATATCTCTTTATTTATGACTTTCAAATGGGAACTATATCAAATATATAAAATAAAAAATAGAAAGTATGTGCTGTTTGGTAACACTTACGTTTTCAGTTTTCTGTTTATATTTACAAAAATTTTAAAAACTCAAATAAAAACTTGTTTGGTAAATTTTTGATTTATAAATCAGTGGTCTCAGTTTATAAATTTTGCCAAAAAATGTAAACTCAAAAAATGTGTTTCCGTTTTGAGTTTTGAGTTTTTTTTTTTTACCCCAACACTAGCCACCACCCGCTACCATTTTCCACCACTGTCTTCCGCAACCACCACCCATCACCCACCACCTGCCACCACCACTCACCACCCACCACCTGCCACCACCACTCACCACCCACCTGTCACCACCACCCACCTGCCATCCACCAACTACCATCCACCTGCCACCCACTCGTCATCATCACCCACCCCTCGCCACCACCACCACCACCACCCCCATCACCCACCGACCACCCACCACCCACCTGCCATCCATCCGCCACCCGCCACTACCATCCACCGCCCACCGCCCACCACCACCCGCCACCTACCTGCCACCACCACTCACCACCCACCTGCCACCACCATCCACCACCATCCACCCACCACCACCACCACCCACCTGCCACCCACCCGCCACCACTACCACTACCACTACCACCACCACCACCACCACCACCATCACCCATCACCCACCCGCCACCCACCTGCCACCACCACCACCCACTCGCTACCACCCATCACCCGTCACCGTCATCGTCACCCACCCACCCACTACCCCAGCACTCGCCACCACCCACCACCTACCTGCCACTCACCACCCACCTGCCACCACCACCCGCCACTACCACCACCACCACCACCACCACTCACCACCCACCACCCGCCACCGTCACCCACCCACCCACCATCACCATCCGCCACCACCACCCACCCGCCACCACCCGTTATCCACCACCCACCTGCCACAACCACCACCACCACCACCACCACTCACTCACTACCACCCACCACCCGCCACCATCACCCACCCACCAACCACCACCACCACCCACTCGCTACCACCAACCACCCGCCACCGTCACCCACCCACCACCACCACCCGCTACCCACCACCCTCCGTCACCAATTTCCACTGCCGTCTTCCGCCGCCACTTGCCACCACTTGCCATTTCTCACTTTTTTTTTTATATTTTTAAATTTTTTTAAACATTTTGTCAATTACCAAACACGTTTGTAGTTTATGTTTTTCTAAAAATAAACAAAAAATAAACAAAAATCAGTTTATAAAATTTTTATAAATATAAACTGAAAACATAAACGTTACCAAACAGATACTAATTCATTTCGAAATTTAAATTTGAAAGGCACTAAATATGAAAAACATTTCATTAATTTAAATTTACAATTATAATGATTTATCCAATAATATATAAGTGTTAAATAATGATCTATTCCATGATTTATTTATATATCTATATACTATTATAATTACAAAATATTATCATTTCATTAAGGTTGAAAGTTGTAATTCTTTTTTCTTATTTTTTTTTTATATTTTGTTTAATTTTTTGTTAATACATGTTAGAATATGATTGCTCTATAAATTGATTTTATATTCTTAAAATAGAATTTCAAATTTGGATTCTTACTTAAATTATGTTACTATAATTGGAATGAAATCAATATTCATTTTTTAAATTTTGCGTCCTTTATTAAATTATCAAATAAAATTTCAAATTTAAATTTTTCTTCAAATTATATTACTACAATTAGAATGAGATCAATATTCACATGTGTCATAATATTATTGGTCTAAATATAATTTGTTTTAAATGCATGTGTTTAAATTATTAATCGCTATTAATTTTTTTTCTCTTTTTGTTTTAAATTTTATTAAAAAAAAAATATATATATATATATATATATATCCTTCTAAAATATAAGGACTTGAACAATAATTTTTTATTTTGACAAAAGAACAAAACATAACTTTTTTTAGTACTTACCAAATATGGTGGATTTTGTTAGATTTTTTTATTTATTTATCTCAATTGTCAATTAAAGAAATTAAAATAAATAATAAAGATATCTTTGATTCAAATTGTTAAAAAGTTACTTTTGCTAAAATAAATTAGAAAGAAACGTTATTTTTTTTATTATTAAAAGTGATAGTTCGTTATTTTTTTTTTTATTTAAAAAAAGAAGAAGAGAGGGTTATAAGTGATAATTTATTGTTAATTTAGAATTATTTTCAAATTAAATGAAAATACCGTATTAAATTTTCTTCTTACCTTTTTTTATTCAAATATTTTTATTTTGTAAGAAATTAATTTTTAAATTAAAAAGAATTTCTAAAAAATTATATTTAAATTATTTATGCCATTATAAAGAGTAAATTTTTTTAATAGCAACTTAGTGATAGTTTGGGAAGTGCAAAATAAGTATACTTTTTTACTTTTTATGAAAATATGTACAGAAAAATAGAGATGTGATATGGCTCAAAAAAGATAATTAAATATACTTTTTTACTTTTTACGAAAAATTGTGTAAAAAAGTAGATATGTAATGTGGCCCAAAAAAGATAAAAAAAATAAAGGGCAAATTACCAACACCCCCCTCGAGGTTTGACTAAAATACGGATTCTCCCATGAGGTTTGGGAAATTGCAAATTGCTCGATAAGGTTTATATTGGCATAACAAATGAGGGGCAATTTGTTATCCAAATATAAATCTCAGGGGGCGCAATGTAATTTCTTAAACCTCATGGAGGAATCCGTAGTTTAGTCAAACCTCGAGGAAGGTGTTGGTATTTTTCCAAAAAAGAAAAAGAAAAAGAGAGCTAATATGACACTTCTCAAACAACTCTATATTCGATAATCCCTTTTCAAAATGTGTATTTTTTTAAATATTTCAAGAAAAATATTGAAAATTTTAAATGTATTGCTTTTTCTTTTATTCATTAATATTATATTTTTAATTAATTTTATTTATTATTTTAAAAAATAAGTTAGCAAATAATTTATATATTTAATTTTGTTTTAGTTGCTCAAGTTATTTGGTGTTTCTGCCTAAGTTCATTCAAATTTAATTTGAGTTTTTTAATTTCTATATATATTCTCACTTAATTAAAAACCATATTGTTCAATCTTTACAATTTTATGCCCAACTCAAGTTGTTTAGGTTGAACTTACCTAAGTTTGCAACTTTGAAAGCTACATGATTAAATTATGTGACATATCAAAAAATAATAAATAAATTGTGATAAAATTGTGGGACTTAAATTATAAATTTCAACCTACTTTATTTTCATAATTTGCATATAAAAATTTAACAATTATATTATTTTGTATAAAAATATATTATTAATTTTTTTACATGTTGTGCATAGCACGGGTTACTATTAGTGTGTTACAATTGAAAAGTTAAGAATTAAAATGACACGAGTCTTAAATTATAGAGACGATTAGTATAATTCGTCCTTTGATTTATTTTGTTTTGTTTTGGAGGGAAAAGTTTATGGGTTATTTTGAGAAGTGGATTAAAAACCACTTACCGACTTTTAACACACTTTCTTCTTTCATAAAAAATTAAAAAAATAATCAAAAAATAACTTTTAATCATCTTCATAGAACAACGCACTTATTCTGAAAATGCGTCTTTTATGCTATTTTTGAGCTGTGCCTTATTATTAGGCTTTGATGATTCCACCGATGGGCCGTCACACTATCGCTGCTGGACGGTTCATTCAGATGACGAACTTGAGGGCTTATTGGAGGTATTAGGGTCACAGAAATGACACATTCCTTTAATTTGAAAGTTCTAAAAATGTATTAATGATATAAAAATTTTTAAAAAAAATTAAGATCAAAACATCGCATCATATGAGATCCACTCTAAATCTTTTTTCTAAGGGGCCATATGATAAACAAAGAATTGGTTTAATAAGAATTAAAATGTGTTGGGTCTCACACTTCTTACAATGAAAGTTTATTTAGGATTGTGTTTGGTTTATAAATTTAAAGAGAGATTTGGAAAAAAAAAAGAAAGTGAAATTAAATAAAATGTGAGTATATTTTATTCACATTTATTATCTTTTTTCTTTTCTCTCTTTAAATCTTCTTCCAAATCCTTAAACCAAACCCAACATATTCCAACCCTCCCATGCCCTGCCTGATTTGGATGCGAATGGATTTAACATGCTCTCATTTGTATGGATTTGTGCTGAGAAACAAATTAAAATCTTTTTGTTTTTACTTTTATTTCTTTTAAAAATAAATACATGCATGAATTACACTAATAATTCCTATAATTTGGAATTTGTGTCATTTTAATTCTTAACTTTTCAATTGTGACACATTTGATTTTGAATTTTAAATTTTGTTTCAAATAAGGACAATTGAATATACCATTACTTAATTTCAATGACAAAATCATCAACTTAATAAAATATAAATTAATTTGACAAAAATAAATGTCAAAAAAATATCTTTGAATTTTTAAAAATTATTTCTACTTACTAAAGATAAAATTATGTAAATTTGATAAATCTTTTAGACACTTATTTATTTTACTAAATTAATTTTTTTATTTTCATTAAATTGTTTCTATTTTTTTAAAAGTCAAATATGACAATAAGTTTGATATAATTATTAAATCAATCCAAAATTAAAAACATTTCATATATTAAGGGTTATTTTGAAAAGTTGGTTAAAAATTAACTTTTTTGATATTTTTTTTTAAAACGTGGAAAAAAAAATAGAGAGATGATGTGACATAAAATAGGCTAAAAGCTTTTAGCCATGTTCTCAAAATAGCCCTAAATATACTGATTACACATTAAAATCCTAATAACCACTCATTATATGATCATCATCCAAACATATAATAAAAATTAATTTGACAAAAAAAAAATAGATGTCTAAAAGATTTATCAATTTTACATACTCCCTCTATCCCAAAATAATAGTCCCTTTTAGAAAATTTAACTTTTTTTGATAATACAATTATTGCACTTTAAAAAAATTAATTTTTCAAAATTACCCTTTGATAGTACATTTTTTGGAGAATATCAATTATCATAATTGTACTTTTTGTGTTGTTAATGAATTTAAAAGAAAGGCAAAATAGGAAATTTATATTATTTTAGTCATTGATTTTTGAAAATGGATTAATATTTTGAGATAATGAAAAATAGAATAATGGACTAATATTTTGGGACAGAGAGATTTTATCTTTGGTGGATAGAAATAATTTTTAAAAATTTAAAAATATTTTTTTGACATTTGTTTTTGTCAAATTAGTTTATATTTTATCAAATTGACGATTTGGCCATTGAAATTAAGTAATGGTACAAAATTCCAAATTTAAGATCAAATGTGTCATAATTGAAAAGTTAAGAATTAAAATGACAGGAGTTCCAAACTATAGGGTCTGTTAGTGTAATTCGCCCTAACTATATTTTACTCTTTTTAACACATTTTATTATTCTTAACACGTTAGGGCATCTACAACGGTATATCAATTCTTTCACTAAATTTGAGTAAAAATTTGAGAAAAAACTCTTTTTGATATCAAATGTTCCAACGGAGGGTTTTGCGGTTTTGTGATAACCCAACCCGTATTATGCTTAATTATACACGTGTTTATGTGTTTAATATGAATTTGCAAGTTAAGTATGTGAAATATGTGATTTTGGATTTTATATCTGTTGAATGTAGGAAAATTTGTTGCAATTAGAACTTTGAACTGAAAATTGAAAGTCATAGAGGCACGATAAACCAAAACTGACTTCATATCTGTGATTAGCATGATTTTTAGAGCCTTCGATGGAATTTTGTAAAATTACGATTCGTAATATTTTAATTAGCCTATATTATATTTATACTTCTCTAGTTCTTGAGTGGATGATTTTTGGTTGTGAAAGCTTTGCTAAAGAAGGAGTTAGAGAGAGAAAAAAATGAGAAGCAAGAGATTTGGTGGAGATTCAAGGGGCAAACCCTAGATTGAGCTAAGGTATGGAAATTTACTTGGAATTCTTGTATATAACTCATCTATTGCTTGAAAACATATAGAGATTTGAAGATTTGAAACCCTTTTGAGTTAGGGTTTTGGGTTATGTGTTTATTTGAGCTAAACTAAGAAATTTGAAATTGAATGTTTTGATTTTTCATGATTAGAGTTCAATCTTGTGAATAATGTATGAAACAAACCCTAGATAATTCATGAAAACAAGATTTGTTGAAAGATTGCTCATGTATCATGTATTTTGAATTTGTGTATGTAATGTATGAAATTGTGAAAAGATGAGACCATGAAATTATTCTTGATGCAAGATTGATATGTTTAATGAGGGATTACACTTGTATCATGCTTAGCTATCATGTTTTTGAGTTGTTTTTACATGAATTTGGGCTTGGAAATGAGTTTAGGAAGTTTGCATCTTTGAACTATTTTCGGACTGTTTGATTTTGCCCAAACCGCACGAGCAGAACATGAAGAAAAAAAGAGGTTTTCATTCTGCCCTTTGGGCGCTCGAGCGGCCGGTTTTTCCACTCGAGCGGATTTAGGCCGCACGAACGGTCAAAGTGGGTGCACGTGCGGCCGGCCCTGTTTCAGCTTATACCTAATAACTTCAAATAGGCATATCTCCGTTATCTGGACTCCGTTTTAGACGATTCGTGAGCCTAAATTCAAGCCCCGGAAGTCTAGTTTCCAATGGTGGTGGTCTAACATCCAAATTCTAAGTAAACAAATAGATATGCTCAAATTAGTGAAGGCTGTTCATTTTCTTTTAACTGTTTCATGCCATTTTCTACCCTAACTTAGTTCCCTTTCGCTTCTTGCTATTTTCTTGAACCTTAAATATGTAAACATGATATTTTCAATGGAAAACATATGTGATTGTTGTAGGAGACATTAAGTTAAGTCATGAACATTTATGGCCGTTTAAAATACATCTGTGGCACAAGCTTTGTACGTGAATCACATGTAGAGAAATTTAGCATTAAACACTTGAGAGGAATTAAAGAATAGGGAATGATTGAACGGATATGTAATGAATAAATCGATTGAAATTGAAAGTAATGTGTTTTGAAATGTTATGCTTGGTTATGTTTCTACAGGTTGAGTCGTTAAGGAGTGTCATTCGACCAAGCATTGTGAGTAATTTTCTTTGTAACAGTATTTTCATATGAAATACTCTAGAATTGTGAAGGTTATGCTTTGTATAACTTATGTGTCTTGACGAGCGTTTCCGAAATGATAAAATATGCTTGAAATCTTCAGAGTAATCATGCTATGGCAAGTTTTCAAAAGAATGTTTGGATAAGAATGAATGAGTCTCCTTTTGAGCGACGATTATGATAAATTGGGAAAATGTGCTTTGACCCTTAGTAACTGTTATTGGTCTATGGTCCGTTGGACGTTTTGTATAAGCTGATGATTCACTATAAACATTCAGTATGATGTCAATCTTTGACGATTGTCCTGTATGGTAATTCAGCAATTAATTAAAGCCTAAATCACGGTGAGCAATTTTTATAGTATTGTACATATATGTTCTTCGTTGTGCACTTGAGCCATGAATGGTAAATTGTGCCAATGTTGTGTTTTGTTATATGTTGGACCTGAGGCCGTTTTGATATAAGATTGGGCCCGAGGCCGTTTTGATATATGATTGGGCCCGAGGCTGTTTTGTTATATGTTGGGCCTAAGGCCGTTTTGATATATGATTGGGCCCGAGGCCGTTTTGATAAATGATTGGGCCCGAGGCCGTTTTGTTATATGTTGGGCCTGAGGCCGTTTTGATATATGATTGGACCTGAGGCCGTTTTGATACATGATTGGGCCCGAGACCGTTTTGTTATATGTTGGGCCTGAGGCCATTTTGATATATGATTGGGCCCGAGGCCGTTTTGTTATATGTTGGGCCTGATGCCGTTTTGATATATGATCGGGCCCGAGGCCGTTTTGATATATTGGACCCGAGGTCGTTTTGTTATGTGTTGGGCCTGAGGCCGTTTTGTTATAAGTTGGGCCCGAGGCCGTTCTGTAAATGTGATTAAAAGAAAAGTATGAACTTCGTTATTTCGTAAGCTATGGAAGGATCAATGAATGGTATTTGATACTATGTGCTTTCGAAACGATTTTTTAATATGCCAAAATCTTTATAGGGATTAAATGAAACATAAGGCTCATATATTTAACCCCTTATATGGAGATTACTCATTGGGCTTCCAGCTCACTCCGTTTATTTGTATGTATGTAGGTGAGCATCAGGGAGTTCCACATTAGAGACCTCATCGAAGTCAGCCTTTTATAAAGCCACCCAAGTTACACCCCTACATCGGGGCTCTAGTGGTGTTTTGGCCAAGCTTGAGAAGCTTGGGTTTTGTATAGTCTATGATGTTATAAGTTTTGCTTCTGGGTTATCTATATATAATGTATGTGAATAAGTATTATGGCATATGTCATGAAGTGTGATGTGAGATTTAATATGTATGTTTCTGATCATGGCATGTATGTACAGCTCAATGAACTCTTTCTCATTATATGCTTCCGTTATGGCCCTATTAACATAAATATTTTGTTTGTTCGGTTGAGGCCTTCGATAACCCACGGATTACTGACCGGTTATGACCCAAACTTTTAGGGGCGGGTTCGGGTCATGACAGGTTTTGTCAAACCACCGGGCAGACGTCCGACCGGTTGACCGGGCAGTGCAAAATTTTCACAATTTTTCTTCTTGAGGTGGTCATCCGGGGGGTACGACCTGGCAATCGGTCGGCCAATGTAATTTTATCACAAACTTTTGCCTTGAGGTGGTCATCTGGGAGGACACTTGGGGGGTGAAAATCCAACGACAATGAACAGTAATTTGATAAAAGACATATTGGTCTTCAGTTTGATTAAAGAAAAGTGAAATCTTAGATTTGATGTCAATTTGATGAAACTGTTGGAGCTGAAAAAGGAACCATTTTTCATCAAATTTAAATTTGATGATAAATTTTATACACGATTGGAGATGATCTTAGTGATGAGTAGTAACGGAATTTTTTTTAACATATTAGTGGTGGTGGTGGTGTGAAAATTCATTTTTTATGAGTTATATTTAGAAAGTAAAATTTTATTGTTCAATATTCAAATACAATAAAATTTAGTATGTTAACAAAATTTAGCGTTTGATTTAGTTTTAAAATTATTATTTGAGTGTAGAATTATATTTTGAGTTTGTGAGTTTTGGAATTATGATTTGAAAAGAGAAAATTTGTTTGATTATGAGATTTGAATTGAATTTTAAATTGAGTTTTGATTTTTTGAAATGAGTTTTAAAATAAGAAAAGTTGTTTGATTACGAGTTTTGAAAAGAGTTTTCAAAACTTAATTCAAAAATTTATAACTCATAACCAAACACACAACTCAAAACTCAATTAAATGTTCTATTCAAAACTCATAATCAAACTCTTTTTAAAATTCAATTCAAAAAAATAATTATTGAAAAAAATAATTTTTTATTTGAAAAATTAAAAAAAATTCTGAAAATATTTTTTTTATTTAAAACATTTAAAAATATATATTATTTTTTGTTAAAAAAAATATTCAGCTAGTACTTTAAAATTACTTTTGATTGTATATTTAGTTATATTTTTTTTAATTGTTTTGTTTATTTTTTTTTTAGAAATTATTGTGACAAATTAAATTTTTTTGGTTAATTTTAAATAAATGGCCAAATAATTTGTCTTTTTGGTCTAACAAAAATAATTTCTATATTTAAAACATATCAAAAACAAATATATATATATATATATATATATATATATATATATATATATTTCAAATAATAGGTGCCAATTGCACCAAAAAAAAAAAAAAAAAACTTTGTTCCGGTCAACTTGACGTCCGAGAGGATGTCTGGGCGGATGACCGTGTACACCCAAAAATTCAAAAAATGTCCGGAAAGATGTCTGGGCGGATGGCTGGGTAGACCAAAAATTCAAAAACTCTCTGATTTACTAAACATGTTTTCAAAATGTGTTTTGAAATGTGATTTGGAATCATATTTTGAAAATTCTAATCAAACAGAGAGTTGAAATATGATGATGGAATCATGGTTTGAGAGGCAAACCAAACATTAGTATGTTAATGTTAACATTTCATTGTTGTCATATATTTCTATTTTAAGATTTCTAATGCTAATGATAATAATGATAATGGAAATTGTAGTGATGGAATTTCGTTTTCTAAATGTTAAATCCAAAGTAAAATTTTACTTTTAATATTTTCAGTGATGATTGTAACATTAATAATGAGTGTGGTGTTGAGTGGTGATAATGGTGAAAATTTTATTTTTAAATGCTAAATTTGGACAATAAAAATTCACTATCATTAACATTAGTTTGTATAGTAAAATTTTATTATGCATTTCTTTTTTTATAATTTTATAAGCATGAATCTTATTGGATATATCTTATAATAAGAACATTTCAAAATTTTTAATTTTATTAATTTTATAAAAAATTAATAACTACATTAAAAATTATAAAATTTTAAAATTTAATAAATGAACATAAAATAATGAGTATTTGTTGTGCGTTTCGTCCTGGATGCTATAAATGAAATTTGTCGATCCTTCTAACAATAATGGAGTTGTCACCAAATTGCCCAAAAAATAAACAAAAATACTAGAAGTCCCAAATATTCTACCAAAAATTTTATCAAATGTCTCGCATGGGTGTGGAACCCACACAATAGCATTACTCAAAAATAAAAGGATTAAATATATAAATGGCCATTAAATTATGTGTAGGAAAATGATTGATTACAGAAGCCGGACCACCTCCCAAATAACTGCCATCACCCTCGTCAACCAATGTATTTATAATTATAATTAATTTATAAATGAATTCAATAAAAGAACAAAATTTATACAAAATAAACAATTTATATAAACTAAAATAACCAAAATATGAAAACAAATTTATAATTAAATTTATAACTATCATATTAAATGTTACAAATAATTATTTAAAAAAAGTTTAAAAAATTATTATAAACAAAAAAAAATATTTTTAAATTTTTAATTAGAAATTAATTTTACTGAAAAATATATATTTATATTTTTAAATATAAGTATAGACATTAGTGCTCCAATATATATATATATATATATATATTTTTTGTGTATAATTTTTAATATATTTATAAATTAATTATAATTATTTTACTTGAATTTTGATTGACTTGACAATCGAATATAATTCTTAATCCAGTCTCTTTTTCAATTAGTTCAATGATCTAAATTTTAAATCATTAATCAAAATAGCAATCACTAGTGGGGATGCTTTCAAGCGTAGCATGGCCAAACAAAAGCCAAAGACCAGGAAGCTAATAGACAAATGCATGATGTTCTCATTTGTGTCATCGGCATAATTTAGAGGGTATTATTAATGTGTAATTTAATGTTGTGTTTGTTTGAAAAATTTGATGAAAGAAATAAAAAGAATAAAGAAATGTAATTTCACTTTATGTTTGATTATAGGGTAAATTACAAACACACTTCCCGAGATTTACTTAAATTACAAACTACCCTTTGTGGTTCTAAAAATTACATTATGTCTCCTAAGGTTTCTAATTTCATAACAAATAAATCTTTTTATCAATAAATCATCAAGTTAATTAACAGTTTTTAATAATGTTAAAATTTTATTTTAATTAATAATTCAGATAATTTTATTATTATATAGGTGAACAGTTAGAAATTACATTTTTTCAATTAATTCTGTTAAATAAAAAATTCTGACAATGAGGTATTTGTAAATTTTCAAACCACAGGAGGCAATTCGTATTTTAAACAAACCTCAAGGGATGTATTTGTATTTTACCCTTGATTATAATAAAAACATAGGGGAATGGAAAGTGAGAGGGAAATGCAATCTTACATTTTGTCTGTTGGATTCACTTAGGTTATTTTTTTCTCTATTTCTCAACTCAACCAAATATATTGTGAAATTCAAATCCTATTAATTCTTTCTTATTTTCTTTTTATTTCCTTTTCTATTTTCCTCATAAAATCTTCCGATCAAATACAGTCTAAGAAGGTTGCTTTGGAGGGTTTACCATTTTTTTTGGGAATGAATAACTTCAATTGCTCAAAATTGAAATCAAGGCACCTTACAAGGGTCATAAGATGCTAGGAAACCCAATCCAACAGTAAGGAATGATGAAGACATGCTCGAGCAATTCAATTGGCGGCTCCATTAGCTACTCTAGGACATCAATTAAAAGACAAATCACATCATCGAGACATCATTTGAATGTCACCTATACTGGCACTCAACTTCCACGAAAGGGCGCCTTCAGATACACAAAGGTGAATTACATTCTTGCTATCTCATTCAATCTCCACATGAGCAAGGTTGAGAGAAAGAGCCATTGCACAAGCTTGACAAACCGCAATGGTTATGCAATGGCTTCACCTCGAGTCACCAAACTCAATATAATTCTAAAGGCCATGTGTCAGTAAAAATTATGTTGGGCCTGGATCGACAACAACCAAGCAATAACCTTAAACTAGACAATAAAACAAGAACAATCAAGCAATTGTTGAAGTGGTTCAAATGCCTCAAAAGAATGAAGACTTTTTTGGATCAATTGATGGTAACAGTTACAAAGAAAACAAAGTAAACAAAAAGTAATTCCAAGATGAAATTACTGAAGTTCACAACAGTTTACAAGGATTTGAATTGTGGAAGAAACTGCTCCTAAACTAAGAAAGCTACTCCTAGATTATGCTAAGTTTAAAACTAAGTTGCTTGTGTTGTTGATGATGTTCTCTCCCTTAGCAAATTTCTGACCTTTATACTTTTTCTTTCCCATGCCCTCATGATCTCCTTAATCTGCAACTGCTGCTGTGTAACTGCTGTAATTGCTTCCTAGCTTCTAGGCCTTCTAATCACATTAAATCTTCACTTCTATCTGTTGAGATCCTTCCTCTTTAAGTTGCCACACACCTCTCAGTCTTTTGGACCTTCCATCGATAGAGAAAGAAACTCCTACCTTGCACTTTCCTCTTTCTGCAAGTCACCCACTAAGCCCATAACTTATTCAGTAACTGCTCTATCACCAGCGTTGTTTAATGCATATTTATCAATCTCTCTCATATCGCTTACCCTCTTTCACAACTGTTGAACCCTCATTTGATTTTGCTATATGTTGTATCCCAACTGATCCATCTATCGACAGGAACCAACAAAAATGGCTGCAAACAATGCCCTCATTGTTTAAGTTGAATAAATATCAAGTGCTTTCAACTTAAACAAACCTGCTTCTTTTGGACCAAAAAAAAAAAAAAAGACTTGCTCTGCCTTTATATGAAATGTATTGGCACTTAACAACTTCCTTTGAAAGTCTCCCACATGGTCGGATAGTATCTCTTAAGATATTTCCTACTTATATTTCTCTTATGTGGCTGCCCCTCCACAGATTTCAATTCATATGCACTTCCTTTAAGGACCTTATTGTGACAACCCTCACCTCTGATTAATGCTAAACTGTAACTGAGAATGATAAGTAACTGATTTGGCTGAAATTTTGAATTAATTGCAAGAGTATATCGCTTTACTTGCATTTCTATCTGTTTGTCATTTGATTGATCTGTTCATGTTTTAAGTTTCGAACTGTAAATTGAAGGCCTTATCGGCAGCCGAATCTGAAATTGATTGATATTTTATGCTAATTAGAATTTATGTGATTTTATGATAGATTTAATTGAAATGCGATTTGCCATGATTAAATTAGATTAAATAAAGCTAAATTACATTAGTTCAAGTTTATTTCAATATTGCCATTAAGTGGGCACTTTAGGCCATTAATTGATTTTTCCTATGTCACTTTGTTGCACCATCTCACCCATTTCCTCTAGAGACCAATTCAAGAGAGAAAGAGGGAGAGTAGAAGAAAATTTAGTTCATCAAGAATTTAGCTTGGAGACTTAGAAGATTTGGAGGATAATTGCGAATTGAGCTTCCATACCTTGATATTCATGACCTAAGGTAGGAAATCATCTTCTTGATTGTGAATTCTAGTTGTATCTTGCATGGTTCATGAGTCATCAGTGATCTAAGTCAAGAATTGGTTTAAGGAGTTGATTTGAGTAGCTAATTCATGCATGCATGTACATGTTCTTAGGATTTGAGGTTGTTTTCATAAAAAGCCCCACATGCATGTCCATTTTCTAGTTGTAGTTCATGAATTCATCATGATTTTGGAGGGATTGACTCATTTGATCATGTGTTAGAAGCTTTGAACTCAATTGAATACATGCATGTTAAATGTACATCTTGTTCTTGAAGTTTATTTGAAATTTGTGTTTAATTGACTTACCTTTGGACTTTGATTTTTTAAATTGATCTTCAAGACATGTTATATTATGGGTTTTAAAGTGTTTTCCAGAAAATTGGCCCGAAAGGATCAAATTTTGAGGCTTTTAAGTTACGTTTTGTGCTTGGGGATGAATCTAGAAATTCTAAATTTTGGACCCACGCTCGAGCGTAGGACTTCACGCTCGAGCGTACACTCTGAGTCATGCACCTCCGCTCAAGCATGGAAAGTCATGCTCGAGCGTAAAATGCATATGCCCAGAAGTTCATGTGTTTTATAGTCCCTTCGAGCGAGAAAGTTCACGCTCGAGCGAGGACTTGAGTCTCACGCTCGAGCGGGGGTCGAGCGTCCGTCGAGCGTGAATTGCATGCATCCAGTACTTTTCATGAAGTTTGCAGTCCGCTTGAGCGTAGGAAGTCACGCTCGAACGGAGATCATTTGTCTGCATGTCCGCTCGAGTGTAGAAAGCCACGCTCGAGCGTGGACCCCTATTTCAGCAAATTTTGAAAAGTATTTTAAAGTGCATCCTTGCATCCTCTTTCCATCCTAGGCATTTCTAGGCCATGTTTAAGGCATCTTAATGAGGATATTGATGTAGAACCACACTGAGTCAAGATAGGGACTAAGTTGTTAATTCCCGAGTATGTAACTTAGTGTGTGTTCGTTCTGTAATTGTGTAGGGTTGGCACTCGAGGACGCCCACTAGCTGCTTATAGCCCAGAGCTCTATGAGTAACAATGTTGTAAAGATATGTTCGATTATGATTATTTTCTAAATGATCAACTGTTCTGCTTACTGAAACGTTATTGTTTAATAAATGAATGTTTGTCCTATTTGTAAACTGTATCTGTGGCATCTATAGCAATTCACTATTACTGTACTGTTACTGCTATTATCACAGAGATCTCTGTCGGTTCCCATGTTTGGAACTACTACTGTTTACTATTGTGATGGCCATCAATTGACTGTTCGGTCTGTTAAGACCTACTGTACTGTTTTGCTATGGGATGCACCATATATAACTGTTATGGTTTCTAAGTGACTGATATGACTGTTTAATTACTAAAAGGACATTCATTCTTAACCTCTTTACATAATTGTTATTCACTGGGATTTAGCTCACTGTTTATATATATATATATATATGTAGGTGTCCAGGCACCGGACCGGAGCTAGGAGCGTCGGGTTAGCTCTTGTTTTGTCAAGCCAACCTTTGTACCTCGCCTCGAGGTTCCAAGTCCGTTCAAGCTACGACTGTTTTGGGGTGTTCAGATTCACCCTTCTGTTTCTATTTTGTAATAAATGTTATAGACTCCTACTGTACAGTTATGGCATAAGGATTGAATCCCTAACTTGTATGTATGTATATCTGGTATGAAATGTGTTTTGGTTACGAATGTTACTTGTTCATAAAAGTCTTTTTGCATTCAGACTGTCACAGCTTATTGGACACCTTTTATTTACTGTTTTGACTTCCGCTAGCCCTTTTACTCTGTATTACTGTTATTACTGTTAAGCAGGCCTTTGGTAATCACGGATTACTGGCTGGTTACGATGCTAAACCCATAGGGACGGGTCTGGGTTGTGACAGAGTGGTATCAGAGTGATATCAAACCATGAGTTATACCATACACACGTGTCCAAATGAGCTATAAGATGTCCTAGAAAAGTAATTAGGGCATTGCATGAGCATGAGAAAGTATGCGTGGCCATGACATGAAGATATGTGCTAATGTGCTAATGTGTTTAAGTATGTTACTACCTATGTTTATTATTACCATATTGCCTATAGTGAAATGGACAATGCATGAAATGCTGATGAATCCGAATCATCTGAGGCAAGGATGGCAAGATTAGAAAGAACGGTTGAACTGTTGACTGAGGCCTTGAGGCTACAACAGAACTAACAGCCCCCACCTCCTCTAGTTCAATCGGAGCAAAATGTTAATGAGGATATAATTGCTTTGACACAGAAGTTCAGTAAAATGAAATCACCATCCTTTCGGGGAGGCCTAGAACTGTTAAAGGCCGAAGCATGGGTTCTAGAAGTAGAGAAATTATTTGAAGTGTTTCCGTGTTCTGAAGCACACAAGGTATTGCTGGCTACCTTTACTTTACAAGAAAAGGCCAGAAGATGGTGGATTCTTATTCGTGACACCAATACTGCTTTGACTTGGGCTCAATTTAAAGAAGCCTTCTTTGAAAAATACTTTCCTCAGTGTGTCAGGGATCGCAAGGTGACTGAGTTTGAACAGTTGAAACAAGGTACTATGTCAGTGACAAAGTATGAATCAAAGTTTATTGAACTCGCCAGATACGCGCCACACATGGTGGACACTAATTACAAAAAGGCCAGGAAGTTTGAAGGCGGCCTTAATGTAGAGATACTTGACAGAATCAATGTACTGAAGTTACTGAAATATGTGGATGTTCTTGACCGGGCGATAATAGCTGAGTCGAACATCGAGGCATTAAAACAGACCGAAACACCAGCAACTGAATGGCGTGGTAAGAGACGGGGTTTTAAGTTTAATAAAGGCTGAAGCAGTCCATTAAACAAAAAGCAAAATACAGGGTCAACAACCAGTTCTAGCTAGGGAAACAATTCCATACCACCCTGCTCTAAATGTGGGAAAAGGCATAAGGGGGTTTGCTATAAAATCTCTGGTGCTTGTTATAGGTGTGGCAAAGTGGGTCACATGGTTAAAGATTGCCCTTCCACTTCTCAAGGCAATAGTAGAGTTGCAGCTAGCGCAGCAGCATCAACTGTTGCACCGAAACCCAATCCCAAAGCTACCGGAAAGGAGCCTCTAAGGCAAGGCCGAGTGTTCTCACTTGTATCGGGAGATGTGCAGAATACTGAGACCGTTGTGGCAGGTATAC
Organism: Camellia sinensis; assembly: GCF_055761805.1. NCBI lineage: Eukaryota > Viridiplantae > Streptophyta > Magnoliopsida > Ericales > Theaceae > Camellia > Camellia sinensis. The sequence continues at coordinate 164,535,844 of NC_138964.1, forward strand.
TTTCAATCTGTACTCAAAATGCTTATGTTCTGATTGATTCGGGGTCTACACATTCATATGTCTCGCATGCTTTTTTGTGAAAACTAAATAGACCACTAGAACCCATGAATTATTTGTTAGCTGTATCTTCACCTGTTGGGGGATCCATGACTTGTGCTTACATGTACCCTGCATGTGAAATTATTGTTAGGGATGTGCATTTGTATATTGATTTACTGCCTTTGAATATCGATCATTTCGATGTGATATTGAGAATGGACTGGTTAACAAAATATCATGCTACCATAGACTGTGTGACAAAACAAGTTGTTTTCCGTCCACCTGGATTGCTTGAATTTGCATTTAACGGAGTTGGTGTAGTGCCTCCCCTATATCTGATTTCGTTTATAAAAGCTTTTAAACTAATTAAGAAGGGATGTAAAGGGTATCTTTGTTGTATATTGACTGTACCTATTGATGCTAAAGCTAATGTGGACAGTATTTCCATAGTCAGAGAATTCCCAGATGTTTTTTCAGATGATTTGCTAGGGGATTTGATTGACAGGGACATTGAGTTCACCATTGATGTGATTCCGGGTACACAGCCAGTTTCCAAAGCTCCGTACAGAATGACACCTACCGAACTGAAAGAATTGAAAATTCAGCTGCAAGAACTGTTGGATAAGAAGTTCATCAGGCCTAGTACTTCGCCATGAGGCGCTCCAGTTTTGTTTGTGAAAAAGAAAGACGGCTCATTGAGACTCTGCATTGACTACCGTGAACTAAACAAGGTAACAGTGAAAAACAAGTACCCACTGCCACGTATTGATGATTTATTTGACCAGTTACAAGGGGCTTAGGTCTTTTCAAAAATTGACCTGAGATCCGGATACCACCAGTTGAAAGTCAAACCAGAGGACATTGAAAAGACTGCCTTTCGAACGAGGTATGGACATTACGAATTCTTTGTTATGCCTTTCGAAGTTACTAATGCGCCTACTGCATTTATGGACCTTATGAATAGAATTTTCAAACCATTCCTCGATGAATTTGTAGTTGTTTTCATAGATGACATTTTGATTTATTCCAAAAGCACGGAAGAGCATGAACATCATTTGAGCATTGCCTTACAGACCTTAAGAGAACGGAAACTGTATGCAAAACTAACGAAGTGTGAATTTTGGCTAGACAATGTAATGTTTTTGGGACATGTGATCAGTAAGGATGGCATTTTAGTTGAGCCACAGAAGATTGAAGCAGTAGTGAATTGGCCCAGTCCGTCTAATGTTACTGAAGTCCGAAGTTTCTTAGGCTTAGCCTGATACTATAGAAGATTTATGAAGAACTTCTCCAAAATTTCCCTATCGTTGATTCAGTTGACTCAAAAAGGTATATCATTTGACTGGACTGACCAGAGAGAATCAGCTTTTCAAGAGTTAGAGACTCGACTTGTGACTGCACCGATTGTTACCCTACCCTTAGGTACAGATGGATTTACCATATTTAGTAATGCTTCTTATAAGGGTTTGGGATGTGTATTGATGCAGAATGGTAAAGTTATTGCATATGCTTCCCGACAACTGAGACCGCATGAAAAGAACTACCTGACCCATGACTTAGAACCTGCCGCAGTAGTATTTGCATTGAAAATCTGGCGTCACTACCTTTATGGGGCAACGTGTGAAGTGTATACAGATCACAAAAGCTTGAAATATTTCTTCACATAGAAAAAATTGAACATGAGGCAGCGGAGATGGTTAGAACTGATAAAAGATTACGACTTGTAAATTTTGTACCATCTGGGGAAAACTAACACCGTTGCCGATGCACTAAGTCGGAAATCAGTTTGAAATTTAGCCTATTTACTCACCGGGCAGAAAAAATTGCTACGCGACCTTGAAAAATTTCAAGTTGAGATTGTTTTGCGTGAACAAGGTGGAACCTTAGCCGCTATTTCTACTCAACAACACTGATTGAGGAGATTAAAGAGAAGCAGCAACAGGATGACTTTTTGAAAAGGTCATTGATGAACGGGAGTCCAAACCGAGGCCGGACTTTAAATTTGAGAACAATGTGTTGAAATTCCAGGGAAGGTTGTGTGTACCAAATGATTCTGAACTGAAAAGACGAATCCTGCAAGAGGGCCACAATTCGAAACTGTCTATCCATCTAGGAAATTCGAAAATGTACCAAGACTTGAAACTGAATTTCTGGTGGCCGGGAATGAAGAAAGAGATTGCTAACTTTGTATCGAAATGTCTTCATTGCCAACAAGTTAAAGTAGAACATCAACGACCCGCAGGCTTACTACAACCCTTACCAATACTAGAGTGAAAATGGGAACATATCACTATGGATTTCATTGTTGATTTACCTCGCTCCAGTAAAGGTATGGACTCAATTTGGGTTATTGTTGATAGATTGACTAAATCTGCTCACTTCTTACCTGTCAAAACAATTTACAATGCGGACAAATTTGCTATAATTTATATTGATGAGATTGTTAGATTGCATGGAGTGCCTGTGTCCATTGTTTCTGATAGGGACTCGAAGTTTACATCGAGATTTTGGCAAAGCCTATAGATAGCATTGGGTACTGAACTGAGACTGAGTAGTGCATACCATCCTCAGACAGATGGCCAGTCAGAAAGAACCATCCAGACTCTGGAAGATTTACTGCGAATATGTGTCCTTGATTTCCAAGGAAATTGGGAAAGCCATTTACCTTTAGCCGAATTTGCCTACAACAATAGCTTTCACTCGCGCATTGGTATGGCGCCTTTCGAGGCTTTGTATGACAGAAAATGTCGATCTCCTATTTGCTGGGCAGAAGTTGGAGATGGGCCTTTGCTTGGGCCCGAAATTGTACATAAGACTACCGAAAAAGTGAAACTGATTCAACAGAGACTGAAAACCGCACAAAGCCGACAGAAAAGTTATGCGGATGTCCGAAGGCGAGACAGGGAATATGAAGTAGGTGATCATGTTTTTGTTAAAGTAATACCAATGAAAGGCCAGACCCATTTTGGGATTAAGGGTAAGATATCGCCGAGATATGTCGGGCCGTATGAAATCATTAAAAAGATTAATCCGGTGGCGTATCAAGTAGCGTTTCCTCCTGAAATGGAGCATATGCATAATGTCTTCCATATTTCAATGTTGAGGGATTATCTTCGGGATCCCTTCCATATAATCGAGCCTACCCGTGTAGTGTTAAGTGATGACTACACTTATGAAGAACGACCTATTCAGGTTATAAACCGACGAATCAAAAAGTTGAGGAATAAAGAAATTCCGTTAGTAAAAGTGGACTGGCAAAACCATGGTGGTGTCTATGCCACTTGGGAAAGGGAAGACGATATGATGAGGAGATATTCTGAATTATTCCCACTGAATCCGGTATTCTTTCAAAATGAAGGTAATTCGAGTTTGGAGGACCAAACTCTTTTAAGGAGGGAAGACTGTGACAACCCTCACCTCTGATTAATGCTAAACTGTAACTGAGAATGATAAGTAACTAAGTTGACTGAAATTCTGAATTGATTGCAAGAGTATATTGCTTTACTTGCATTTCTATCTGTTTGCCATTTGATCGATCTGTTCATGTTTTAAGTTTCGAACTGCAAATTGAAGGCTTTATCAGTGGCCGAATCTGAAATTGATTGGTATTTTATGCTAATTAGAATTTATGTGATTTTATGGTAGATTTAATTGAAATGCGATTTGGCATGATTAAATTAGATTAAATAAAGCTAAATTACATTAGTTCAAGTTTATTTCAATATTGCCATTAAGTGGGCACTTTAGGCCATTAATTGATTTTTCCTATGTCACTTTGTTGCACCATCTCACCCATTTCCTCTAGAGACCAATTCGAGAGAGAAAGAGGGAGAGTAGAAGAAAATTTAGTTCATCAAGAATTTAGCTTGGAGACTTAGAAGATTTGGAGGATAATTGCGAATTGAGCTTCCATACCTTGATATTCAAGACCTAAGGTAGGAAATCATCTTCTTGATTGTGAATTCTAGTTGTATCTTGCATGGTTCATGAGTCATCAGTGATCTAAGTCAAGAATTGGTTTAAGGAGTTGATTTGAGTAGCTAATTCATGCATGCATGTACATGTTCTTAGGATTTGAGGTTGTTTTCATAAAAAGCCCCACATGCATGTCCATTTTCTAGTTGTAGTTCATGAATTCATCATGATTTTGGAGGGATTGACTCATTTGATCATGTGTTAGAAGCTTTGAACTCAATTGAATACATGCATGTTAAATGTACATCTTGTTCTTGAAGTTTATTTGAAATTTGTGTTTAATTGACTTACCTTTGGGCTTTGATTTTTCAAATTGATCTTCAAGACATGTTATATTATGGGTTTTAAAGTGTTTTCCAGAAAATCGGCCCGAAAGGATCGAATTTTGAGGCTTTTAAGTTGAGTTTTGTGCTTGGGGATGAATATGAAAATTCCAGATTTTGGACCCACGCTCGAGCGTAGGACTTCACGCTCGAGCATACACTCTGAGTCATGCACCTCCGCTCAAGCGTGGAAAGTCATGCTCGAGCGTGAAATGCATATGGCCAGAAGTTCATGTGTTTTACAGTCCGCTCAAGTGAGAAAGTTCACGCTCGAGCGAGGACCTGAGTCTCACGCTCGAGCGGGGGTCGAGCGTCCATCGAGCGTGAATTGCATGCATCCAGTACTTTTCATGAAGTTTGCAGTCCGCTTGAGCGTAGGAAATCACGCTCGAGCAGAGCTCCTTTGTTTGCTTGTCCGCTCAAGCGTAGAAAGCCACGCTCGAGCGTAGACCCCTGTTTCAGCAAATTTTGAAAAGTGTTTTAAAGTGCATCCTTGCATCCTCTTTCCATCCTAGGCATTCCTAGGCCATATTTAAGGCATCTTAATGAGGATATTGATGTAGAACCACACTGAGTCAAGATAGAGACTAAGTTGTTGATTCCCGAGTGTGTAACTTAGTGTGTGTTTGTTCTGTAACTGTGTAGGGTTGGCACCCGAGGACGCCCACTAGCTTCTTATAGCCTAGAGCTCTATGAGTAACAATGTTGTAAAGATATGTTCGATTATGATTATTTTCTGAATGATCAACTGTTCTGCTTACTGAAACGTTATTGTTTAATGAATGAATATTTGTCCTATTTGTAAACTGTATCCGTGGCATCTATAGCAATTCACTGTTACTGTACTGTTACTGCTATTGTCACAGAGATCTCTGTCGATTCCCATGTTTGGAACTACTACTGTTTGCTGTTATGATGGCCATCAACTGACTGTTCAGTTTGTTAAGACCTACTATACTATTTTGCTATGGGATGCACCACATATAACTGTTATGGTTTCTAAGTGACTGATATGACTGTTTAATTACTGAAAGGACATTCATTCTTAACCTCTTTACATAACTGTTATTCACTGGGCTTTAGCTCACTATTTATATATATATATGTAGGTGTCCAGGCACCGGACCGGAGCTAGGAGCGTCGGGTTAGCTCTTGTTTTGTCAAGCCAACCTTTGTGCCTCGCCTCGAGGTTCCAAGTTCGTTCAAGCTACGACTATTTTGGGGTGTTCGGATTCACTCTTCTCTTTCTGTTTTGTAATAAATGTTATAGACTCCTACTGTACAGTTATGGCATAGGGGTTGAATCACTAACTTGTATGTATGTGTATCTGGTATGCAAATGTGTTTTGGTTACGAATGTGACTTGTTCATAAAAGTCTTTTTGCATTCAGACTGTCACAGCTCATTGGACACATTTTATTTACTGTTTTGGCTTCCGCCAGCCCCTTTACTCTGTATTACTGTCATTACTGTTAAGCAGGCCTTTGGTAATCACGGATTACTGGCCGGTTACGATGCTACACCCATAGGGGCGGGTCTGGGTCGTGACACTTATGGATCCTAAAAGGGCCTTCCCAATTTGGTGACCACTTGCCAAACTCAGAATCTTTTATTCCCAATGGCAAGGTAGTCTTCCACACTAAATCACATTCCCCACAAAGTTTTAACTTCACATTCTTGTTATAAACTCTCTCAACCTTCTTTTTCTGAGCCATCATAAAATCAAAGGTATCAATCCTTTTGCACTTTACATCTTGCAACTCCATAAACATGGCCTCTATATACTCATTGATAGGAATATCATAATGCTTAGCCACTTTACTAGACTTTACTGTCACCTCTAAGGGTAGAACTGTAGTATGATCATAAACTAACTCATACGGAGATGCTTGAATACTATCCCTTTTTGAATTCCTGTAGGCCCACAAAACCTCAGATAATAACTCATGTCAATCCCTTAGATTGCCTTCTATCACTTTACTTAGTGTCACTTTGATTGGTTTGTTTAATGACTCTGCTTGCCCAATTTCTTGGGCATAATATGGAGATAAGTTTAACATTAGAATGCCATACTCTTTGGCAAATCCCATTACTTCATCAACATTGAACACTGCCCCTTGATCGACAGTAATTGTTTCTGGCAAACCAAACCTATGCACTATGTGCTTCTTAATAAAATTAACTACATAAGATTGATTCACTACTTTTAATTGGACTGCCTCTACCCACTTAGTAAAATAATATGTAGCCATTAGTATGAATGCATGTTGTTTTGAGGATGGAAGAAATATCTGGCTAATCAGATCTATTGCCCAACCTCTAAACGGCCAAGGTTTGACAATTGAATGCAAGTCCGTAGCTAGCACTTTTTGCACACTACCATACTTTTGGAACTACTGGCACTCTTTGCTTATAGAGGGCCAAAAATACCCATGCCTTTTGATCAACCACCTCATCTACTCACAAAAATGCCCTCATGGACTTCTGCCATGATTTACATCTGTTCTAACCCTCCAACACATAACAATGTCAACCCATCTTGGGTTCTTCTGAACAAGTCATCTCCTATAATGACATAATTCATAGCTTGATATTTTATCCTTCTATCTACTTTTGCTTATGGGTCACTCAAATAATTGATCAAAGGTGACCTCCAATCATCCTTTAACACTTCCAAAGCCAATATTGACAAGCCTTGCAATTGTCAACACCTAACACAAGGCATTGTCCTCTTCTGAATCCTAACTATCCTTTCCTGGAAACCCTCTGGAATTCTCAAACCAGAGGCTGCCTAGGCCATCTTGTTGGCCTTCTTATTCTCAAGCTTGAACATGTGTTTAAACTCTACTGTCTCAATGCTACAACACTTGTTCTAAATTCTCTCAAAGCACTGCACTATTGCACTTATATTGACCTAACACCTGCCTTATCACCAACTGAGAATCCCCAAACACTTTCAAATGTGGAATTCTTAGACTCCTTGCCAACTCCAAGCCAATAATCAAGGCTTCATACTCTGCCTAATTATTTGACAGTATTTGGGTTTCATCCAATTGGAATGAGGATTGAAATACCTATCCATGGGATGAAACTAACACCACCCCAGCACCAACACCCTCTTCAGTTTTTGAACCATCAAACATCAATTTTCATGACTTTTTTTCAACTGAGAACACCTTATACAAATCTACCTTGACAAGGTTACATGGATACTCAGCTAAAAAATCTGCTAGTGCCTGGCCTCTCACAGATTTTTGAGGTACATACCTAAAGCAATACTCAATTAAGGCCAATAACCATTTTCCCTACCTTTCTCTCAAAACTGGCCTAGACAACATGTATTTTATTACATTAGTCTAAGTAATCACATTAACCTTTGTAGTTAGCATGTAATGCCTCAGTTTGATGGCTACAAAATACAAGGCCAAACACAACTTTCAACAGAACTATACCTAGTCTCTGCCTCATTCAATTTCTTACTTAGGTAATACACAGCTTGCTCACAACCCTCCTTGTTATCCTGAGCCAATGAGTACCCAATTAACTGTTCTCCTGCTGAAATATACAGCTTTAAAGGTTTCCCTTTAAAGGATGGCATCAGGACTAGAGGTTTAGATAAGTAATCCTTGATTACATCAAATGCCCTTTGATGTTCATTTTCCCATCTAAAATCTTTAACAGACCTTAACTTTAACAAAAAAGAAAAAGCCAAAGTTTTTCCTGCTAAATTGGCAATGAATCTCCTTAAAAAATTTATTCACCTAAGGAAACTCTATAACTCCTTCTTGTTAGATAGGGGTTGGGATGTTTTAATAGCTTTAGCCTTATTTGTGTCCACTTTTATCCCCTTTTGAAGGACCAAAAAACCCCAAAAATTACTTGCATACACCCTAAAAACACACTTCAAGGAGTTCATCTTTAGCTGGTATTTCCTCATCCTTTGGAACACCTGTCGAAGGTGGTCCAAATGCTCATCAAATTCATCAAACTTAATGGCCACATCATCAATATATACCTCCAAAAATTTCCCAATTAGATCATGAAATATAAAATTTATAGCCCTCTGATAGGCGGCCCCTACATTCTTAAGCCCAAAAGGCATCACTACCCATTCAAAGGTTCCTGAAGCCCTTGGGCACCTAAATGTAGTCTTATGAACATCATCTGGTCTAAGAAAGATCTTGATTATACCCAGCATGGCCATCCATGAATGATAAGATTTTATGCTTTGCAGCTGAATCTATTAACAAGTCTGCAACTGGCATGGGATACTCATCTTTAGGTGTGGCAATATTCAAGTTCTTAAAATCAATACACACTCTAATTTTGTCATTCTTCTTAAGAACTGGAACTATATTTGACAGTCATTCCTCATACTTGGCTATTCTAGTAAAACCAGCTTTTAGAAGTCTCTTAATTTCATCCTTCACCATAAGAGTAACCTCATTTGTCATTCTCCTAAGAGGTTGTTTATGTGGCACATAGTTTGACTTTATTGGAAGTTTATGCTCAACCAAGGACCTATCTAATCCTGGCATCTCATCATAACTCCAAGCAAAACAATCAGAGCAATCTGAAATCAAGCCAACCAGCTGATTTTACATTCATTAGATAATAAAGCATTTACATAAATAGGCCTCATCTCCAAGATTAAACTCCTCTAAAGGGTTCTACACATCAGCTTTGAGATCATCAAGCTTTGCAAGAGCTACTTTTAGATTTTCATACATCACCTCTTTATAGTCTAGAGGGCTATCATCTTCTACATATTCTGCCCAAAAATAGTGGGGCAACATACCACCTAACCTTCTCTCTAAAAGTACTTTTAATTACATTAGAATTAGATGCACTCTCACTCTTCTTCATTTTCATTGGTAATGTCTTCAATTAGCGCCTTATCTACAAGCTTGGTCTGCAAGACACTTGGCCAAGCCACTTCTTGGCTCATCTGTCAAAACCCTTCCTCAACAAACTTTTGGAATTGACCATAGGTTGGTCCAATCCTCCTTGATTTTAACTCTTTATTTTCTAGCACAACAGGGTTGAACTCTTGAGCATATATCATAGCCTCTACATTGTGGATATCAGCCTTGAATGGATTACCTCTGCCCAGAAAACCTCCATGCCTTGCCTTTTCTGGCCTTCTATTGTTAAGAAAAGTGAAGCCTGACGAAGGGAAGAAGGCACACAACCATTGGAATCAATCCAATCCCTTCTAAGTAGCAAGTTGTAATTTAAGGTGGAGTCAATCACAAAAAATGTTACTCTCATAACTCTGGCTCCCACTTGTAATTGCAAGACAGTTACTTCCCTTATGTTAGATGACCCTCTTGAAAAATCACTCATGGATACGTCATAAGGGATTAAGTCATCAACTATTTTTCCAATCACACTCAAAATCCTGGTGGGCAGAATGTTCACAATGGCTCCATTATCAATCAACACCTTAGTTAGAAGACAACCATTCAGGTGAGCACTCACATACAAAGGCCCCAAGTGCCTTATCACTTCTGGTTTGGGTGACTGGAGTACCACATTCTCACTATTACTGGTTTTAACTACCTGAATAGACTTGCCAGCCCCTCTAGACTCACTTACCTCTGTCACCATTACAACAAGCTCTGACAGATCTTCTACATCACTTTCTAGTTGTTCTAGCTGCCCAGGTTTTGCCTCAAACCTCTTTGGTAAATCCAAAATCATGTTATAATTAGGGTTTGCAGGTAGAGAACCAAACCTGGTTGTATCCAATCTTTCCCCAAAGTCCCCAGAACTTTGAAACTTTGTATCTTTCTTACTATTAATAGGAACCTCCTCTGACCGTCCTGCTATCACTGTATTCTCATCAATCATCACCTCATCTTCCCCACTCTCCTCATCAGAAATGAGTGCTTTAGATATTTCCTCTAACTATCTCTTGAGGAGAATCTTTTTAGATATTTTATCCACCACCTTCTCTATCTTACTTGACTCACCCATTTCTTCCTTCTCTTTCTCTCTTACCCAAATCAAATTGTTTTGATCATCTCTCTTTGGATTATCACCCTCTTTTGTTGAGAACATAACGTGAAACTTTCTCTGCTCTCTTCTCACTTGAGTCCTAGTTGGACCCTTAGGCTTTCACCCTGACAAAGGAAACTTTGGATGTATCACACCCTACCAACCAACATTGTTAGGCACTGGTGGCTTCACCATCCTTAGTTGCACTGGGGGATAAGTGTAACAACCCTCATACTGTTTACCGATTAATGACTGATTGGTTACCGATAACCATTGATTACCGTTAAACTGAACTGATTATGACTGATAATTGAACTGATTCAAGTACTGAACTGACTGACTGGAATCTGGAAGTAATTGACTGACTGTATCTGTTTAAATGCATAGTAATTGCATTCTATCTGTTGATTGATTATTTGATCTGTTCGTGTTTTATGTTTAAACTGCTAATTGAAGGCCTTATCGGCGGCCGAATCCGGAATTAATTGATATTTTATGGCCATTGTAATTTATGTGAAATTATGGTATGGTTATCCGAAAACTGATTAGGTATGATTAAATTAGATTAATTTTGGCAAATGCTCAAAGTTTGACTTATTTACCAAAGAGCCATCTAGTGGGCCACTACCTAGGCATATTGAGCTACACCACACTTGAATCAAAACACTTCCTCAGCCTTGTTTGAGCACTCAGTCGAATTTAGAGAGAGAGAAAGTGAGAGATTGGAGTTCACTTGTAGAATTGCTTGGAAATTGAAGGATTTAGAGCATAAGATTGCATAGTTGAACCTCTAGACTTGCAGTCAAGGAACCTAGGTATGAATTCCATCCTTTTGACTTGTCTTTAAGTTGATTCATGCATGGTTCATGTCTAATTGTAAAGCTAAGCCTAGAATTGGTCCATTGTTGTTGATTTGAAGCTCAATCTTTGCATGCATGTTAGTATTGTTGGTTTTTGAGTTGTTTTCATGGCAAAATGTCACATGCATGTTCACAATTATGTTTAAGTCCATGATGTCATCATGTTTTGGAAAGTTTTGGCTCATAAGAGCATGGAATTGAAGCTTTGAAACGATTTGAATGCATGCATGTTTGCATGTTTATATTGTTCTCGAAATTGGTTTGAACTTGGGTTTTAATTAAACACCCTTGGGCTTTGATTTCGCAAATCGAGCTTTGAATCATGTTTAACTATGTGTTTACAAATGTTTTCTGGAAATTCAGCCCAAGAGGTCGAGTTTTGAGTTGTTTAAACTTGGTTTTGAGCTTGGAGGTGCAATCTGGAATTTCCAGATTTCGCACTTCCGCTCGAGCGGGGGAAGTGCCGCTCGAGCGTGGAATCCGAGCATCCAGTATCTCTGCACTATTTTACAGTCCGCTCGAGCGGAGGTTTGGGCGCTCGAGCGGAGTCATGTCGCAAGCTCGAGCGGGCGTCGAGCGGAGATTTCACCCATCTAGTACTTTTACAGTACGCTCGAGCGGGAAAGTTTACGCTCGAGCGTGTACCTTTGTTGCATGTTCACTCGAGCGGGGAAACCTACGCTCGAGCGGGACTCCGTTTTCTAATAATGCTTTTAAATGTGCATCTTTGCATCCTCATCCCATTCTAGGCATTCTTAGGCCTAGTTTAAGACATCTTGTTGAGGATATAGATGTAGAACACATCGAGGCAACTTAGGGATTAAGTTATTATCTTTCCCAGCTGTGTAGCTTAGTGTGTTCAATCTGTTAACTGTGTAGGGTTGGCGACTGGGGAGACACGCTCTAGCATATTGTAGCCCGAACTCTGTGAGTAACGATTGCGTAAAGATATGTTCACAAATGATTATTTTCTGAACAACTGAACTGTACTGTTTCTGAACTGATTACTGTTAACTGAATGAATGTATGTCCTATATTCTGAACTGTATTGTGGCATCCTTAGCACCTACTGTTACTGTTACTGTTATAGAGATCTCTGTCGGTTCCCTTGTTGGAACCACTACTGTCTACTGACTGATGGCCATCATTACTGTTCGGTCTTCTAGACCTACTGTTTACTGTTATGCTAACGGATGTACCACATATGACTGTTTACTGTACTAAACAACTGAATGACTGATTGAAATGAACTGTTTTCATACTGTAAGGACATTCATTCTTAACCCCTTTACGCTTTATGTTATTCACTAGGCTTTAGCTCACTGCTCATATATATATGTAGGTGTACAGGCACCGGATTGAAGCTAGAGGCGTCAGGGTTACTCCAATTTTGTCAAGCCAGCCTATGTGCCTCACTGCGAGGTTCCGAGCCTAACCGTTAAGGCTTAGGGGTGTTTTAGATTTTCCCCTTTTGTACTGTCTTACTGTTCTGTATAGACTGAATGTTTATCGTACTGTTATCTAGGGTTGAGTCCCTAGTCTGAATGATTGTAACTATTGTGCATACCGTTCTGTACTGTTTACGTCTAAATGTATGGAAAGTCTTTTTGCATACAGACTGTCACAGCTCATTGGGCATTGTTTATTTACTGTTTTGGCTTCCACCAGGCCATGTACTCTGTTTTACTGTACTACTGTTCTGCAGGCCTTCGGTAATCTCGAATTACTGGCCGGTTACGGTGCTAAACCCATAGGGTCGGGTTTGGGTCGTGACAATAAGCTTGTGGAAACCTCACCCCTTGACCATGAAACTGCCCTAGCTTGAAAAACCTCTGCCACTGGCCAATAAATGACCTTTGAAAAGGTCTTGGCACAAATGCTGGTCTCTAATCATGACTAGGGCTACTAGATGGCCTTTGATCTTTCAACTGCCTTACTTTAACCCTGATCCCTTCTGCACCATGAAGAGAAGGATACACAAGTTTCCACCTGAACAAAAATGGACCATCCTCCTCACCATATGACCTGTTGACAGGCCCAAAGATCCTAGGGTCCTACCCATGAAACAACAATTTGTCTCCATTGAAAATCTAAAGGTCACCTCCACCTGAAACATTAAACCTTAAGCCATGATCTTTCACAGTCTCCTTCAACTTGTCAGCCAAAATTGCTTGTAATTTTTCCTTTTCAGTCCCACATCTTGAGCACATAAACTTATCATTATCTATTACTTTCTTTTCTTTTTCTAGTTTCTCCTTGTGAATCCTCTCCAAGTCAGACAACAAAATAGTTGGGTTTGGTGCTTTCCTTTCAATACTAGCTGACACCATATAGATTGGTGCCATTTCTAGAAAGGGATTGTTGTCCATTGCCATAACTCCTTTCTCCTTCTATGCATATTTTAGCAGTCCCTTCTGTATCAAGTCCTGTGCACAATTTCTAAAAGTTACACAATTGTTGGTAGAATGTTTAAAAGTATTATGTCATTTACAATATTCTTTTCCCACTCTGTCTTGTTCTTTTGGAATTACATGTCCACAGGATAATGTTAAAAATTTATTAGCCAATAACTCATCAAAAATGGCATCAACTTTAGACAAATCAAAAGAATACTGCCTAAATGTAGGGTTTGTATTACTTTGAATGCCTGAGTTGCTGTCATGTTCACTGGTTTGTCCATTTTCCTCAAAGTCCCACAAACCATTGGTGTTTTGCCAACTACTTGAGCTACGTTAACATCAACTTCTACTTCTACATTAACCTCTTGGAAATAAGTCCTATAGGAATTTGCATTCCTATGCCTTTCCTCTCTAAATCTTGAATCATATCTTGTTGCCCTAAATGACAACTCAAACAAATCTCTAAACTTTATCCCCTTCTTTCTCAATTCAAACTCTAACCCATTATGGGTCATTCTCACAATCTCAACTTCAGGCACATATATTCGACACCTATTTTTTGTCCTTTTAAATCTGTTAATAAACTGCTCTACACTCTCAGAAAATTTTTGCCTCATTTCAAACAGATCAACCAGGGTTACCTCAGGCTTAGTCCTATAGAACTAGGCATGAAACTAGTTTTCCATCTCTACCGAAGTATGGATTGAATTAGCAGGCAAGTTAATGAACCATGTAAAAGCAGTTCTAGACAAGGAATATGGAAACAACCTCATTTTAAGTATGTCATTATTTCCTACCTCTCCACGCTGTAAAATAAACCTCCCTATGTGTTCAATTGTTGATTGATTTTCCTCACCATGAAATAAAGAAAACTCAAGCACTCTATAGTTTCTAAGAAAAGGTTCCTCATCTACCCATTGTGGGTATGGATTCCTAAATCTAGGCCTTTCAGGCCTTATTATCCCTGGACCATAAAGGTCTTGAACAATTTAAATAATTTGGTCCCTTGGATCAACATGCTTAAAAGCATTTTGCCCCTTGTACCCATAGTTGTTTTCATAAAGCTCATGCTTGTCGACATGTAAAGGGGGTGTTAGACCTCTTGGCCTTGGGCCATTACCAAATGGTTTATGATACAAGTTAGGTCTATGCATCTCAGGATATGCACCCATATTCCCAAAATTATCAATTCTTTGATTTCCATAACCCACATTTCGAACAACATTTTGATTCTCAAACCCTTGAATGTAATTTTCAAAATCCACATTGTTTTTTGGCCTTATGTTAGGGTAACCATTAACGTAACGTCCCCAAAATAATTACAATAATCTATCCACAATATCAATAACTGACAACAACAATAAAGTAATTATCTCCCATTAAATCCAATTGAGTTTACAAAAGTGTGACATATGCAATTATACATTCATAAGCCTATTCCTAAATCTATAGCATATATCACAGCATGAGATAAGAGCTGAAAATAAAATAAATAATAAATGCCCTAAAGGCTTACAACTTTCCAAGACAATGCTTTGTTACAACAAAAGTGAAGTTTAAGTCCAATACACATAAAGCCCTTGGCTTATACAAAAATAAATATAACAAAATGAAGCGCTTGCTCCAAGTCCTCCTAAGCTATTGTCTTGGCGGAGGCATATTATCAGCACCTGAAATGTTTATTACACATAAGGTGAGCCAAAGCCCAGTAGAAATAATCTAACACAGTATATGAATCTTAACAAAGCTATAAGGTGAAGGCACATGCGATGCTCGTGCCAAAACATTTTTATGTCTCTTTCCAAAAAAACATGCAATGCCAAGTGAATATCTCGATTCATAAATTGTTTCCCCTTCAATAGAAAATAGGGCAATGAATCACACGCTGGGAATTTCAAAACAATTACAACCTTTCCCGAAAATTTTGTCCAGAGGAAACCGTAAATCGGGACCCATGTAAACATAGGCTATACAAGCACTACTATTGCCATTTCACGAAAATTTCATCCGCGAAATCGGCACCCATGTATATCCGCGATTTTCGGGACTTGCACATTAGACACTCAAGCCAACTTAGTTCAACAATACAATTCCTGTTTCCCAATTTCACAATTTTTCTCAAAACGATAAACATTTTCAATGTATAAATATGAGATAATGCTCAATGCAAATAAATGAGAAAATAGTTTCAATTCTCGTAATTCACATACGATTTCTATAACACTCATAGATATTCTCCACCGATAGCCCAAAACAGATAGTTTTAAACAGATAATTTATATTCCATAAAGATACACTTTTCAAATTTCAAGAGGCGAGTGATAATACATATCCAACTCTACCATCCTCATCAATACCAATCCAATTTCATAATTTCAACATCAATTTCACTATTTATGCAAAACCAACGTTTGAGGCTTTTAGGACAAAATTCTTACTCTTTTCAAAATCAACCCCAAGTATCAAAATCAACCATTTCCACCCAATTCAACTTTGTTTTCAACATCAAATCATTTCCAAGAACCTATTTGAAAAACCCCTCTTTTGACTTCTATCCAAAACCCTAGACTTGTTCCAAATATTTTAAATTCGCAATATGGTTTAGAAATGACAAATAACTAAGTTAAAGCTTATAAAAAGTGTGGAAAGTATCCCTACCTCAAGTTAGAAGACAAGCATGAGCAAGGTTGAAACTTCAATGGAGTTGAAAATGAACTTTGCTCCGATCTAATAGAAGCTCTATGTGAGCTTTACCTTTTTAACAAAGAGACTAGGGTGTAGAGATCAATGGATGATGGTGTATTTGAGGGTTGAAGATGAGTTTTAAAGAGAGAGTGACAGATATTAGGGTTTTGAAATGTTTAGAGAGAGAGAGAGAGATAAAAATGTGACTCAAAATGGGCTGTTTACGAACTAATATACGCACAGTTCGCTCGATCCCAAGATGTGTCACTCGAGCAACTAAACACAATAAGTTGTTCTGCTTGAGCGCAAGAAGTGTCGCTCGAGCGCAGAATACAAACTCCTAGTAGTTTTACAGACAAAGGTCGTTGCTCGAGCACAAGAATGCAAACTCTTAGTATTTTTGCAGACCTGCAAAAATACTGAATGCCCACAAAGACCGCTCGAGCGTAAGAAGCTTCACTCAAGCGAAGGGACAAAAATCTGGGTAACAAAAGTTTGAAAAACAAGCTACCAACCTATTCCAAACGCAAACAACACAACTCAATAGCCAAACTCAAAGAGGTATAAGAAGAAACAAGACATGAATAACTATAAAAGACAACGAAACCCGGATTCAAAACATATAATGGGCCGGGTCTAAACCAGAAACGCTATAATTAAATTCTGTATTAAACAAATTTCGATTTTCTACACATTCTTGGCCATACAGTGGGTTAGAAAAAACATTTAACCTAGGTTACCCCCCAAGCCAGTTTCCTTGAATTTTAACAACTGGGATTTGAAATACCTCATGCATTCTTTCCTCAATAGTCGAGTCCCTGTAAAAGGACATTGACTCACCAACAGACTGATGTGGCTAGGGATGTAAGAAAAATCGAAAAAATTGACCAAACCGATTGAACCGAACCAAACAAACTATATTTAGTCTATTTTTTAACAAGAATCGGTATGTGCGTGTAGACACCCCATTTTTTACCGACCTTGAGACTCAAACGTCACCAGTTGAGCGCTTGGTGATAGTGCATAATGTGCTCGTTCAGAAGTTTCAGAGTCTTAGCCGTGAGCCCTGCCTCCGGATTTCCGAACCCTCTTCTGTGCCTTGCCTCGGTTTGCGAACCAGACTCGGTTTTCTCTGTTTCCTTTCCTGAGGGGAGGGAGAGGTCCCGTAGACCATCTCTCAGTGGCCGTGGGCTACATTTTGTGGCTGTAGGCCATTTTGCCCATTTCGGAGCCCGGTTCCCGATTTTTTGGAGCCGTTGGCTGTGTGCCTTGGTTCGGGACCGCTTAACTACCTCCATTTGCTTCGATTTTTGGCATACTTCTTATTTGCTCCCTTTTGAGGGAAATTGAGGTCTGAGAGACCCACTTCGTGATCGAATGCCACTTTTGGTGCTTAACAGGCAGTTTTCGGGGCCCTAAACTGCGCATTCTGGCCCCCGAACATTCGTTTTGCATCGGTTTTCGTTCATTTTTGGCAGGTACCTCTGTTTCATCACCAGGAAGGCCGTAGAAGGGTGGGAGGCCAGAAATTGTTTCAGTAACCAGTTATATTCCTTCGGCGCCCTCCGACGCCCGTTTTTCTCACTTCCAAGCCAATGTTGACACCCTAGGGCCACTTTCTTGCACCCAAAACCACATATTTGTGATGTACACACCTGGGAGGCCACCAATATCATATGGCCGGCCACTAATGTTGCTTGACCCTTTCGAACCCCTCCTAAAAGTGGGTTGTTCTCTCTCCTGGGTCACTTTCTCCAGTTTTTGACCACATGGTTGTGTTGTGCACACTTGGGAGGCTACTAATATCATATGGTCGGCTACTAATTCTCATTGACCTTTTTGACCCTTGGCCGGCCGGCCACCTGCAACTTGGAAAACTGGCCGGCCATGATCCTCAGAGTTGGTACATTACAAATATGTATTCATTTTCCCCGGATTTGGTATCCAGGAGGGGGTTGCCATTTTGGAGGAAAACTTGGTTGGTTTTCCCCCCACTTTTTCCCTCCTTTTCTCCCCCTCTTTGGTCGATATAACTGGCCTCCAGCATTGGTCTTGAGGGTTGGAAAAATTACCTAAAAGCCTTGTATACACATCTCCCTCCATCTCTCTCTTTCAAGCTCAAACAACCAAGTTCTACCCCTTTTTCTTCATCACTACCTAGCATCACCTCCACTACTCCATTTCCAGCAGCTTGGGGAGCTTTCCAGCAGCTAGGAGGCATCACTTCTAAAGCCAAGAGGCAACCAAGGGTTGGTCTTCAAGGGTAAATATCAATTCCCTTTTTTTGAGCTTAATTTTGCAACATTTTTCTAGCTATTTTGCTTGCTGTTTTGAGCTCTGACCAAAACTAAAAGTACCATTTATTTGAGCTCTATTTCATGTTTCATTAAGCGAATTTTATCATTTGAGGTACCCATCTTGCACTTCCTTCTTTATCCCTCCTTTAGGCCCTAATCTTGCATGTTATTTTTGGCCTATGTGTAATCTGTTTTGGGGCATGTCATAAACTGTAAGTGAGCTTATTTTGAGCCCTTACTCAACATTGAAGAAGGGCTCATCACTGTTTGGGACCTCCATGTGCCACTTGTCATTATACCCCTCTTTGGTCCCCATTTTTGCATGATTTGTTAGCCTATTGTGCTTCTGTTTATGGGCTCTTTTCAGAACTGAAAATAGTCTTATTTTGACCCATTATTCATGTTTCATTAAGGGTCTTTCATGGTTTGAGGCATATTTTATATACTTTGTGTTATATCTCTCTTTTTGGCCTCATTTTGGACATATTTTCATACTGTTTTGGGTCCGGCCATCAACTGTAAAATGCATTATTTTTGACCCCTCTTCAACATTGTTGAAGGGCCCATTTGTGTTTAAGGCCAGCAACCACTACTTGCTTCTTCGGCCACCTTTTGGCCCATTTCTTGCATGAGAGTTTAGCCATACCTGTGCTGGTTTTTGTGGTTTTCCATGAACTGTAAAAGATCATGTTTTGGGCCCCTCTTCAACTTTGTTGAAGGGCCCTAATCTGTTTGGGGTCATCAGCTGTGAGTTGCTTCTTTATCTCACATTTAGGGCCATTTTTGCATGCTAGTTTAGTCCCATTTGTGCTTACTGTTTGGCCATGCTTTGAACTGTAAAAATGCTTATTTTGGGGTTGCCTTGCTTATTTCTTTTCATTCCATGTACCAATTATGCATGCTTTGTATAGCTGCGAGCCATTTCATGTACCTAGTTTTGCATTTCGGGAGAAATTCCATGCATCGGGTGTCATTTCGCCTTGTTTCGGGGCTGTTTTGCCCCTCATTTTGCTACTGATTTTTGCATGTTTGTATATCATATTCCATGTCTTTGTCGTGTCTCATTAGAGTGGTATTTCGGTGCCTGAGGGTCGGTCCTCGGTTTGCGTGCACGCGTGCACGAATTTCGAGTTGTCTTGTTTTCATCTGATGGCCTCCTATGTGAGTGTGGATGAGGCTCTCTCATGTTGGTGTAAGCCCATTATTGTATTGCGTATGCCATTTCATCCATAGCATTGTGTATGCTCGGTTGTGTATTACCTCGTGCAGCTTGTATGGCATTCCATAACATTGTGTATGTTAGGATTATATCTTAGTTGCATTTCATGCATGTCATGCATATTGCATCGTTTTCGGGATAAGAGTTAGCCCGGGCACGGGAAACGAGGTGCATTTCGTACTCCGAGTGACGGAACGTGTCTTAATTCCCTAGTCACCGACACTCCGGATTGTCCATGATGGAGTTAGGTTTTAGTTATGTTTTCACGTGCATTCATCTTATATTGAATTGTGCATTTCGACCCCTCGGCCATCATGCATCGACATGCGTGATTGGTGGCACGAGGATCGAGGCATGCATACATCTGTGAAAATACATTGCTATGCCCCTTTCCTGTTCTCTGTTACAGCAAATCAAGAATCAGCGGTCTTCCGAGGCTTGGCACGCATTTCAAGAATAGGTGCAAACAGAGGCTAATTGGGGCATCGTCATGGATTTCCGCGCAAAGGCAACCCGAACATGCATCATTCATCACCCGGAGCGGAATCAAGGCAGTCCCTGGCTTGCATGCCAGTTTTCATAGCTTTCTTAGTTAATTTGTTAATTAATTAGGAATTTGTACATTATTTGGACTGTAATATTTGGACTGTACTATTCTTTCATTTGGGACTGTATTATTTATTCGGACCCTCTGCGCGAGGGCAATGTTGTAATAAGTGTGCGTGAGTGTGATGTATGTCTTCCAACCCCACGTCTTTCTTCCCTTTTATTTACCTGCTTATGATGGTTAAATTAGGGCATATTTCAATTAGCATACAGCATGACAGCATGTTTACATTCATTCATCTGTTTTGCATGCACCGGGCTCAGCGCATTATACTAACTGCATTTGTATTTCAATTCCAAGTTGAATACATGTTAGCTGTAGCATTCCATATGCCATGTTTAGAATAGCCAAGCCTGCTATAGTTTACATTTTTGCATGTGTTGCATTAGGCATTTCTGTATACTTAGGATCATGCATGGATTTCTAATTAGCTTCTTTTTTGGCTTGGAGTACTCAGCGAGTTTTTATGCTTTAGCATCCTTGCATGCGTGTGAGTGACTGCCATGAATAACATGCTTACCATGAGGCTATATGCTTATATGATATAACTGCCTGAATGCCTGTGGGTGAAGGTTGGGTTATCTGGATCGGAACAAATCATTGACTGTGAGTTTTAAGCCCACTAGATAGTGGCAAAACCATCTTTTCTAAGCCCACCTGAGGGCGGCAAAATCTGCATTTTAAGCCTACTTGCGAGTAGCAAACCATCTTTCAAAAAACAAACATGAAATGTTTCATTCCAATTCAAGCGATCCAGTCTATACTTGTATACTGTGCGCATCACATAGTAACCTAGGTTAATAACCGGAATAAGAACACACAATATTTTCAAGACTTGATATCATGGTTAGTAGAGGCCGATCTTTGATCGGGCGAGTGGGGGTGCTCACGAAGTGACCTTCCCCAATCGTACCCAAATTCCCGAGCCGAGGCAACTTTGGTGATGACGGACACGTGGCCTTAGGCAAACGAGTCAGGGTTTCCTAAATTTCCCCCAAAATAAAATATTTAGGTGGCGACTCTGTATCTGGCAAAACAGTCCATGTTTGGCACTTCTTTCAAAAAAATCTGTTTTCTCAAAACGATTTGCCAGATTTGGACTCTTTGGTTCAGACTTAGAACCGTGACAATTTGAGAGTCCTGAGCTGTAGTGACCCCAAATGAACGGAACGGGAGCTCGTTCCTCCTGGGGCGTTCGGGGACGTCTACAGTTTCTGGCGACTCTGCTGGGGATTTAGAGAACTTGACTCGAACTCATGATATCTGTTTTTGACTACACTTGTGCGTTTCTTTGCATTGCATTTGCATTGGTGCGCCTAGGACACTGTGTTTGCCATCTGCTATTCCTGAACGGTTTGCCGGAGGCTTGTCTTGTCAAGACATGACCATAAGGCTGACCGGTTGTGGGCTCTGCCAGTATGGGAACACAAACCCCGGTTTTATCGGTGCACCCTTTTTGACCATTCGACCTAATGCATATTCAGATCCATAGTGACCATTCCAAACCAGGACAAGTTGCTTACCCGACATAGGTTGTTTGAAACCGCTGTGTGCGTAGTGAAACCCTAGTTCCTGACAAAATAGGACAGGGAAACCCTACCCCAACATAGGGGTGTTTTGGCTCTCACTTATCTGCTATGTGCTTTAGAGTGCGCCTCTACAGGAATGTATGTATCAGTTTGCAAGTCTGGGCATCAGGCCTGCGGGCATTACTATCAGTATTTGGGAGTCAGCTTTACCTGTGGGTATCAGACTCAGATTTGGGGCAGAATTCAGTAGAGAGTACACTCACTCAGCTTTGCTCATGTGGGTTATCGTGAAATCAGGCTGAGGTGCTGTCTGTTTTCTCTTTTGCTAGGGTAGTCTTGGAACCATAGCTTCAGAAGGCTCCGATATCCCCCGAGGTTCATCGAACTTGTGCTGATAGACTTTGTCAGGTCAGAGATTCAGTTCAAGGGCAATCAGTGTTCCTTTGCCAGAGGCAGGGTAAAAGGGCTAGTCGGGCACAAATCACCAGTTCAGCAGTTACCAGATCAGTGGCCCTTATCCACCCCACCAGTGAACAGTCAGGCTGAGGTCTCAGTTTCTACTGCAGGGATAGATACCAGTCAGTCAAATGGATCAGCAGAACACGTCAGGGATGGAGGCAATGATGCGCCAGATGCAAGAAAGCATGAAACTCATGCAGCAAGATGATGTCTGTCAAGCAGAATTCTCCAAGCAGCAAGCTGCAATCATGGCTCAGCAGGCTGAGCTCATCACCAAGCTGCAACAGCAAAGCGGCACGTCCGCTTCACAACAAGTTCCTCCCCTAGCAGGAGCTCCAACACTTGGGGAGACGCCAAATGTCCAGGAAGGTACGGACATTCCGGTAGGGCCGGCTCCGCCCCCAATTTTACCCCAACTATCCAAAACACCTACCAATCTACCGGACTCTCCCTTCGAGTTCGAGGTCGACCCCACAGCGTTGAAGTTGAGCAAGCTTGAAAGGTTGTTCAAGAAATCCCAGGGGGTAAAGTCCATCTCGAACATTGAGGACGGGTACACCGACGCAGCTGTAACTCTGCCGGACAGGTTCAAGATGCCTCACATCGACCGTTTTGACGGGTCAGGGGATCCCATGGTCCACCTGAGTTTGTTTTCAGATATTCTGCGCCCGATGGGCTTGACAAGATTACAGAAGCTCTCCCTTTTTGGCAGGACCCTGTCGGGTATTGCGGTCATCTGGTATGCCAAATTGGAGGATTCAGTGAAACGAAGCTGGGAGGAGATGGCCGAGGCCTTCGTCGCACAATATTCATACAATACCCAAATCGAGATTACGACCCGTGATCTTGAGACAACAAGGCAAGAGCCTAAGGAGAGTTTTTCTGATTTCGTAGCCCGCTGGAGGGCCAAGGCTTCAATGATGACCCTTAGGCCCACTGACAAAGATCAAATTCGGATGATTGTGCGCAATCTCCAGCCCAAGCTAATGCAGAAAATGATCGTGCTCCCCTTCCCTACCTTTCCGGACTTGTATGAGATGGGAGTACAGATCGAGGATGCTATGAAGCAGGGCCTCATTGATCAGGAGAAGGAGCAGCCTAGGAGGGCATTTACCCGCAGTTCGAATGCGACCACCAGCGGTGATGCAGCTGCAAGATTTTCCGAAGTGGGCATGGTCGCCACTACCACACCAAGAGCAGCCACCCCCTTTGTTGATGCATCCACTTCAAACCCCCGAACTTCAGACTATCTACCCCGAGGCAAGAGGGTTTTCACCCCACTCTATATGTCTTTGTTTAAAGCCCTGGGGGTCCTACTCAGGAAAGGACATCTGAAACCGTTAAAGCAACGGCCCCTACCTGATCCTCTCCCTCCAAAACATGACCCGACTAAGTACTGTGCTTTTCATCAACAAACCGGTCATGACACCGACAGTTGTGTCCATCTCCGCCACGAGATACAAAATTTGATTGACAATGGGGTCATCCCCGCACCAGGTCCTGCAAAGTCTATCGGCACTTGATCAGCAAATTTGTGGGGGGATAATGTGATCTGATCAGAGGTTGAACCAGCTGCGGGTGGCGCTCGATTAACCCCAGACGTAGGAATGGCATGCACTGTTTTGAGCACATTTACGAATGTTGTTAATTTGTACTGTCTGACTTGGGTATTGGGTCAGTCTTGTCATTTTGTATTGAGTCAGTCTTTTCATACTGAGTCAATCGGGTCTGTCTTGTTGTATCGAGTCAGTCCTGTTTTGTCGGAGTTTGGTGATTTCGGGGGTGTTACCTCGGACATCACTTACTTGTTTTGAGCTTGTCTTTTTTGGCTTTCTTTTGAGTCTGTTCCTGCCGGGGAGCCAGTTGTGTCAACAGATTTGAATGAAACAACTGTGGTTTTTCATGCTTTTGTGCTTGCTTCTACCTTGTGCCAGTTGTGCCAGAAATTTTGAATGAAACGGTAATACTTTTCGCCTACTCTTCTGCACCCCAAAATCATTGCATTGACCTAAGTTTTTCAAAACTTTTTGAACACTGCGGTAAAAACAAAGAGGAAGGAATTCCTCGGGTTTTGCAAAACTTGATCAATTGAGAGAAAGAGAGGCGTGCTAAGCCCCTTAATGAATGAAATCATGCTTGTTAGCGTGAGTACTGAGAAGGACCCTGGCTTGATCCAGACTGGTTTCACACTATCTTCAGCGCGAGCGATTTGTCGCTTTCTTAAAAATTTTCAAACACAAAATGTTTTGCGCGATCCTGCGAAGACCTGTGTGGAATCGCTCTTGAGATTGTGCAGCTTAGGATCGCTCTCAGCCTCGAGACTTGAGCCCTTGTTTTCAAACCTTGGACTTAAATTCAGAATGTTCAATGGCCAACCACAATGTGGGGCATGTGTGGCCAGATTCAAAGCAGCCCTCGAACAAGGGGCAAGAAAGTCAGGTCAAGAAGATCAGATCTCATCAGAAGAAGCTTACGAAGCTAGAACAACAGCCATTCTCCTGGATTCAGATAACTTCAGGATCTCAAAACCATTGGACATGGACAAAGCTACACTTTTACCCTTGAGAGGCTCGCTGGGCCGAAAACCCGGAAGGGCGACCCAGGCAAAAGTTAGAGCAAGAAAAGAAGAAAAAGAACAGAAAAGAACAAAAGAACAAAAAAGAAAGATGCAAAGAAAAGAACAAAAAAAAAAAGAAAATCGAAAAAGAATGAAAAGAACACAAAAATTGAAAAGAAGAAAAACATAGCTCGCAAGGTCGAAAACCCGCGACAGGCGCCTTGGCAAAAGTTAGAGCCTGAAAAGGAGAGGTTAATACCCGAGTGTACCTTAACCCCGAACTACGTAAGGCTTGATTCCCATCTTTGGGATACGTAGGCAACTTCATTCTGAAGTCCAGCCGTAAAACACTTCAAATTCGATTATGTCCATGCGATGGTTTCGGTCATCTTTGTCTTCTCTGTATCTGAGAGTCTGGTTGCGTTCGTCGCTCTGAGGACTGCCCACAAAGCGCTACGGTGCCATCCAAACAAAGGGCAACTTTCCGTTGCCACTCGATGCGCTGCAAGGCCATTCAGACGAGGGGCAGCTTCCCGTCGCCATTCAATGCGCTGTGGCGCCATTCAAACAAGGGGCAACTTTCCGTTGCCATTCAATGCGCCGCGGTGCCGTTCAAACAAGGGGCAACTTTCCGTTGCCATGCAGTTCCCCTCAAGCAAAGGGCAATTTTCCTTCGAATCCGAGGTTGTGCATCTCGAGAGTAGGTTCCGTACTCGTTGAGCAGTGGTCATTTGCAAAAATAGTTTTTGAGAATTTTTATTAAGGTTGACTAATCTTCTCGAAAAGTATTCCATTTTTAAAATTGGACCATTTCTTGGACCCAAAAGAGGAAAATTTTCAGTGCTCACAGCCTAACTTGCATGATTTTAAATCAGAAAATCGAACAAGCGCGTTAATCTAACTCTCATTTTGGTCAAAATTTTTTAGGAGAAAACTAAAACAAAAATGGTCAAAATGATGAACTAGGGGCACAATTGAGTCAGGTGTTCTGTCTTTTCCCCTTTGTCAAAATACTTGCCGGAAAGGGCACTCTACTTGTCGGAAAGGGCACCGTATTCGCCAGAAAAGGGCACAACAAAGGGCAGAAAGCTCTCACGTCCTCCAACCAATGAGGTATCAAGCCAAGTGCAAAGCACGAACTAGAATGGGGCAAGATATTCCACTCCATCGTCTGGATAGATCTTATCACGTCCAAACTCCCCAACAAAGCATCATCAACTGATGTTAGCTGCAGATTTGCTACACACCCAGTTGTAGCGCAACCCTTCCGTGGGAGGAATTCACTAGCTGTGAGCGGAAGAAAGAGAATCTAGCAGAATGCTAGGGGCGCGAGCCCACAATTTGCTGTTTATCCATCAACCACCCAGGGGAGGGATGAAAAATGAGAGAATGAAGAATAGAAAGATGTGCGATGAGAGGAAAAGTGAGAAGAGGGCTTTTTCAGAAAAACAGAGCTTGAGGGCCAAGTGATGTGGGAACCACAAATGAGAAAGGGTGGGAAACACTACCCGGTGAAACAGGCTCCATGTGCACGTCTGAGTGTTGTGTCTTTTGTTTTATTTCGATTCTTGTTTTGAGTCGTTTCGAGTGTTACTCGATGTGTCTAGGTTGTGTGCCTTTTATTTCCTTGTTGAGTCGTTTTGCTATGTTCAGTTGTAGGCTCAATACCTGGTCGAAAACTCATCTCTCAATTTCAAAAATAAAATCGTTTTGTGCTCCGAGTGCCGTGCCGTTCTCCACATCTGTGCAAAACGAGATTTGTTCTTTCGAAAACTGCAGGCTTTAACCCAGGTCATGTGAGAACAGTGAAATCAGGGCCTATCTGAAGCTATATAGGTTCTGGACTGCAAAGCAAAAGAAAAGAGGGAAAATCGAAGCATTTGAGTGTGTTTCACCTTCAGCAAATTCCGTGATTGTACTCCGGATGTACCTCCTTAGGCCTTGTCACTACTCCGAAGTATGAGTGTATCTCGACCCCAAGCTTAAGCCTGCTTCAAGTCAGAATGGCAATTAAAGCAGCAACAGATGTTATCTCTCTCTAATATGAATAGGGTGTGCCCGTTTTTGAGCTGAATGTGTTGCAAAGCCCTCCGAAAGGTAAATTGGAGGTCGTGTTTTTATCTGGTCTCGTTAAGGCTTGTATTCCCTTATTCGGCATTTTGTTTCAAATATGCGTTGTCACGCACATTCCACTTGCATTGTTATGCATCCTTCCACCTGCATTATTATGCACTTCTCATGCTTGCATTGTGATGCACGTTCCAATTGCATTGTTATGCACCCACTTCACTAGCATTGTTATACCCATTCATTGCATTGATTATGCACATCTATCTCGCATTGTTATGCTCATTACTTGTTTTTTTTTATGCACCAATTCACTTGCAATTATCATTCTTTCTCCTCGCGCGTGCGACGGGTTAGACCCTCTTCGGTTAAAAGCATTCGGAATACGTTCCAATGCTTACACCATTCTGAAACGCCGGGATACGTCCCTATGTTTCTCCCCCTTCGGTTAAAAGCGTTCAGAATACGTTCCAATGCTCACACCATTCTGAAACACCGGGATACGTCCCTATGTTTTTCCCGCTTCGGTTAAAAGCGTTCGAAATATGTTCCAATGCTCACACCATTCTGAAACACCGGGATACGTCCCTATGTTTCTCCTCCTTCGGTTAAAAGCGTTCGGAATACGTTCCAATGCTCACACCATTCTGAAACACCGGGATACGTCCCTATGTTTCTCCCCCTTCGGTTAAAAGTGTTCGGAATACGTTCCACTGCTTACACCATTCTGAAACACCGGGATATGTCCCTATGTTTCTCCCTCTTCGGTTAAAAGCGTTTGGAATACGTTCCAATGCTTACACCATTCTGAAACACCGGGATACGTCCCTATGTTTCTCCCTCTTCGGTTAAAAGCGTTCGGAATACGTTCCAATGCTCACACCATTCTGAAACACCGGGATACGTCCCTATGTTTCTCCCGCTTCGGTTAAAAGCATTCGGAATACGTTCCAATGCTCACACCATTCTGAAACACCGGGATGCGTCCCTATGTTTCTCCTCCTTCGGTTAAAAGCGTTCGGAATACGTTCCACTGCTTACACCATTCTGAAACACCGAGATACGTCCCTATATTTCTCCCCCTTCGGTTAAAAGTGTTCGGAATACGTTCCACTGCTTACACCATTCTGAAACACCGGGATACGTCCCTATGTTTCTCCCTCTTCGGTTAAAAGCGTTCGGAATACGTTCCAATACTTACACCATTCTGAAACACCGGGATACGTCCCTATGTTTCTCCCTCTTCGGTTAAAAGCGTTCGGAATACGTTCCAATGCTTACACCATTCTGAAACACCGGGATACTTCCCTATGTTTCTCCCCCTTCGGTTAAAAGTGTTCGGAATACGTTCCAATGCTCATACTATTCTGAAACATCGGGATACGTCCCTATGTTTCTCCCGCTTCGGTTAAAAGTGTTCGGAATACGTTCCAATGCTCATACTATTCTGAAACATCGGGATACGTCCCTATGTTTCTCCCGCTTCGGTTAAAAGTGTTCGGAATACGTTCCAATGCTTACACCATTCTGAAACGCCGGGATACGTCCCTATGTTTCACATTCCTTGCGGAACACCGGGATACGTCAATATGTTTCTGCTTCTTTCCTAAATCTTGGGATACGTCCCTAAACCTTGGGATACATCCCTAAACACCGGGATACGTCCCTAAACACCGGGATACGTCCCCTTGATTCTTTGCATGATCATAAGTTATGTTCGGCTTCTTGCATTATCATTTGCATTTTGTCCCTGCCTGCGGGCACATCTCTGTTTATCTTGTACGTTTGTCTAAGTCTTCGGCCTTGTCAAAAATGGGTCGTCTTTGGGCTTTGACATTCACTCCCGTCACTTGTGACTTCCGGGCTCTGTCAAAGAGGGGCAACTGTAGACACCCCATTTTTGACCGACCTTGAGACTCAGACGTCACCAGTTGAGTGCTTGGTGATAGTGCACAATGTGCTCGTTCAGAAGTTTCAGAGTCTTAGCCGTGAGCCCTACCTCCGGATTTTCGAACCCTCTTCTGTGCCTTGCCTCGGTTTGCGAACCAGACTCGGTTTTCTCTGTTTCTTTTCCTGAGGGGAGGGAGAGGTCCCGTAGACCATCTCTCAGTGGCCGTGGGCTGCATTTTGTGGCTGTAGGCCATTTTGCCCATTTCGGAGCCCGATTCCCGATTTTTCGGAGCCGTTGGCTGTGTGCCTCGGTTCGGGACCGCTTAACTACCTCCATTTGCTTCGATTTTTGGCATACTTCTTATTTGCTCCCTTTTGAGGGACACTGAGGTCTGAGAGACCCACTTCGTGGTCGAATGCCACTTTCGGTGCTTAACAGGCAGTTTTCGGGGCCCCGAACTGCGCGTTCTGGCCCCCGAACATTCGTTTTGCATCTGTTTTTGTTCATTTTTGGCAGGTACCTCTGTTTCATCACCAGGAAGGCCGTAGAAGGGTGGGAGGCCAGCAATTGTTTCAGCAACTAGTTATATTCCTCTGGCGCCCTCCGACGCCCGTTTTTCTCACTTCCAAGCCAATGTTGACCACCCTAGGGCCACTTTCTTGCACCCAAAACCACATATTTGTGATGTACACACCTGGGAGGCCACCAATATCATATGGCCGGCCACTAATGTTGCTTGACCCTTTTGAACCTCTCCTAAAAGTGGGTTGTTCTCTCTCCTGGGTCACTTTCTCCAGTTTTTGACCACATGATTGTGTTGTGCACACTTGGGAGGCCACCAATATCATATGGTCGGCTACTAATTCTCATTGACCTTTTTGACCCTTGGCCGGCCGGCCATAAGAGGTGGCCGGCCGGCCACCTGCCACTTGGAAAACTGGCCGCCCATGATCCTCAGGGTTGGTACATTACAAATATGTATTCATTTTCCCCGGATTTGGTATCCAGGAGGGGGTTGCCATTTTGGAGGGAAAGTTGGTTGGTTTTGCCCCCACTTTTTCCCTCCTTTTCTCCACCTCTTTGGTCTATATAACTGGCCTCCAGCATTGGTCTTGAGGGTTGGAAAAATTACCTAAAAGCCTTGTATACACATCTCCCTCCATCTCTCTCTTTCAAGCTCAAACAACCAAGTTCTACCCCTTTTTCTTCATCACTACCTAGCATCACCTCCACTACTTCATTTCCAGCAGCTTGGGGAGCTTTCCAGCAGCTAGGAGGCATCACTTCTAAAGCCAAGAGGCAACCAAGGGTTGGTCTTCAAGGGTAAATATCAATTCCCTTTTTTTGAGGTTAATTTTGCAACATTTTTCTAGCTATTTTGCTTGCTGTTTTGAGCTCCGACCAAAAATGAAAGTACCCTTTATTTGAGCTCTATTTCATGTTTCATTAAGGGAATTTTATCATTTGAGGTCCCCATCTTGCACTTCCTTCTTTATCCCTCCTTTAGGCCCTAATCTTGCATGTTATTTTTGGCCTATGTGTAATCTGTTTTGGGGCATGTCATAAACTATAAGTGAGCTTATTTTGAGCCCTTATTCAACATTTAAGAAGGGCTCATCACTGTTTGGGACCTCCATGTGCCACTTGTCATTATACCCCTCTTTGGTCCCTATTTTTGCATGATTTGTTAGCCTATTGTGCTTCTGTTTTTGGGCTCTTTTCAGAACTGAAAATAGTCTTATTTTGACCCATTATTCATGTTTCATTAAGGGTCTTTCATGGTTTGAGGCATATTTTATATACTTTGTGTTATATCTCTCTTTTTGGCCTCATTTTGGACATATTTTCATACTGTTTTGGGTCCGGCCATCAACTGTAAAATGCATTATTTTTGGCCCCTCTTCAACATTGTTGAAGGGCCCATTTGTGTTTAAGGCCAGCAACCACTGCTTGCTTCTTTGGCCACCTTTTGGCCCATTTCTTGCATGAGAGTTTAGCCATACCTGTGCTGGTTTTTGTGGTTTTCCATGAACTGTAAAAGATCATTTTTTGGGCCCCTATTCAACTTTGTTGAAGGGCCCTAATCTGTTTGGGGTCATCAGTTGTGAGTTGCTTCTTTATCTCACATTTAGGGCCATTTTTGCATGCTAGTTTAGTCCCATTTGTGCTTACTTTTTGGCCATGCTTTGAACTGTAAAAATGCTTATTTTGGGGCTGCCTTGCTTCTGTCTTTTCATTCCATGTACCAATTATGCATGCTTTGTATAGCTGTAAGCCATTTCATGTACCTAGTTTTGCATTTCGGGAGAAATTCCATGCATCGGGTGTCATTTCGCCTTGTTTCGGGGCTGTTTTGCCCCTCATTTTGCTACTGATTTTTGCATGTTTGTATATCATATTCCATGTCTTTGCCGTGTCTCATTAGAGTGGTATTTCGGTGCCTGAGGGTCGGTCCTCGGTTTGCGTGCACGCGTGCACGCATTTCGAGTTGTCTTGTTTTCATCTGATGGCCTCCTATGTGAGTGTGGCTGAGGCTCTCTCATGTTGGTGTAAGCCCATTATTGCATTGCGTATGCCATTTCATCCATAGCATTGTGTATGCTCGGTTGTGTATTACCTCGTGCAGCTTGTATGCCATTCCATAACATTGTGTATGTTAGGATTGTATCTTAGTTGCATTTCATGCATGTCATGCATATTGCATCGTTTTCGGGATAGGAGTTAGCCCGGGCACGGGAAACGAGGTGCATTTCATACTCCGAGTGACGGAACGTGTCTCAATTCCCTAGTCACCGACACTCCGGATTGTCCATGATGGAGTTAGGTTTTAGTTGTGTTTTCACGTGCATTCATCTTATATTGAATTGTGCATTTCGACCCCTCGGCCATCATGCATCGATATGCGTGATTGGTGGCACGAGGATCGAGGCATGCATACATCTGTGAAAATACATTGCTATGCCCCTTTCCTGTTCTCTGTTGCAGCAAATCAAGAATCAGCGGTCTTCCGAGGCTTGGCACGCATTTCAAGAATAGGTGCAAACAGAGGCTAATTGGGGCATCGTCATGGATTTCCGCGCAAAGGCAACCCGAACATGCATCATTCATCACCCGGAGCGGAATCAAGGCAGTCCCTGGCTTGCATGCCAGTTTTCATAGCTTTCTTAGTTAATTTGTTAATTAATTAGGAATTTGTACATTATTTGGACTGTAATATTTGGACTGTACTATTCTTTCATTTGGGACTGTATTATTTATTCGGACCCTCTGCGCGAGGGCAATGTTGTAATAAGTGTGCGTGAGTGTGATGTATGTCTTCCAACCCCACGTCTTTCTTCCCTTTTATTTACCTGCTTATGATGGTTAGATTAGGGCATATTTCAATTAGCATACAGGATGACAGCATGTTTACATTCATTCATCTGTTTTGCATGCACCGGGCTCGGCGCATTATACTAACTGCATTTGTATTTCAATTCCAAGTTGAATACATGTTAGCTGTAGCATTCCATATGCCATGTTTAGAATAGCCAAGCCTGCTATAGTTTGCATTTTTGCATGTGTTGCATTAGGCATTTCTGTATACTTAGGATCATGCATGGATTTCTAATTAGCTTCTTTTTTGGCTTGGAGTACTTGGTGAGTTTTTATGCTTTAGCATCCTTGCATGCGTGTGAGTGACTACCATGAATAACATGCTTACCATGAGGCTATGTGCTTATATGATATAACTGCCTGAATGCCTGTGGGTGAAGGTTGGGTTATCTGGATCGGAACAAATCATTGACTGTGAGTTTTAAGCCCACTAGATAGTGGCAAAACCATCTTTTCTAAGCCCACCTGAGGGTGGAAAAATCTACATTTTAAGCCTACTTGTGAGTAGCAAACTATCTTTCAAAAAACAAACATGAAATGTTTCATTCCAATTCAAGCGATCCATTCTATACTTGTATGCTGTGCGCATCACATAGTAACCTAGGCTAATAACCGGAATAAGAACACAATATTTTCAAGACTTGATATCATGGTTAGTAAAGGCCGATCTTTGATCGGGCG
This sequence comes from Camellia sinensis, assembly GCF_055761805.1. NCBI lineage: Eukaryota > Viridiplantae > Streptophyta > Magnoliopsida > Ericales > Theaceae > Camellia > Camellia sinensis. The sequence goes on from NC_138964.1 coordinate 164,568,807, forward strand.
AGCGGGGGTGCTCACGAAGTGACCTTCCCCAATCGTACCCAAGTTCCCGAGCCGAGGCAACTTTGGTGATGACGGACACGTGGCCTTAGGCAAACGAGTCAGGGTTTCCTAAATTTCCCCCAAAATAAAATATTTAGGTGGCGACTCTGTATCTGGCAAAGCAGTCCATGTTTGGCACTTCTTTCAAAAAAATCTGTTTTCTCAAAACGATTTGCCAGATTTGGACTCTTTGGTTCAGACTTAGAACCGTGACAATTTGAGAGTCCTGAGTTGTAGTGACCCCAAATGAACGGAACGGGAGCTCGTTCCTCCCGGGGCGTTCAGGGACATCTACTGTGCAATTTTTAAATTTGAATTTTTTCGGTTTTTGGTTCGATATCGATTTAAGTACTTTGTGCACCCATCTAAATTGAAACTGACCGCTTCGACATATAATATATATATATATATATAATCTAATAATATAACGATATTAATAAGTATAATAAATTATTAATCTTAATTAATTAACCTTATCATCTTTATAACCTAAAGTTGTAAATTCTTATTATATATAATCTTAACTCCAACTCATTATTCTTGAAACCTTAGTATTTTTAAACTTTTTTTTTTGTTTTTATTTTTGTTAATTTAGTAATGAAAAAGTATATATTAAATGGATGGATTGGATATGTTTGAAATGGTAGATAAATAACTAATTTAATGTTTTTATATAGATTAATGATTATGTTTAAAAGTGACTCAAATTTGAAAAATCCTAAACCGATTAAATCGTACCAAACCGAACCGTTTCAATTGGTTTAGTTCGGTGCAGTTTGATGAGAGAAACAGTCTGTAACGGTATTCAAAATAATAAAACCGACATTATCAGTTCGGTGTAATTTTTTACCTAAATACCGACCATACCGAACCGATTACATCCCTAGATGTGGCATACCAGTTGGTGGTAGCATGTGTGCACCGCCTGCCTTTGAAGACACCTTATGTGTCTTTAATTCACTCTAACTTGTATGCTCCATTGATAGAGCTTTTAACACACACTTCTCCCAAAAGCATCTGGTTTTCCTCTAGTGACTGGTTTGCATTGCCTCCTTTATTTAAGCCACCAAGACTCCCGTGGGAATTCTGGCATGGCTACTTGTCTGGCCTTCTGTACTCACTACTTAGCCACTCATTTGGACTTTCTGGGCCACTACCTGGCCTATATGCTGAGCAACACCATCATTAGCCAAGACCAAGTCCTGGTCTACCTCTTCTTCTTCAAACTCAGTAGGCCTCTTCTTAGCATTCTTATCAACCTGTTTCTTTGCCTTCACCATTTTTTGATCCAAATTATGCAAGATATCCTACTGGGCATGCCAAAAATTGTTAGTAAAAATTATGATGGGCTTGGATCGACAGCAACCAAGCAATAACCTTAAACTAGACAATAAAACAAGAACAATCAAGAAATTGTGGAAGTAGTTCAAATGCCTCAAAAGAATGACAACTTCTTTGGATCAAATGATGGTAACAGTTACAAAGCAAACAAAATAAACAAAAAGTAATTCCAAAATGAAATTACTGAAGTTCACAACAATTTACAAGGATCCAAATTATAGAAGAAACTACTCCTCAACTAAGAAAGCTACTCCTAGATTATGCTAAGTCTAAAACTAAGTTGTTTGTGTTGTTGATGATGTCCTCTCCCTCTGCAAATTTTTGACCTTTATACTTCTTCTTTCTCACTCCTTCATGATCTCTTCAATATGCAACTGCTGCTGTGTAACTGCTGCAACTGGTTCCTGGCTTCTAGGCCTTCCAATCACATTAAACCTTCACTTCTGTTTGTTGAGATGCTTTCCTTTTAAGTTGCCACACAACCAGGGCTGTGCACAAAATCGCCAAAACTGCCAAAACCGCACCGAATCGCTCCGAACAACTCTGAACCGAGCATTTTTCCAGCTTTGGTGGGAGGGTAAGAGCCCCAATAGTGGCAGGTCGGCGCAGGTGGTGGTTGGAAAATGCCAACCCACCTATCTAACCAACCCGACCTGCCCTTACATAATTTGTACAAATTCTGCTATATACACATGATCCAGCAATTTGCATCTCAATCATTAGATTACATCTATCATACCAAATGTAGACATACTCACACACACACACAATAATTTCTCAATTAAACCTAATTGACAACCAAACATCTCATCTCATTCATCATCGCCGCTTCTGAGGGCTCTAGTCTTGTTCCTCTTCCTTACCTTGCGATCGGCGTTGCTATAGCCTTGTTGTCACCACCACTTCACTCACCGTCGCTACTCTTCACGCATTGCCGATGCTCTCTGCTCACCGCTGCTGCTTTCTCCTCATTGTCGCTGCTTTCTCCTTACCGATCGGTACGTGCCTTTTTGTTTTCTCTTTATCTCTCTCATTGTTGTCTCTCTTTCTCTCACTCACTCTTTTCTGCACTGCTAATCTCCTTTCTCTCTCTCTCTGTTAATCAACAAATGTCGATATGTTCTTTGTCTCTCTCTCTCTCTCTCTCTCTCTCTCTTAAATAAACAATATATCTTTAATGCTCTCTATCTTTCTGTGCCTTTTTGTTTAATTTTTTTTTATTTCAAACTCATGTTGACAATTTTTATTTATTTATTTTTATTTGGGATTCACAGGTAGATATGTTACTCTCATAAATTTATATGAATTTATGTGGATTAGCTTTAGAATTTATGTTACTCTAATCTCAGTTACTGTTAGACAAATAATTAAATCAATTGCTTAAAGAGCAAAAACACAATCCACTCTCATCATTGTTGTCAATTTTTTATTTATGTTACTCTCATCATCATTGTAAATTTTTTATTTTGTTTAATGTTTAATGTTATATTAGATGGATATTTTAAATTTGACTATTTTAGTTAATTTACAAATTAGATCTTTTTACTCTTTGATTTAAGTTCTGTAATTTGAATTATATTTTTTTTTATAAACCTCCAATTTGCCCGAACCGCTAAAATAAATCCGCCATTATTTGTCAATCGAACCGCCGATTTTTGATAAGAAAAATGGCAATTTCTAATGACACTTTTATCAATCCGCTACCCGCCATACGGTTTCTATCTTTCTCCTAAACTGCATCGTGCACACCCCTACATACACCTCTCAATCTTTTGGACCTTCCATCAATAGAGAAAGAAACTCCCACCTTACACTTTCCTCTTTCTGCAAGTCACTCACTAAGCCCAAGACTTAGCCAATAACTACTCCATCACCAGCACTGTTTAATGCACATTTATCTATCTCTCTCATATTGCTTACCCTCTTTCACAACTGTTGAACCCACATTTGATTTTGCCATATGTCGTATCCCAACTGGTCCACCTGTCGACAGGAACCAGTAAAAATGGGTGCAAACACCGTGCCATCCACAAGCTGCCCTTGATCATCGCGAAAAAAAAATAGCTACAACTCTTTTATCTCGACTAAGGATCGTCGCCACATCACAATTCAATTTCCATTGCCCTCGAGGAGGTGGCTTCCACCCAAAAGCAGTCTTAGCTACACGCTTAAAAAGGGTAGCCGTTGGGATAGCAAGTTCATCTAGAGCATCCACAAATTCCGCATCTTTCTTTCTCACTTTGGTAATGTTCGCTGCTGGATTAGCCAGACAATTATTAAAGATCCAATCATTCCTGGTTTTCCAAATGTTCAAATCATCCAAGCCACTGAACAAACTAGTTTCTTGCCCTCACAAGTGCTACCCATCTGTATAAAGAGATCTCCGAGCCACTACTGCATCGGCACTAGATCGAGTGGGTCACATCTCAAACCCAAACCACAGCCAAACCATACAGCTCTCGTCCACTCGCAACCAAAGAAAAGGTGCTCCAAGGACTCTAGCTCATGCAGACAAAGTTGACACATGTCTGAACTGGCACAATGTCTATGAGATAAATTCTAGTCTAGATGACAATGCATTGTGGTAGACCCTCCACAAAAGATTCTTTAGTTTTGGAAGAATACTTAGACTCCACACAAAATTCCACTCCTTTTCCGACCAACCCGAAGACCATGACGGGAGATTAAACCCCACTTGTGACTGTCGTAGAGCTACTACTTGGTACCCTAAGTTAACCGAATAAAGGCCTTTCGGATCATGGTACCACACTAGTTGATCCTCTCTATTCTTCACAAATACCGGAATGGCAGTGATGGCATCACACTCTTCTTTTGACACCAACCGTTTGATCTTAACCTCGTCCCACTCAAACGATGGAGTTATTACATCACTTAGTTTCTCAACCACAACCCCCTAACTTCGAACTGACTATACTTGAAACCTAACAAACACCAAGGATCCTCTAGAGTGTTTTTTTCCTAAAGTTTCCTAAAGTGGTGTATTGTGTGGTTGAGATTTAATGCTGAAAAATTGATGTGACTTGTCATTAAATCTCAACCACACAATGCACCACTCTAGGAAACTTTAGGAATTAACAAAGAGGGAATCCACCTCCGTAAGTCCATCTCAGCATTTTCAATAATTCAAATTGTTTATTTTGTTGTGTTTATTAAGTAAATCATTTATAAAAATAAATAAATTGATTAAATTTCAATAATCATGTGTTTATAATATCACATTTGTTTTATAAAAAAATATGACAAATATGATTTAAAAAACAAATCGTCTATTTTTCAAAGATAAATGTGATTCAAATATGTAACTATCGGTCTTCAATTAGCTTGAATTGCATGATAATCTACTTATAAAAGACTAAAAGTTGAACAATTGAGATCATCAATATGAGCTCCAAATAAATCTACAATCCTTAAACTGCACTCTCGAATTTAGTTAAGGAAAATGATATACAAATCCACTTTCTAAATCTATTTTCTAGACTTAATGATATGTAAATGAGATAATTGACTTAAAATTAGAGAAGATGTGAGAGAGAAAGTTGTCTTAGATATTCCAATTGATTGCCACATTATTAGATTTGAAAAGTAAATCTAACTTTTAGACTTATATAACAATACCCTTCAATTAATAGATTGGTGGCAAATTTGTCGTAACATGTTACCAAAATTCTTAGGGATTATTTAGGATGATCTAAATAAGTATATTTTTTAGGGAAAATTATATTAATGGTTTCTATAGTTTAGGGTTTGTGTCACTATGGTCCCTAACTTTTTAATTGTGACACATTTGATCCTGAATTTTAAATCTTGTTTCAAATAAGAACAATTGAAGATACCATTACTCAATTTTAAGGGCAAAGTTATCAATTTCATAAAATATAAACTAATTTGACAAAAATAAATATTTAAAAAATATTTTTGAATTTTTAAAATTTATTTCTATTCACAAAGATAAAATTATGTAAAATTGATAAATCTTTTACACATGTATTTATTTATTTATTTTACTAAATTAATTTTTATTATGTGTTTAGATGATGATCATGTAATAGGTGGTTGTTTTTATTTTCATCAAATTAGTTTCTATTTTTTCAAAAGTCAAATATGACGACGACTTTGATATCATTATGTGCGAGCACGAAATAATCTTATCGTATAATCCTGTTGATCAAGTTTGCACTCCTCCAAACGTCGTCGCTTTACTTCTTGAAAATACAAACGTGAGCTAGTCGGCGGGTGTGTGCCAGATACCTCTCCGATGCCTAAGTCAGCAAAATAAACAATAGACAAAAACTCTATGTATTCAAGAATCAAAGTTGTAATACATGTACGTAGGTTTTCTATGAGCTTTTATAGATCCTGCCAGGCCCATTCCTAGTAGGATTCCAACTCTTCCTTATAAGAGTTCTTCTAGGAATCACACACCCTACTCACTACCAACCAAGTGAGATGGTCTGCCCAATCCTAGTAGGACCCTACTTTCCTTAGCAGAGTCCTCCTAGGAATCAGAAAGGTAATTCTCCTCTTTCTACACCCTTCTCACTGCTTACTCAAAGGGGATGATTTTACAATGGTAGAATACCAGTACGACCGAGCTAACTTATGCCTTCCGACATACTCAGCTCGGCTCTTCTATGGGTAATGCTTAGTTCGGTCCCGCCTACCTATACCTCGGCTGGGACTACTCAGACCGAGCTAACTGCGGCCCACCTCTGACCGAACTACAGAACTAAGTTACATTTTGCGAAGCCTAATCACTTCGGCCCATAACTCGGCCCATTACTATACCTGGACCTAGCTCGGCCCTAGTTCACAAAATCTTCCTCTCAATTGCCCCTTAATTCCATCTGCAGCGGATGATTTGTGTTACGACCCAAACCCGCCCCTATGGGTTTAGCACCGTAACCGGCCAGTAATCCAAGATTTACCGAAGGCCTGCTTAACAGTAATACAGTAAAACAGAGTACAAGGGCCTGGCGAAAGCCAATACAGTAAATAAACAATGTCCAATGAGCTGTGACAGTCTATATGCAAAAAGACTTTTCATTCAAATATCTACAGTCGGGCAAAACAGTATGTACATATATACAATCATTCAGTTCAGGGACCTAATCCCTATTAAACAGTACAGTACAGTAAACAAAACAGTTACAGAGACAGAAGGGGGAACTAAAACACCCTTAAGCCATAACTTGACAAGCTCGGAACCTCGCAGTGACGCACAGTGGTTGGCTTGACAAAACTGGAGTTTACCCTGACGCTTCTAACCACGGTCTGGTGCCTGTACACCTACCTATATATATGAGCAGTGAGCTAAAGCCCAGTGAATAACACAATGCGTAAAGGGGTTAAGAATGAATGTCCTTACAGTAATGAAAACAGTTCATTAAATCAGTATTTCGGTCGTTCAGTCAGTACAATCATATGTGTTACATCCATTAGCATAACAGTACAGTAAACAGTAGGTCTTAAAAGACCGAACAGTGAATGATGGCCATCAATCAGTAAACAGTAGCGGTTCCAACAAGGGAACCGACAGAGATCTCTGTAACAGTAACAGTAAACAGTAGTTGCTAAGGATGCCACAGTACAGTTGAGAATATAGGACATACATTCATTCAATTAACAGTAACAGTTCAGAAAGCAGTACAGTTCAGTTGTTCAGAAGATAATCATTTTGAACATATCCTTACACAGTTGTTACTTACAGAGTTCTGGGCTACGGTAAAGCTAGAGCACGCCCCCAGTCACCAACCCTACACAGTTACAGATTGAACACACACTAAGCTACACAGTTGGGAAAGATAATAACTTGATCCCTAATTTGCCTCGGTGTGGTTCTACATCTATATCCTCATTAAGATGTCTTAAACTAGGCTTAAGAATGCCTAGGATGGGATGAGGATGCAAAGATGCACTTTAAAAGTATTTTCAGAATTTTCAGAAAATAGGGGTCACGCTCGAGCGTAGGTTACTCCGCTCGAGCGGACATGCAGACAAAGGTTTCCGCTCGAGCGTTCTGCAAAACAGTCAAAAGTGCTGGATAGGTGAAAATCACGCTCAATTGGGCGCTCGACACCCGCTCGAGCATGAGACACAATGTCCCGCTCGAGCGCCAATTATTCCGCTTGAGCGGACTTCAAAACAGTGCAAAGTGCTGAGAGAACGAATTTCACGCTCGAGCGCTAGTCACCCCGCTCGAGCGTGAGTCCAAATTTTGAAAATTTCAAATTTGAACCTCAAGCTCAAAACCAAGTTTTAAACCATAAATTTCGATCCTCTTGGGCCAATTTTCCAGAAAACATCCCAAAATTCATACTTTAACATGATTCAAAGCTTAATTTGTAAAATCAAAGCCCAAGGGTGTTTCAAACAACTCAATTCAAACCAATTTTCATGAATATGAAGAACATGCAAACATGCATGAATTTAAACTAATTTCAAAGCTCAATATCATGCTCTAATGAGCCAACTCTTCCAAGGACAAGATGAAAACATGAACTATAACAATATCATGGACATACATGCGAGGAATTATGAACTTACAACGTCAAACTTATCAATATGCACATGCATGCAACAATTGAGCTTCATAGCAACAATTTAACTCCAATTCATGGCCTTAGGCTCTCATCTACCATGAACCATGCACAAACTAACTTGAAAACAACAATAAGAAGATGAAGTTCTACCTTAAGTCTAGTAGTTCAAGTGTAGAAACTTAAATATGGAGATCAACCTCCAATTCCTTTAATTTCCAAGCAATTCACAAGCAAAAGTTGAGATGAAATCAACTTCTCTAGTTTCTCTCCCTCTATGGTCGGCAATCACAAGGAGAAAGGCTGATGAATTGTGTGCCTAAGTATATAATAAGGCTCAAATATGTGTAAGAAAGTGGCCACTAAGGGGGTAGTTTGGTAAATAAGCTTAACTCTCTTGATTACTCAATTTAATCTAATTAAATCATACCAAATCACATTTTAACTAAATATGTCATAAAATCACATTAATTCTAAGGATCACAAATCATCAATCAATTTCAGATTCGGCCGCCGATAAGGCCTTCAATTCGCAATTTAAACACAAAGGCATGAACAGATAATCAAACAGTCAACAGATAGACATACAATTGAACAGATATACTTAATCAATTCAGTTCCAGATTTCAGTCAATCAGTTCAGTACTTCAATCAATTCAGTTACTAGTCATAATTAGTCTCAGTTTAGCAGTATTCGGTAATTAATCAGTAATTTATCAGTAATCAGTGGTGAGGGTTGTTACAGTCTCCCCTCCTTAAAAAGAGTTTAGTCCTCTAAACTCGAGTTACCTTCGTTCTAGAAGAAAACAGGATTCAGTAGAAACAGTTCAGGATATCTTTTAGCCATGTCATCTTCTCTTTCCCAAGTGGCATACACGCCACCATGGTTTTGCTAGTCAACTTTCACTAACGGGATCTCTTTGCTTCTCAACTTCTTGATCCGTCTGTTTATAATCTGAATAGGCCATTCCTCGTAAGTGTAGTCATCACTCAGCACTGCATGAGTAGGCTCTATCACATGGAAAGGATCCCGGAGGTAATCTCTCAACATAGAAATGTGGAAGACGTTGTGCATATGCTCCATTTCAGGAGGAAGCGCAACTTGATACGCCACCGGATTGATTTTCTCAATAATCTCATATGGTCCGACGTATCTTGGCGCTAACTTGCCTTTGACTTCAAAACGAGTCTAGCCTTTCATCGGTGTCACTTTCACAAATACGTGATCACCCACTTCATATTCTCTATCCCGTCTTCTGACATCAGCATAACTTTTCTGTCTGCTCTGTGCGGTTTTCAGTCTCTGTTGTATCAGTTTCACTTTCTCAGTCGTTTCGTATACAATCTTGAGCCCAAGCAAAGGCCCATCTCCAACTTCTGCCCAGCAAATCGGAGATCTACATTTTCTGCCATACAATGCCTCAAAAGGCGCCATACCAATACTTAAATGATAGGTGTTGTTGTAGGTGAATTCAGCCAATGGCAAATGGCTTTCCCAGTTTCCCAGAAAATTAAGGACACACATTCTCAGTAAATCCTCCAGAGTATGGATGGTCCTTTCTGACTGGCCATTGGTCTGAGGATGATAAGCACTACTCAGTCTCAATTTAGTACCCAATGCAGTCTGTAAGCTTTGCCAAAATCTCGATGTGAACTTCGAATCCCTGTCAGAAACAATGGATACAGGCACTCCATGCAGTCTAACAATTTCATCAATATAGAGTATAGCCAATTTGTCCGCATTATAAATTGTCTTAACAGGTAAGAAGTGAGCAGATTTAGTTAGTCTATCAATGATAACCCAAATTGAGTCCATGCCTTTACTGGAGCGAGGCAATCCCACAATAAAATCCATGGTGATATGCTCCCATTTCCACTCCGGTATCGGTAAGGGCTGCAATAAGCCTGCGGGTCGTTGATGTTCGGCTTTAACTTGTTGGCAATGAAGACATTTCGATACAAAACCAGCAATTTCTTTCTTCATTCCCGGCCACCAGAAATTCAGTTTCAGATCTTGATACATTTTCGTATTCCCTGGATAGATAGAAAATTTTGAATTGTGGCCCTCTTGCAGAACTCTTCTTTTCAATCCAGAATCATTTGGTAGGCACAGTCTTTCTTGAAATTTCAGTACATTATTTTCAAATTTGAAACTTGGTCTTGGTTTAGTTTCCCTTTCTTCGATGATCTTCTTCAAGAAGTCATCCGATTGTTGTTTCTCTTTAATCTCTTCAATCAATGCCGGTTGAGCAGAAATAGCAACTAAGGTTCCACCTTGTTCTCGTAAAACAATTTCAATTTCAGATTTTTCAAGGTCACAAAGCAATTCCTTCTGCCCAGTAAGCAAACAGGCTAAATTTCCAATCGATTTCCGGCTCAGTGCATCGGCAACGGTGTTGGCTTTTCCCGGATGGTACAAGATCTGTAGGTCATAGTCTTTAATTAGTTCTAGCCATCTCCGTTGTCTCATGTTCAGTTCTTTCTGTGTGAAGAAATATTTCAAACTCTTGTGGTCGGTATATACTTCACATGTCGCCCCATATAGATAGTGACGCCAGATTTTCAGTGCAAATACTATTGCAGTAAGTTCCAGATCATGAATCGGGTAGTTCTTTTCGTGCGGTCTCAGTTGTCGGGAAGCATAAGCAATAACTCTTCCATTCTGCATTAAAACACATCCCAAACCCTTATGAGAAGCATCACTAAATACAGTATAACCATCCGTACCTGAAGGTAGGGTAAGAACCGGTGCAGTCACAAGTCGAGTTTTCAACTCTTGGAATGCTGATTCCCTTTGGTCGGTCCAGTCAAATTATATCCCCTTTTGAGTTAACTGAGTCAACAGTAAGGCAATTTTGGAGAAATCCTTGACAAATCTTCTGTAATATCTAGCCAAATCCAAAAAGCTTCGAACTTCCGTCACATTTGTTGGTCTAGGCTAGTTTACTACAGCTTCAATTTTCTGTGGATCAACGGAAATTCCATCTTTTCTAACAATATGCCCCAAAAACATAACATGCTCAAGCCAAAATTCACATTTAGACAATATAGCATAAAGTTTCTGTTCTCTTAGGGTCTGTAGGGCAAGTCTCAGATGATGTTCATGTTTTTCTACACTTTTGGAGTAAATCAATATGTCATCAATAAATACTACAATGAAGTCATCAAGGTATGGTTTAAAGATCCTGTTCATGAGGTCCATAAATACAGCAGGTGCATTGGTAACTCCGAAAGGCATAACTAAAAATTCGTAATGTCCATACCTCGTTCGAAAAGCAATTTTGTCAATGTCTTCTGGTTTAACTTTCAACTGATGGTATCCTGACCTGAGGTCGATCTTAGAGAATACTTGAGCACCCTGTAACTAATCAAATAAGTCATCAATACGTGGCAATGGGTATTTATTTTTCACAGTTACCTTGTTCAGTTCACGGTAGTCAATACACAGTCTTAGTGAGCTGTCTTTCTTCTTTACAAATAAAACAGGAGCGCCCCATGGCGAAGTGCTAGGCCGATGAACTTCTTATCTAGTAGTTCTTGCAGTTGCACTTTCAATTCCTTCAGTTCAGTTGGAGCCATTCGGTAAGGAGCTTTAGATACTGGCTGCGTTCCCGAAATCACATCAACGATAAATTCAATCTCCCTGTCAGTCAAATCCCCTGGCAGATTATTTGAAAAAACATCTAGGAATTCTCTGACTATAGGAATACTGTTCACGTTAGCATTATCATCAGTAGATACAGTCAATACAGAACACAGATATCCCTTATACCCCTTTCTAATCAATTTAACAGCTTTCACAGATGAAATCAAATTTGAATGAGGTACTACTCCAACCCCATTAAACACAAATTCATGTAAACCCGGTGGATGAAAAACTACTTGTTTCGTTACACAGTCTATGGTAGCATGGTATTTCGTTAACCAGTCCATTCCCAATATTACATCAAAATGATCAATGTTCAGTGGCAGTAAGTCAATAAACAAATGTGCATCTCCAACAATAATTTCACAAGCAGGGTACATATATGCACAGGTCATAGATTCCCCAATGGGTGATGATACAGCTAACAGATAATTCATGGGTTCTAATGGTCTATTCAGTTTTCGCAAAAAAGCATGCGACACATATGAATGCGTAGACCCCGAATCAATCAGTACATAAGCATTTTGAGTACAAATAGAGAGAATACCTGACACAACGGTCTCGGTATTCTGCACATCTCCCGGTACTAGGGCGAACACTCGGCCCTGCCTCATGGGCTCTTTCCCGGTAGTTTTAGGGTTCGGTTTTGGTGTAACAGTTGATGCTGCTACGCTTGGTGCAGCTTTACTATTGGATTGTGGAGCAGAAGGGCAGTCTTTAACCATGTGGCCCACCTTGCCACACCTGTAACAGGCTCCAGGTATTTTGTAACAGACCCCTTTGTGCTTCTTGCCACACTCAGAACAGGGTGGTATGAAACCACTCCCTTGGCTAGGGCTAGTTGTTGACCCCGTAATCTGTTTCTTGTTCAATGGGCTATGCTTGCCTTTCTTGAATTTAAAACCCTGCCTTTTACCACGCCATTCAGACGCTGGTGTTTCAGTTTTCAGTGCTTCGATGTTTGATTCAGCCATCAAGGCTCGATCAAGAACATTTACATAGTTCGGTAATTTCAGAATATTTATTCTGTCGAGTATTGTAACATTAAGGCCACCTTCAAACTTTTTGGCCTTCTTGTAGTCAGTGTCAACCATGTGTGGTGCATAACGAGCAAGTTCAGTAAATTTTGTCTCGTATTCAGCAACGGACATCGCGCCCTGTCTCAGCTGTTCGAATTCAGTTACTTTTCTGTCCCTAACACACTGAGGGAAGTACTTTTCAAAGAAAGCTCCTTTGAATTGAGCCCAAGTCATCACAGTATTGTCATCACAGATAAGCATCCACTACCTTCTAGCTTCTTCTTGCAGAGTAAAGGTGGCTAATAGCACTTTATGTGCTTCGGAGCACGGAAAAACCTCAAACAATTTTTCTGTCTCGAGAACCCATGCTTCAGCTTTTAACGGTTCAAGGCCTCCCTGGAAGGATGGCGGTTTCATTTTGCTAAACTTATGGGTGAGAGCAATTATGTCCCCATCATTAACATTCACATTCTGCTCCGGCTGTACCAGAGGAGGAGGTGGGGGCTGTTGATTCTGTTGTTGATCTAGTCTCTCAGTTATTAATTCCATCATTCTTTCTAGTCTTGTCATTCTTGCATCAGAGGATGAGGATTCAGATTCATTTGCAGTTCTCGCATTATCCATTTCACTATAGGCAGTTATAGCAGTTATCAACATAGGCAGTCATTTGTTTAAACAGATTAACACATTAGCACACATGCAGTTACATTCAGTCATGTCATAGCCACACACTTATCATGCTCATGCAATGCCCTAATCGCTTTTCTAGGACATCCTATAGCTCATTGGGACACGTGTGTGCGGTATAACTCGTGGTAAGTATCGCTCTGATACCACTCTGTCACGACCCAAACCCGCCCCTATGGGTTTAGCACCGTAACCGGCCAGTAATCCAAGATTTACCGAAGGCCTACTTAACAGTAATACAGTAAAACATAGTACAAGGGCCTGGCGGAAGCCAATACAGTAAATAAACAATGTCCAATGAGCTGTGACAGTCTGTATGCAAAAAAACTTTTCATTCAAATATATACAGTCGGGCAAAACAGTATGTACATATATACAATCATTCAGTTCAGGGACCTAATCTCTATTAAACAGTACAGTACAGTAAACAAAACAGTTACAGAGATAGAAGGGGGAACTAAAACACCCCTAGGCCATAACTTGACAGGCTCGGAACCTCACAGTGAGGCACAGTGGTTGGCTTGACAAAACTGGAGCTTATCCCGATGCTTCTAACCACGGTCTGGTGCCTGTACACCTACCTATATATATGAGCAGTGAGCTAAAGCCCAGTGAATAACACAATGTGTAAAAGGGTTATGAATGAATGTCCTTACAGTAATGAAAACAGTTCATTAAACCAGTATTTCGATCGTTCAGTCAGTACAGTCATATGTGGTACATCCATTAGCATAACAGTACAGTAAACAGTAGGTCTTAAAAGACCGAATAGTAAATGATGGCCATCAATCAGTAAACAGTAGTGGTTCCAACAAGGGAACCGATAGAGATCTCTGTAACAGTAACAGTAAACAGTAGTTGCTAATGATGCCACAGTACAGTTGAGAATATAGGACATACATTCATTCAATTAACAGTAACAGTTCAGAAAGCAGTACAGTTCAGTTGTTCAGAAGATAATCATTTTGAACATATCTTTACACAGTTGTTACTCACAGAGTTCTGGGCTACGGTAAAGCTAGAGCGCGCCCCCAGTCGCCAACCCTACACAGTTACAGATTGAACACACACTAAGCTACACAGTTGGGAAAGATAATAACTTGATCCCTAATTTGCCTCGGTGTGGTTCTACATCTATATCCTCATTAAGATGTCTTAAACTAGGCCTAAGAATGCCTAGGATGGGATGAGGATGCAAAGATGCACTTTAAAAGAATTTTCAGAATTTTCAGAAAACAGGGGTCACGCTCGAGCGTAGGTTACTGGCAATTTTGAAGACCAGGAAGCCCAGATATCGGGCTAAAAAATTAACTGGAATAAAGGAACAGCCGGTATGAATACCTCGGCTTAGTTTATCTGTTTTTTGTTCTTGCTGTTTACGACTTTTACACCGCGCTAACAGTTGTCTTTCTTCTTATGCAGACTTGAACCAGCTAAAGTCACAATACCAATGCCCCAACCTAGACGCTCTCCGCACCGTGCTCCGATACCGTCATCGAGGTTAGGCTGAGCTACTTAACTTCGAGCCGACCTATCGATACAGCGGAAGGAGGAAGGTCAGAGTAACCAATTTTCTATTGGAACCATCACCAGAACTGGACCCCAACTTGCTACAAATAAACCTCGTTCCCTTCACCGAAGAGCGAGAAATGGCAAAGCGCCGAGCTGTTCGAGTCTTGATCACCGAAACAACTCCAGCTGGCAGGGATCAAACCGAGATATCACAAGCTGGACAAACACACGAGGCCGTGGCAGCCCTCCCAATAGCTAGGGCCTCCTCATCTCGCCCGAGCAAATGCACACGAACTGCTTCAACCGAGCCGCAACGCCTAATTAATGAGGATGACACCATGACCCTTGAAGCCACGCTGCCATGTCATGAACCCGTGCTCTCTAGTCGAGCTAGCCCTTCTGAGTGGGCACCAAAAATGACTTACAAGAACCGGGCTATTTCGAACACAGACTCTGTAGTCGCGGACAAGGACCACACGCTGGCCTTCAACCTTGCCAAAAGTGTGTGTGCTGGTAAGTGCTCACTTTTCTTGCTTTTCATTTTACGCATCTGTCTGCTCGGTTTTAATCATAATCTCTATGTTCTTTTGCAGGCCATGCAGAAGAACCACGTTACTAACAAGCGCGTGTTGGAGCTGCGCAAGATAGCTCAGTTGGTCGTGGCAAATGCTAATACAAAGACAGTCGAGCTGAACCAAGCCAAACAAAAAATGAACCAGCTTGAATTTGAAATCGCCCGACTTACCGAGCTGGTCAACTCGGCGGAAGTGGACAAGCAGAAGGCTTTGGCCGAAAAGAAAGAACGCTATCTGCGCGAACTGGCCAAGCTTGAGAAGAAAAACGATGCTAAAATAGCCGAGCTGAAAAAGAGCGCGGAAGAAGCTGAGGACCACGTGTAGACACCCCATTTTTTACCGCCCTTAAGACTCAGACGTCATCAATTGAGCACTCGGTGATGGTGCATGTTGTGCTCGTTTTGAAGTTTCGGAGTTTCGGTTGAGAGCCTTACCCCCGGACCTCAGGACCCTATTGTGTTTTGCCTCAGTTTGCGAACTAGGTCTTGTTTTCTCTTCCCAAAGGGAGGGAGAGGTCTCGTAGACCATCTCTCAGTGGCCGTAGGCTACTTTTCGTGGTCGTAGGCCACTTTTCCCGTTTGGAGACCAGTTTCTGGTTTTTACAGTCGTCAGCCGTGCACCTCAGCTCGGGACCGCTTAACTTTCTCTGTTTGGCATGGTTTTTGGCACACACCTTGTTTCCTCTCTCTGGAGGGACACTGTGGCCCCGGAGACCACCTTTGTGGTCACACGCCACTTTTGATGCTTAACAGCCTGTGTTTGGGGCACCCGGCTGCGCGTTTTGACCCCCGAACCCTCGTTTTGCATCCGTCTTGGTCCATTTTTGGCATGGACCTTGTTTTCATTGTTTGGGAGGTGGTACAAGGGTGGGAGACCACCTTTTCTCCTTGGAGACCACTTTTCTCCCACCAGCCGATTTTCTTGTCAGGAAGCTGGTCTCCTTGGTTTTTGAGCCACATTTACTAGTCTCCCACCATACCACTTGCTTGCATTTCATGTGGAGACCACCCTGGGAGGCTGTCGACCACTTGAACCTTTTGTCCCTGGTTAGCCGACCACTTGAACTGGTCGGCCAGCTCCCATCAGTTCTGTCTCAGTGAGTTGATTCCAACTGTGCCAGTTGGGAGGCACAGACTGCATCCTATATACACGTGTATGAAGGATCTTTGGCCTTGGTTTGTAGCTTCTTTGAAAAGCTTTGGCCTTGTATCTCTATAAGAGAGGCCCTCCTCTTCCTTGCAAAAGGTTCAGAACTTCTTGGAAGGCAAATATATATCTATCCCTTTGTATCTCTACATTTAGGCTTATAAAGTGCATTTTTCTTGCACCTTTGCACACCACCTCATAGCCTAACACGTCCACCATTGCTTTGAGGTCCTTGGAGGTCATTTTCAGAGGTTGAAGGTCTAGGTTTTTGGTCTCAAAGTTGCTGTCTTGCTGAGCTTCAAGGGTAACACACCATTTCCCTCTTTTTAGCATTATTTCGATCCATCTCTTAGCCTTATTTGCAAGCATATTTGAGATTTGGTGTAAAATAAAAAAAGTCTTATTTTGAGGCCCTTAACATGTTTGTTTAAGGTCATTTTGTTGTTGGAGGTCATCTACCTCCTTGCATGCTTCATTTTACCTTGTTTTGAGCCATGCCTTAGAGCATTTGTGTAGGCCTTTGTTTGGCCTTTTAGCCACTGAAATCCAGTGGATTTTTAGTGGCTAGCATGCTGTTTTGAGTGGCAAAATCAGAGAGGTCCTTGTTTTGTTTTCTAGCATTTTTGGCCTTAGAAAAGAGCCCTTATTTTCATGCTTCCAAGCCTTGTTTCAGGCCATTTTTGATGAGTGTTAGGACCTACATAGGCTCTGTCCAGAGCTTGTTTTGCCATATTGGATGTCCATCTTGCATGTGTAAAATAACCCTCTTCATAGCATATCAAAGGAGCATCTCATTCTTGCATGCATTAACCATGTTTCAATGGGTTTTGGGGCTTTATTTGTCATGTCATACCTCTTAATTTTGCTGGTTTAGTGGCCTCTTGATTGCCTCACATGCTTGTAGTGCAAATTCTCTTTACTAGCTTACATTGCATGCTATTTTGGCCTTTGATTCTAGCACTTTTTGGCCATGCCTTAAATTGATTTTGTGCATGTTTTGGACTGCCTTAGCTCTATTTTTTGGCCTCATGGTCGAATGATATTTTCTATGCATGGTTGTAGTTCAATATCCTTGCCTAGCTTTGAGTTTTGAAGCCTATTGCATACATATTTTGAGGTGTTTCCATGTTTTAGCATCATTGTGAATCATATTTCAAAGCTTATATGTATGCCACATTTCTATGTTTTCCACTCTTTAAATGTGTTTGAGAGTTATGCATGAATACCTCATTTTAGGACCATTGCATGAGCTTTATTTCCATGCTTTGCGAGCCATCATTTTAGTCCTTATTTGCTACTGTTTTGGGCTACATGGGGACTGTTTGGGGCTGGTTTGGCCATTTGAGTGTTGCTTTGCATGCCTATAGTGTAAACCACTTCACTAGTTTCGGTATTTGGGCCATCTAGCATGCATCGGGTGAGGTGTTTGCATGATTTGGGACCATCTTGCATGTCATTCAGAGCTGGAAAATACGTGATTGTATGCCATATTTCATGCTTACCATGCTTTGGTGGAGTTGCACTTTGTGCCTTAGGTTTGGTCCCTTGCATTTGTGCATGTTTGCATGTGTGTTGTTGCTTCATTTTCATCATGTACGGCCACTAATTTGGGTGTGGTTGAGGTCCATCTATCTTGGTTTAAGTCCATCTTGCATTGTGTATGCCATATAATCCATGTTATCGCATGTTTGATCATTGCATTGCATATGCCTCGTTCATAACATTGCGTATGTTAGTGCATTGTGTATGCATGCCATATAATCCACGTGCATTGAGTATGCCATTGATTAGTTCATAGCATTGTTTATGCCATTTGCATGCTTACATGTCATTCCGTGCATCTTCACATCACTTAGTTGTATTGCATTTAGAGCGCATGCTAGAGTTGCATTAGTCCATACATTGTTTGTTGCATGGTGTTTGGAGTAGGGTTTAGTCCCAACGCGGGACACGAGGGACGTTTCGTACTCAAAGTGACGAAACGTGCCTCGATTCTTGTTCAACGACACTCTTGATCACCCATGATGGAGTTGTTGGTTTTAGTTGCTTATATGTGCATTCATGTCCCATTGAGTCGTGCAATTCGACTCCTCGGCCATCATGCATTGGGATGCGTAATTGATGGCATGAGGATCGAGGACTACACTCCCTAGAGCTTGTGCAATGATGGGGAGAGTGGTCATGTACACATATGTTGAAAATACTTTGCCATGCCCCTTTCTCGCTCTCTGTTGCAGCAAAAACGGGATTCCTTCCCGGGACGTTCTGGGATGTCTACAGTTTCTGGCGACTCTGCTGGGGAATTAGAGAACTTGACTCGAACTCATGATATCTTGTTTTGTTTGCACTTATGCGTCTCTTTGCATTGCATTTGCATTGGTGCCCCTAGGACACCGTGTTTGCCATCTGCTATTCCTGAACGGTTTGCCGAAGGCTCACTTTGAGAAGCATATCATAAGGCTGACTGGTTACGGGCTCTGCCACGATGGGAGCACAAACCCCGGTTTTTACCGGGGCACCCTTTTTGACCATTCGACCTAGTGCATATTCGGAATCCATAGTGACCATTCCAAGCTAGGACAGGTTACTTACCCGATTGTAGGTTGTGTGAAACCGCTGTGTGCGTAATGAAACCCTAGCTCCTGACAAAATAGGACAGGGAAACCCCACCCCTCCATAGGGGTGTTTTGGCTCTCACTTGTTTACTATGTGCTTTTAGAGTGTGTCTCTACAGGAATGCATGTATCAGTTTGCAAGTTTGGGCATCAGGTCTGCGGGCACCAGTGTTTTGAGAATCAGTATATCCTCAGGTATCAAATTCAGATTTGGAGCAGTAATTTGGGGAATAGTGATCAGTGGTCGAATACAGTTCTTCAGCTATGTCCATATCTGTATTGATTAGGCTGAGATACTGCATGTTTTCTCTTTCAGTTCAGAGACTCAGTTCAGAGCAACCAGCGTTCTCCTCTGCTGAGGTAAAGCAGGAAAAGACTCACCGATTCATCAGATCCGTCAGTCACCAGTTACACCACCTCTGTCCAGTTCAGTGGACTTATGACGACCCAAAATTCAGAGGAAATTATAGTTATGGCAGCCGCACTAAACCAAGGAATCATCTTGCAGGATGAGACCGATGTTGAAGTACCACACCCGTCCAGGTCGCCTGTCGCACATCCGATTTGGGAACCCCAGTTATTTCAAACCCGTGAGCCCACCACCTTTGAGCTGATGGGAATTGTACAGGGAGCAAATATTCCGGCAAGCCCGTACTCCTTTCTTCCGAGCTCCGTCGATGTCCGATCACCTGCGAGCAAGTAACGGTGAGCTACCCGGCGGTGTGTGGCCGGAAAAACCCTCCGACGATCAAGTTAGCACACACCTTAGGATGGATAGAGAGAAGGGAGAGAGTGTTTGAGTGTAAGAAATTCCTTACAGAGTGTTCGTGTATCGCGTATGGGGGGCGCAGACATGCCTATATACCTTCTGAGCCCCTTACCCACTCCCAGTCATCTCCTGACACGTGGCTCTGCTATCCCATCTGTCAGCATAGACCTTGCTGAACATCACCTAATCTCAACTGCCTGACTTCACAGCTGGAGCTCGGCAGCCGAGCTGCTCTACCACTGCTATGCCATGCTTCATACCCATGCACCTAACCGGACAAACACATGGAGGACCGGGCTAGGCGGCATCCCGGCAAAGCCTAGCCCGGGTACCTCCTTTGGTCGGCCTTCCTGCCGGTTAATCAACTACCTCGACTGACCACGTCTTTCCGGGCGCCGGTCACTCGGTCTGTCTGGCTTCGACCATCCTCGGACCGAGCATCCTGGTCCGACCGGTCACTTCCTGGCCGATCAGTTTCTGTTCGATCCGGGGTGGCACACACTCAGTCCAAACTCTGCCCGGTCCAAATCTGTCCGGCACAACTCTGCCCGGCCCAAATCTGTCCGGCACAACTCTGTCCGGCCCAAATCTGTCTGGCACAACTCTGCCCGGCCCAAATCTGTCCGGCACAACTCTGCCCGGCCCAAATCTGTCTGGCACAAAGTCCATATCATTAATCTCCCTCTCAATTGCCCCTTAATTCCGTCCGCTGAAGCGTGACTGGGATTACCTATCCTGATCGGGGTAATACTTCCTCGGTCCTCAATATGCAAGATGGTGACCGCACTAAGAAAGCGAGCAAGGTCCGCTCCACGACTTCCTTCTTGGCGAGCAACATCAGCTCGGTCAAGGAACTTCCAAGGTCAGCGAGCAAGGTCCGCTCCGCGACTTGCTTCTTGGCGAGCAACAACAGCTCGGCAAAGAACTTCCAAGGTCCGCGAGCAAGGTCCGCTCCGCGACGTGCTTCTTGGCGAGCAACATCAGCTCGGTCAAGGAACTTCCAAGGTCGGCGAGCAAGGTCCGCTCCGCGACTTGCTTCTTGGCGAGCAACATCAGCTCGGTCAAGGAACTCCGAGGAAGGCGAGCAAGGTCCGCTCCGCGACTTCCTTCTTGGTGAGCAACAACAGCTCGGTCAAGGAACTTCCAAGGTCGGCAAGCTAGGTCCGCTCCGCGACTTCCTTCTTGGGGGACAAGATCAGCTCGGCCAAGGAACTCCAAAGAAGGCGAGCTAGGTCCGCTCCGCGACTTCCTTCTTGGCGAACAAGATCAGCTCGGCCAAGGAACTCCAAAGAAGGGGAGCAAGGTCCGCTTCGCGACTTCCTTCTTGGCGGACAAGATCAGCTCGGCCAAGGAACTCCAAAGAAGGGGAGCAAGGTCCGCTCCGCCACTTCTTTCTTGGCGAGCAACAACAGCTCGGCAAGGAACTTCCAAGGTCAGCGAGCAAGGTCCGCTCCGCGACTTGCTTCTTGGCGAGTAACAACAGCTCGGTCAAGGAACTTCCAAGGTCAGCGAGCAAGGTCCGCTCCGCGACTTGCTTCTTGGCGAGTAACATCAGCTCGGTCAAGGAACTCCGAGGAAGGCAAGCAAGGTCCGCTCCGCGACTTCCTTCTTGGCGAGCAAAAACAGCTCGGCAAGGAACTTCCAAGGTCAGCGAGCAAGGTCCGCTCCGCGACTTGCTTCTTGGCGAGCAACATCAGCTCGGTCAAGGAACTCTGAGGAAGGCGAGCAAGGTCCGCTCCGCGACTTCCTTCTTGGCGAGCAAAAACAGCTCGGCAAGGAACTTCCAAGGTCAGCGAGCAAGGTCCGCTCCGCGACTTGCTTCTTGGTGAGCAACAACAGCTCGGTCAAGGAACTTCCAAGGTCGGCGAGCTAGGTCCGCTCCGCGACTTCCTTCTTGGTGGACAAGATCAGCTCGGCCAAGGAACTCCAAAGAAGGCGAGCTAGGTCCGCTCCGCGACTTCCTTCTTGGCGGACAAGATCAGCTCGGCCAAGGAACTCCAAAGAAGGGGAGCAAGGTCCGCTTCGCGACTTCCTTCTTGGCGGACAAGATCAGCTCGGCCAAGGAACTCCAAAGAAGGGGAGCAAGGTCCGCTCCGCCACTTCTTTCTTGGTGGACAAGATCAGCTCGGCCAAGGAACTCCAAAGAAGGCGAGCAAGGTCCGCTCCGCCACTTCTTTCTTGGCGGACAAGATCAGCTCGGCCAAGGAACTCTAAAGAGGGGGAGCAAGGTCCGCTCCGCGACTTCTTTCCTGGCGGACAAGAACAGCTCGACTGGACCCTCGGAGTTGAGCAAATCATCAACTCATCAGCCGGAGTAAAACATCTCGGCTGGAACCTCGCAGTTGAGCAAATCATCAACTCTTCAGCCGGAGTAAAACATCTCGGCTGGAACCTCGTAGTTGAACAAATCATCAACTCTTCAGCCGGAGTAAATCATCTCGGCTGGAACCTCGCAGTTGGGCAAATCATCAACCCGTCAGCCAGAGTAAATCATCTCGGCTGGAACCTCGCAGTTGAGCAAATCATCAACTCTTCAGCCGGAGTAAAACATCTCGGCTGGAACCTCGCAGTTGAGCAAATCATCAACTCTTCAACCGGAGTAAAACATCTCGGCTGGAACCTCGCAGTTGAGCAAATCATCAACCCGTCAGCCGGAGTAAATCATCTCGGCTGGAACCTCGCAGTTGAGCAAATCATCAACCCGTCAGCCGGAGTAAATCATCTCGGCTGGAACCTCGCAGTTGAGCAAATCATCAACTCTTCAGCCGGAGTAAATCATCTCGGCTGGAACCTCGCAGTTGAACAAGTCATCAACTCTTCAGCTGGAGTAAATCATCTCGGCTGGAACCTCGCAGTTGAACAAATCATCAACTCTTCAGCCGGAGTAAATCATCTCGGCTGGAACCTCGCAGTTGAACAAATCATCAACTCTTCAGCCGGAGTAAATCATCTCGGCTGGAACCTTACAGTTGAGCAAATCATCAACTCTGCAGCCGGAGTAAATCATCTCGGCTGGAACCTTACAGTTGAGCAAATCATCAACTCTTCAGCCGGAGTAAAACATCTCGGCTGGAACCTCGCAGTTGAACAAATCATCAACTCTTCAGCCGGAGTAAATCATCTCGGCTGGAACCTCGCAGTTGAGCAAATCATCAACCCGTCAGCCGGAGTAAATCATCTCGGCTGGAACAGAAGAGTAGGCCCCTTATCCACTATTATTTCGGACACAACAAAGCTCTTCAGCAAAAGTAATTCACTTCTATTACATTGACAAAAAGAGTATTTGCATTCAGAAGTGTTGGGGAAACAAGTCCCTCAAAAAATTACATAAGGCCGCATTCCATGGCCGGGGTACGCCTTTGCCATCCAAATCTTCTAAGTTGTATGCCCCCTTGCCCGGTTATCTTGTAAGGCTCCTCCTAGTTTGCCCCTAGCTTGCCTTCACCCGGCACTAGTGCGTTGCCCATGACCTTCCTTAAAACCCAGTCGTCCACTTGCTCGTTTCCTTCGAGGTTGTCTCCGTGGTGGACGTCGCCGCATCATCCTCTACTCGGATGTGCTCATTGATGCGCTGCATTAGGTGCCACATGGATGTCTGCTGGTTCATTGTAAGCGAATCCCTCAGCCTATGTCCGAGCGGGAGACCGCGCTTGTATTGCGTGATTGCAAGGTTGACCGGGCAATCCAAGATCTCGTTGAAGGTTTCCCAATACCTCGAGTTGTATGCCTTCAGTGTGTCGCTCGGTTCCATCTTGACACTAAGTAAATGATCGACTTCCTTTGGTGTTTTTGTGTTGGTTTTGAAGCGCGTCACAAAGGCTTCGGCCAACTGATGCCATCGTTGTATGCTCCCTTCCGGTAACCTCTCGAACCACTTCAAGCCCAGCTCGCCTAAACTTGACGGGAAGATCAGGCACATAAGTCCGTCATTTCGCCTATGTCCGGCCATAACCTGTCGGAAGTGGCTCACATGCAGGTAAGGATCGGTTTTCCCGTCGTAAAGCGCAAACTTTGGCTGGTGGAAGCCTGCCGGAAGCGGTGTAGTTTCTATTTCCAGGGAGAAAGGGGTGGCACTCAACCTGGCCAAATCTGAATCCACTAGGAGTGGCGCTGCTTGGCGGGGTGGAGGCATTCCGACCTCCTCGTTGGCGTGAACCCCGTAGGATAGCCGCTGGAACGCCGGTATCCTCTGAGCTTCGCGCCGACGAACCCGCTCCTTTAAGACCGCCCGCAAATCCTCTGAATGAGCGGAGTAAGAGTACCTCGAAGTCGTCACCGGACGTGAGGGCCGGTAGGTGCTGTCTTGCGCGCTAGACTTCTCTGCATGCACGTCGGAATCACCAACCTGGTAACTTCTAGTAATAGAAATGGATGGAATGCGTCGCTGACTCTGACCGCCTGAACGGCGGGATGGGGTGCGCTCACTGTGGTCACCCACTCTAGCTTCACCTTTCCCTTTGACATGCCGCTTCAGATCCTCCATCTCCGCCGCCATTCGCCGGATGACAGCGTCTTGGTCCCTCAACTTATTTTCCAGACGTCTGGCGTGTGAGTCTCTCCTCCGCCGGTGACCGTCTAGACTCCGTGAATGACCATGACTTCTTCCGCGCTTATCCCGCGCGTCTCCCGACTATCCGCCAGTGGGCGTTCCCAAGTCAGCCATTGGGTGGACAGTAGGAGGTCCCTCTCTCCTTCGGGTATACTCCGGGGTGGCTCCGTCGATGGCGGACAACGGAAACTCGTCGTTGTTCGCCATCGACGGCGATCAGATGAACCTGGAAGACAAGGTTTTGTCTGTCAAGCTTCCCACAGACGGCGCCAATTGTACGAGGAGCAAATATTCCGGCAAGCCCGTACTCCTTTCTTCCGAGCTCCGTCGATGTCCGATCACCTGCGAGCAAGTAACGGCGAGCTACCCGGCGGTGTGTGGCCGGAAAAACCCTCCGACGATCAAGTTAGCACACACCTTAGGATGGATAGAGAGAAGGGAGAGAGTGTTTGAGTGTAAGAAATTCCTTACAGAGTGTTCGTGTATCGCGTATGGGGGGCGCAGACATGCCTATATACCTTCTGAGCCCCTTACCCACTCCCAGTCATCTCCTGACACGTGGCTCTGCTATCCCATCTGTCAGCATAGACCTTGCTGAACATCACCTAATCTCAACTGCCTGACTTCACAGCTGGAGCTTGGCAGCCGAGCTGCTCTACCACTGCTATGCCATGCTTCATACCCATGCACCTAACCGGACAAACACATGGAGGACCGGGCTAGGCGGCATCCCGGCAAAGCCTAGCCCGGGTACCTCCTTTGGTCGGCCTTCCTGCCGGTTAATCAACTACCTCGACTGACCACGTCTTTCCGGGCGCCGGTCACTCGGTCTGTCTGGCTTCGACCATCCTCGGACCGAGCATCCTGGTCCGACCGGTCACTTCCTGGCCGAGCAGTTTTTGTTCGATCCGGGGTGGCACACACTCAGTCCAAACTCTGCCCGGTCCAAATCTGTCCGGCACAACTCTGCCCGGCCCAAATCTGTCCGGCACAACTCTGTCCGGCCCAAATCTGTCCGGCACAACTCTGTCCGGCCCAAATCTGTCCGGCACAACTCTGCCCGGCCCAAATCTGTCTGGCACAAAGTCCATATCATTAATCTCCCTCTCAGGAATGATTGGCGACCTTCAAAGATCTGTGGCTGATCTAGCCTATGGAATGTTGGCCCCGCCACCAACTGCATCGTATGCTGGGAATTTCATGCCGTAGGAGCCCTCGCTACTGGGGTGAATTGTAATTGAGCTCAGCTAACTTGAAGTTGTTTCAAGCTCCGGCAATGACACGTTGACGACAACGGGGCTTCGCACTGAAGTAGCAACCCAAACCGTCCACCAAGCTGAGCCTAGTGGAAAGAACAAGGTGAAGGTGGACACTGATCCCTATGAACAACTCCAGCAGGCTGTTGAGGCGCTGAAAGCCGGAGGGTTGAATAAGCAGCAAGTCCTCGCAATTGTGGCTAAGACTGTAGATGATACTTTTCCCACTCAGACCGAGGGCAGTTCAAGCCAAAGGGAAAATTGAGAGAAGGGTCATCATACCAAAACCGTTCCCTCCAACCCTAATTCTGCACCCAGGAAAAATCAACAAGCCAAGCCTATACCTGCCGATCCCTTTGCTAGTGCGCCCAGCAAAAATCCACAAACCTCGAAGTATCAACCCCGAGGTCACAAGGTCTTCCATGCCCTTTATATGCCTTTGTCCAAGGCTCTTCAAATCCTTGCTGAAAAAGGACATCTTAAACCCCTCGAGCCTCGGCCTCTCCCTGTTCATCTCCCACCCTGCCATGATACTACCCAGTACTATCTGTACCATCAACAAACCGGTCATAGCACCGACAATTACTTCCGTCTTCGCCACGAAGTACAATATTTGTTTGACAATGGGGTCGTCCTCCCACCAAGCTCAGTGAAGTCTATCGTCACTGGATCAGTGAACTTGGAGGATAGTATGAGTATGTGATCGGGGGATGAACCACCCGCGGGCGACACTCAGTTTACTCCAGATGTGGCGTATGGCACGCACTGTTTTGAGCATTTGCGAATGCTAGTTTTGTACTTTCTGACTCAAGTATTAGGGACAGTCTTGTTGTGTTATCTGTAGTCAGTCTTTTTGTACTGAGTCAGTCGGGTCTATCTTGTTATATCGAGTCAGTCCTGTTTTGTTAGAGTCAGGTGATTTCAGGGGTGTTACCTCGGATATCACTTGCTTGTTTTGTGTTTGTCTTTTCGCTTTCTTTTGAGTATGTTTCTGCCATGGAGCCAGTTGTGCCAACAGATCTGAATGAAACAACAGTGATTTCACACTCTTGTGTTTGCTTCTGCCTTGTGCCAGAATGCCAAAAGTTTGAATGAAACAGCAGTGCTTTTCACCTGCTTTTCTACGCCTTTAAATCATTGCATTGACCTAAGCTTTTCAAAACCTTTTAAACATTGTGATGAAAACGAAGAGGAAGGAATTCCTCGGGATTTGCAAAATTTGATCAATTGAAAGAAAGAGAGATGTGCTAAGCCCTTAATGATTGAGATCATGTTTATTAATGTGAGCACCGAGAAGGATCCTGGCCTGATCTAGATTGGTTCTACACTGTCTTCAACGCGAGCGATTTGTCGCTTTCTTAAAAGTTTTCAAAAAATATTTTGCGTGGTCCTACGAAGACCTGTGTGGAATCGTCCTTGAGATTGTGCAGCTTAGGATCGCTCTCAGCCTCGAGACTCGACCCCTTTTTGCTTTCAAACCTTGAACTCAGACTCAGAATGTTCAACAGTCAAACATAATGTGAAGCCTGTGTGGCCAGATTTGAAGCAGCCCATGAACTAGGGCCAAGGAGGTCAGAAATAATCAAAAGAAAGCTTGCAAAACCATATAAAAAACACCCCTCAAACTAGGGGCAAAAAATGTCAGATGTGCTTGAAGAGTCAAAAATGGGGTCATTGCTCAAGCTAATGAAGATCGGCAAGAATGCCAAATCCCAGAAGGGAAGAAAGAAGAAAGTATTGCTAAAGGATAACCAAGTTCCTATCCACAACACTAGGGGCAAATTCAGCCCCCCATTGGATGGACTCCTGCATCGTCAGCGAACAGCAGCCATTCTCTTGGATTCAGATGACTTCAGGATCTCAAAACCATTTGACATGGACAAAGCTACACTCTTACCCTTGAGAGGCTCGCTGGGCAGAAAACCTGGAAGGGCGACCCAGACAAAACTTAGAGCAAGAAAAAGAACAAAAAGAACAAAAAAAATAAAAATGCAAAGAATGAAAAAAAGAAAAGAAGAAAAATGAAGAAAATGAAAAGAAAAGATGAAAAAGAAAAAAGAAGAAAAGAAATGAAAAGAAAAGAAAAACAAAGCTCGCAAGGTTGAAAACTCAGAAAGGGCGACCTTGGCAAAAGTTAGAGCACAAAATGAGAGGTTAATACCCGAGTGTACCTTAACCCCGGAACTACGTCAGGCTTGATTCCCGTGTTTGGGATACGTAGGCAACTTTATTCTGAAGTCCAGCCATAAACACTTCAAATTCAACTGTCCTGTCCGTGAGATTGAACGGGTCATCTTTGTCATTTTTGTATCCAAGAGTTCGGTTACGACCTTCACTACGAGAACTGGTTACAGTGTGCTGCGGTGCTATTCAAACAAGGGGCAACTTTTCGTTGTCATACACTGCGTTGTGGTGTCATTCAGACGAGGGGCAACTTCCCGTTACTGTGCAATGCTGCTGAGACAAGGGACAATTTCCCATTGTTTTGAATCCGAGGTTATGCATCTCAAGAGTAAATTCTATGTTGGTCGAGCAGTGGCCATTTGCAAAAATAGTTTTTGAGAATTTTTAATGATGTTGACTAATTGTCTCAAAAATTATTCTATCTTTCCAAAACTGGACCATTTCTTGGACCCAAAAAAGAAAAATTTTCAGTGCTCATAACCTAACTTGCATGATTTTAAATCAGAAAATCGAACAAGCATGTTAATCTAACTCTCATATTGATCAAAATTGTTTTAGAAAGCCAAAACAAAAAATGGTCAAAATGATGAACTAAGGGTACAGTTGAGTCAGGCTTCCTGTCTTTTCCTCTTTGTCAATGCATTTGCCAGAAAGGGCACTCTACTTGTCGGAAAGGGCACCGTATTCGCCAGAAAGGGCACAACTGAAGCTAACAACAAAGGGCTGAAAGCTCTCTTATCCTCCAATCAGCGAGGTATCAAGCTAAGTGCGAAGCACGAATTGGAATGGATCAAGATATTCCATTCCCTAATCTGGACAGATTTGATCACATCTAAACTCCCCAGCAGAGCATCGTTAACCGATGTCACTTGCAGATTTGCTGCACACCCAGTTATAGCGCACCCCTCTGTGGAAAAGTTCACTGTTATAAGCAGAAGAAGAAGAATCTAGCGGAATTCTAGGGGCAAGAGCCCGTAACTTTCTGTTTATCCATCAACCACCTAGGGGGAGGGATAAAAAATGAGAGATTGAAGAATAGAGAGATGTGCGCTGAGAGAAAAAGTGAGAAAAAGGCTTTTTCAGAAAAACAGAGCTCAAGGGCCGAGTGATGTGAGAATCACAAGTGAGAAAGGGTGGGAAAACAATACCCGGAGAAACTGGCTCCTCGTGCACCGAGAGGTCTCTTGCCTTTATAACACAGCTGAGTGTTGTGTTTGTGTGTTTTTGTTTGTTTCGATTCTTGTTTTGAGTAGCTTGAGTGTCAATAAATGTGTTTAGGTTGTTTTACCTTGTTTTTCCTTTGTTGAGTTGTGTTTAGGTTGTTTTACCTTGTTTTTCCTTTGTTGAGTTGTGTTTAGGTTGTTCTACCTTTTGTTTTCTGTTATTGAGTCGTTTTGGCTGTGGTCAGTTGTAGGCTCAATACCCGGTTGAGAACCCTTTTCTCATCTCACTTTCAAAAAAATCGTTTTGTGCTCAGAGTGCCGTGCCATTCTCCACATTTGTACAAAACAGAATTTGTTCTTTCATAAAATCGTAGGGTTCAACCCAGGTCATATGAGAACAGTAAAAACCAGGACCTATCTGAAGCTATATATATTCCAGACTGCAAAGCAAAAGAAAAGAGGAAAAATTCGGAGCATCTGAGTGTGTTTTAACTTCTGCAAGTTCTGTCATTGCATCCCGTCCGTCCAAAATTAGCTGTGTTCAGAATGAGCAGTGTGCTGTTACGGGCTGTGTGTTCAGAATAAACGAAGTATTGTGTTCTGAGCTGTATGTTCAAAATATACCGAGTACCGCATTATGAGCTGTGTGTTCGGAATGAGCAGTGTGTCATAGGAGCTGTAAGTTCAAAGTGAACAGGATCGTTGTCCTCCGGGACTTTCTCAGGTTGCGCAAAGCACGCACCTGATAGTTTGTTTCAGACCTCTTCCCATGATTTCAGCGTAGTTAGAGCGTTCCTTTCCTTACACGATTTCAGCGTGTTTGGAATTTATCTCAGGACGCCTGATGCGTGGGCCTGGGCGGGTTTTATCTCGGTTGCGTTGTAGACTTGCTGGGCGAGCTGTGTTGGACCTCTTCTCACGATTTCAGCGTGGTTTGAGTGTCCCGTTCCTCACACGATTTCAGCGTGTTTGGAATTTATCTCAGGTTGCGTTGTAGATGCGCTGGGCGGGTTGTTGGACCTCCTCTCACGATTTCAGTGTGGTTTGAATGTCCCGTTTCTTACGCGATTTCAACGTGTTTGGAATTTATCTCAAGACACGTGATGCGTCGGCCTGGGCGGGTTTTATCCCAGGTTGCGTCGTGTACGCACCTGGGCGGTTTGTTTTCGGACCTCCCCTCACGATTTCAGCGTGTTTGGAATTCATATCAGGTTGCGTTGTGTACGCACCTAGGCGGTTGTTTTCAAGCCTCTTCTCATGATTTCAGCGTGGTTAGAGTGTTCTTTCCCTCACACGATTTCAGCGTGTTTGGAATTCATCTCAGGTTGCGTTGTGTATGCACCTAGACGTTTGTTTTCAGGCCTCTTCTCACAATTTCAGCGTGATTAGAGTGTCCTCTTCCTCACACGATTTCAGCATGTTTGGAATTTATCTCCAGTTGCGTGGAATGCGCTCCTGATTGGTTTTCTTTGTTCTTCCTCCTCTCACGATTCCAGCGTGATTGGAGTGCGTTACCCCATTTGCATCATTGCTCTATCTGTTACATGCGTTGCATCATATCTATTTTATTCTGGTCTAGGAGACCTTAAATCCTTTAAAGGTGCAATTTCTTTGGTGTTTGTCATGCCTGAACGACTTCCAGTGGTCTGGTATAGCCACCTGCCTGTGTTTGCGATGAGTTCTTAGGAGACCAACTGAGACGATAGAAACTAGAGTTTGAATGGCTCATGGCTAGAATGCAAAGGTTCGGGATTTCCGAGACTAAAGTCTAGTTTAAATACCCAGGGGTATATCCTCGGCTTGAAATCTGTATGGCAGCCGCATAGATTGAGATAGCATGTGTATGCGCCTCAATTCTGGATACTGAACCAACCTAGTCTGTCACCTTGTTGGAGAATAGGGAAAGCTGAGACCATGGCCAGGGAGAAAAGTAGTACATGTGGTTCAACCAAGAAGAAGCAAAAGATCCCCAGCAGCATGAGGTGAGTCATCACCAATTGCCCCTGCAAGGTACTTTCATTTCCCAACTATATTGTATTTTGTATATCTATTACGTCCATTGCATTTTACGTAGCATTTATCGCATGCATTCGCAACATATCCATTGTATCGCCTACATCCTTTCCATGTTAAGCTTAGTCTGGCATGTGTCCATACTTTTTGCGTTAAAGCATGGTTATGTGTTTATTTGTACGCACCTATTCCACTAAAGGAATTGTGGTTTAAGGGTGACGGCACCATTTCTGTGTTAGACGTGATTTGTTTGTGTCCATGCCTTTTCTAGGCAAGGTATGGTTTGGCCGCGCGCCTTATTCAATTCATCCATTGCATCCATTGCATTGTATTTTAGTCTGTTGCATCCAGCATTTAGGATCACGATCTTTCCTCAGCAGATCATTCCTCACTTATATCATGTCACCCACTTACTTGTATTTTGTGTTCTGTCTATGACACACATAATTCTGCATGTGTACGCGCCTATTCCACTAAGGAGATTGTGGTTTGAGGGTGTCGGCACCTTTTCTATGGTAGGCACGAAGTTCAATCTTGCATCTCCATCTTTTCATGATATTTGCGTGGTTTTGTACTGCTCGTGGTTTGATCATCTCAAATGCATATCATTTGCATTGTTTTCATAATATTGCGTATCATTTTGCATTGCTCGCGCTATTTTGCGCACCCTTACCTTCACTTGTTAGTGCATTACATCGCGCTATCTTGCGCATCTTATCAGCACTTGTTAGTGCATTGCATTGTATTCCGCATTGTTATGCGTCACACTTAGGTTGCATTGTCTTGCATCCATACCGCATTGTTATGCGTCACACTTAGGTTGCATTGTCATGCATCCCTCGACTTGCGTTGTTACGCACTTTTCGCTTGCATTGCTACGCATTGTCTCTAACGATATTGTACCTGTTGAGTTTCTTCCTTTTTCAGGCACGATATTGTATGTATGGTTCATTTGAAGTTGGTGCGACCAGACGAACCGGACAGTATTGTATTCTCCGTGTGAGACGTAACGAAAGTTGTATAATTCTCCTACATCATAACTGCATGAAATGTAGTTTGATTTGCCTTCTTGCTTAAAACTGTCGCATTTATTGTGCATTTCTGCTTCATTACAACTTTCTTTGCATGATTCTTACTGCATGAAATATAGTTTGATTTGCGTGGCATTCGTGCTTAAAACTGTTGCATTTATTGTGAATATTTGCTCCATTACAGCTCGCTTTGCATAATCATGAGTTATGTTCAGCTTTGTGCATATTGTTTTGCATTTTGCCCTTGCATGCGGGCACGCTTGCGGGCCCATCTCTTGTTTATCTCGCCTGTTTGTCTAAGTCTTCGGCCTTGTCAAAAATTAGTCGTCTCTGGGCTTTGACATTCACTCCCGTCACGTATGACTTTCGAGTTCGGTCAAAGAGGGGCAACTGTAGACACCCCATTTTTGACCGACCTTAAGACTCAGACGTCATCGATTGAGCGCTCGGTGATGGTGCATGTTGTGCTTGTTTTGAGGTTTCAGAGTTTCGGCTGAGAGCCTTACCCCGGACCTCGGGACCCTATTGTGTTTTGCTTCGATTTGCGAACCAGGCCTTGTTCTCTCTTCCCGAAGGGAGGGAGAGGTCTCGTAGACCATCTCTCAATGGCCGTAGGCTACTTTTCATGGTCGTAGGCCATTTTTTCCGTTTGGAGACCAGTTTCTGGTTTTTAGAGCCGTCAGCCGTGCGCCTCGGTTCGGGACCACTTAACTTTCTCCGTTTGGTACGATTTTTGGCACAAACCTTGCTTCCTCTCTCTGGAGGGACACTGTGGCCCGGGAGACCACCTTTGTGGTCACACGCCACTTTTGATGCTTAACAGCCTGTTTTCGGGGCACCTGGCTACGCATTTTGACCCCCGAACACTCGTTTTGCATTCGTCTTAGTCCATTTTTGGCATGGACCTTGTTTTCATTGTTTGGGAGGTGGTACAAGGGTGGGAGACCACCTTTTCTCCTTGGAGACCACTTTTCTCCCGCCAGCCGATTTTCTTGTCAGGAAGCTGGTCTCCTTGGTTTTTGAGCCACATTTACTGGTCTCCCACCATACCACTTGCTTGCATTTCATGTGGAGACCACCCTGGGAGGCTGCCGACCACTTGAACCTTTTGACCCTGGTCGGCCGACCAGGGAGAGTGGTCGGCCGACCACTTGAACTGGTCGGCTAGCTCCCATTAGTTCTGTCTCAGTGAGTTGATTCCAACTGTGCCAGCTGGGAGGCACAGACTGCATCCTCCATACACGTGTATGGAGGATCTTTGGCCTTGGTTTGTAGCTTCTTTAAGAAGCTTTGGCCTTGTATCTCTATAAGAGAGGCCCTCCTCTTCCTTACAAAAGGTTCAGAACTTCTTGGAAGGCAAATATATATCTCTCCCTTTGTATCTCTACATTTAGGCTTAGAAAGTGCATTGTTCTTGCACCTTTGCACACCACCTCATAGCCTAACACCTCCATCATTGCTTTGAGGTCCTTAGAGGTCATTTTCAGAAGTTAAAAGTCTGGGTTTTTGGTCTCAAAGTTGCTGTCTTGTTGAGCTTCAAGGGTAACACACCATTTCCCTTTTTAGCATTATTTCGATCCATCTCTTAGCCTTATTTGTAAGCATATTTGAGCTTTGGTGTAAACTGAAAAAAGTCTTATTTTGAGGTCCTTAACATGTTTGTTTAAGGTTATTTTGTTGTTTGGGGTCATCTACCCCCTTGAATGCTTCATTTTACCTTGTTTTGAGCCATGCCTTAGAGCATTTGTGTAGGCCTTTGTTTGGCCTTTTAGCCACTGAAATCCAATAAATTTTCAGTGGCTAGCATGCTGTTTTGAGTGCCAAAATCAGAGATGGGTGACCCTCTCTCTCCTTGTTTTGTTTTCTAGCATTTTTGGCCTTACAAAGGAGCCCTTATTTACATACTTCCAAGCCATGTTTCAAGCCATTTTTGATGAGTTTTAGGACCTGCATAGGCTCTGTCCAGAGCTTGTTTTCCATATTGGATGTCCATCTTGCATGTGTAGAATAACCCTCTTCATAGCATATCAAAGGAGCATGTCATTCTTGCATTCATTAACCATGTTTCAGTGTGTTTTTGGACTTTATTTGGCATGTCATACCTCTGAATTTTGCTGGTTTAGTGGCCTCTTGATTGCCTCACATGCTTGTAGTGCAAATCCTCTTTACTAGCTTACATTGCATGCTATTTTGGCCTTTGATTCTAGCACTTTTTGGCCATGTTTTAAACTGATTTTATGCATGTTTTGGACTGCCTTAGCTCCATTTTTGGACCTCATGGATGAATGATCTTTTCTATGCATGGTTGTAGTTCAATACCCTTGCCTAGCTTTGAGTTTTGAAGCCTATATTGCATGCGTATTTTGACGTGTTTCTGTGTTTTGGCATCATTGTTAATCATATTTCAGAGCTTATATGTATGTCGTATTCCCATGTTTTCCACACTTTAAATGTGTTTGAGAGTTATGCATGAATATCTCATTTTTGGACCATTGCTTTGACCTGTTGGCAATGAAGACATTTGGACACAAAGTCGGTAATTTCTTTCTTCATCCCCGGCCACCAGAAATTCTGTTTCAGATCTTGGTACATTTTCGTATTCCCCGGGTGGATAGACAATTTCGAATTGTGGCCCTCTTGCAGAACTCTTCTTTTCAGTTCAGTATCATTTGGTACACACAGTCTTTCATGAAATTTCAGTACATTGTTCTCAAATTTGAATCCCGGTCTCGGTTTAGATTCGCTTTCTTCGATGATCTTCTTCAAGAAGTCATCCTGTTGCTGTTTCTCTTTAATTTCTTCAATCAGTGCCGGTTGAGCAGAAATAGCAGCAAAGGTTCCACCTTGTTCTCGCAAGACAATTTCGATTTCAGATTTTTCAAGGTCACCAAGCAACTCTTTCTGTCCGGTAAACAAACATGCTACGTTTCCAATTGATTTCCGACTCAATGCATCGGCAACGGTATTGGCTTTTCCCGGATGGTACAAAATCTGCAGGTCATAGTGTTTAATCAGTTCTAGCCATCTCCGCTGTCTCATGTTCAGTTCTTTCTGTGTGAAGAGATATTTCAAACTCTTGTGGTCGGTATATACTTTACATGTCACCCCGTACAGATAGTGATGCCAGATTTTCAGTGCAAATACTACTGCAGCAAGTTCCAGATCATGGGTCGGGTAGTTTTTTTCATGCGGTCTCAGTTGTCGGGAACCATAGGCAATTACTCTCCCATTCTGCATTAAAACACATCCCAAACCCTTGTGAGAAGCATCACTAAAGACAGTATAACCATCCGTACCTGAAGGTAAAGTCAGAACAGGTGCAGTCACTAATCGAGTTTTCAACTCCTGAAAAGCAGATTCTCTTTGGTCAGTCCAGTCAAATGGTATCCCCTTCTGAGTTAGTTGAGTCAACGGTAAAGCAATTTTGGAGAAATCTCTGACAAATCTTCTGTAATATCCAGCCAAACCCAAAAAGCTTCGGACTTCAGTCACGTTTGTCGGTCTAGGCCAGTTCACTACAGCTTCAATTTTCTGCGGATCAACAGAAATTCCATCTTTGCTAACAACATGTCCCAAAAACATAACATGGTCAAGCCAAAATTCACATTTAGACAGTTTAGCATACAGTTTCTGTTCTCTTAAGGTGTGTAGGGCAAGTCTCAGATGATGTTCATATTCTTCTATATTCTTGGAGTAAATCAATATGTCATCAATAAATAACAATAAAGTTGTCAAGGTATGGTTTAAAAATTCTGTTCATGAGGTCCATAAATGCAGCTGGTGCGTTCGTGACTCCAAAAGGCATAACTAAAAATTCGTAATGTCCATACCTCATTCTAAAAGCAGTTTTATCAATGTCATCTGATTTAACTTTCAACTGATGGTATCCAGATCTGAGATCAATCTTCGAAAATACTTTAGCACCCTGTAATTGATCAAACAGGTCATCAATATGCGGTAATGGGTATTTATTCTTTACAGTTACCTTATTCAATTCACGATAGTCAATGCACAGTCTCAGTGAGCCGTCTTTCTTCTTTACAAACAAAACAGGCGCACCCCATGGTGAGGTACTGGGTCTGATGAACTTTTTGTCTAACAGTTCTTGCAATTGCACTTTCAGTTCTTTCAATTCAGTTGGAGCCATTCGGTACGGAGCTTTAGAAACCGGCTGTGTTCCGGGAACCACATCAACAGTAAACTCAATCTCCCTGTCAATCAAATCTCCTGGCAAATTGTCTGGAAAGACATCTGGGAATTCTCTGACTATAGGAATACAGTTCACATTAGCATTATCATCAGTAGATACAGTCAGTACAGAACACAGATATCTTTTGCACCCCTTTCTAATTAATTTAACAGCTTTCACCGACGAAATCAAATACGGAGGAGGTACTACTCCACTCCCATTAAACACAAATTCAGGCAAACCAGGTGGACGGAAAACAACTTGCTTGGTCACACAATCAATAGTGGCATGATATTTTTGTAACCAATCCATTCCCAATATTACATCAAAATGATCAATGTTCAATGGTAGTAAATCAATAAACAGATGTATATCCCCAACAATGATTTCACATGCGAGGTACATATAAGCACATGTCATGGATCCTCCTACGGGTGATGATACGGCTAGCAGATAGTTCATGGGTTCTAAGGGTCTATTCAATTTCCGTGAGAAAGCATGCGATACATAAGAATGTGTAGACCCCGAATCAATCAATACATATGCATTTTGTGTACAAATAGAGAGGATACCTGACACAACGGTTTCAGTATTTTGCACGTCTCCCGGTACTAGGGCGAACACTCAGCCCTGCCTCATAGGCTCTTTCCCGGTGGCTTTGGGGTTAGGCTTTGGTGCTACAGTTGATGCTGCCACGCTTGGTGCAGCTTTACTACTGGCTTGTGGGGCAGAGGGGCAGTCTTTAACCATATGACCCACCTTGCCACACCTGTAACAGGCTCCAGACAGTTTGTAGCAGACCCCTTTGTGCTTCTTGCCACACTCAGAACAGGGTGGTATGAACCCACTCCCTTGGCTGGGGTTGGTTGTCGACCCCGTATTCTGTTTCTTGTTGGCCGGGTTGTGCTTGCCTTTCTTGAATTTGAAACCCTGCCTCTTACTACGCCATTCCGACGTTGGTGTTTCAGTTTTCAGTGCTTCAATGTTTGATTTAGCCATCAAGGCTCGGTCAAGAACATTTACATAGTTCGGTAGCTTCAAAACATTGATTCTGTCGAGAATTGCAACATTAAGGCCGCCTTCAAACTTCCTGGCCTTCTTATATTCAGTATCCACCATATGCGGTGCATATCTAGCAAGCTCGGTGAATTTCGTCTCATATTCCGCAACGGACATTGTGCCCTGCTTCTGCTGTTCAAATTCAGTCACTTTTCTATCCCTGACACACTGAGGGAAATACTTTTCAAAGAAGGACTCCTTGAACTAAGCCCAAGTCATAACAGTATTTGTATCGCGGATCAACATCCACCACCTTCTAGCTTCTTCTTGTAGGGTGAAGGTAGCTAACAATACTTTATTCGTTTCTGAGCACGGAAACACTTCAAATAGTTTTTCTGTTTCAAGCACCCAAGCTTCAGCCTTTAGCGGTTCCAGTCCTCCCTGAAAGGATGGCGGTTTCATCTTGCTGAATTTATGGGTGAGAGCAATAATATCCCCATCATTCACATTCGCATTAGGTTCCGGCTGTACCGGAGGAGGAGGAGGTGGGGGCTGTTGGTTCTGTTGTTGTTCAAGTTTAGCGGTTATCAGTTCCATCATTCTTTCCATTCTTTCCATTCTTGCCTCAGTAGATGAGGATTCAGGTTCATTCGCATTGTCCATTTCACTATAAGCAGTTATAACAGTTATAAACATAAGCAGTCATTTGTTTAACAGTTTTAACACGTTAACATATATTCAGTCATAACATAGCCACACACTTTTCAAGTTCATGAGATGCCCTACTCACTTTTCTAGGACACCCTATAGCTCATTTCGACACGTGTGTGCGGTATGACTCATGGTTAAATATCGCTCTGATACCACTCTGTCACGACCCAAACCCGGCCTTATGGGTTTAGCACCGTAACCGGCCAGTAATCCGAGATTACCGAAGGCCCGCAGAACAGTAGTATAGTAAAACAGAGTACAGGGCCTGGCAGAAGCCAAAACAGTAAATAAATAATGTCCATTGAGCTATGTCAGTTTGTATGCCAAAAAGATTTTTCATGCATTCACATATACAAACAGTACAGTCTATACAAAATTTACAGTCACACAGTACAGGGACCTAATCCCTTGATAACAGTACGGTTAGTAGTTAACAGTCTATACAGTGATCCCAACAGTATGGAGACAGACGGGGGAAAAACAAGACACCCCAAAGCCATAGCATGGAAACTCGGAACCTCGCAGTGAGGCACAAAGGCTGGCTTGACAAAACTGGAGTCTAACCCACGCTCCTAGCTCCGATCTGGTGGCTGAGCACCTACATATATATATATAAACAGTGAGCTAAAGCCCAGTGATTAACATAATGCGTAAAGGGGTTAAGAATGAAATGTCCTTACAGTATTGAAATCAGTTCATTAAACAATACTTCAGTCTTTCAGTCAGAACAGTTATTCAGTTATATGTGGTACATCCATTAGCATAGCAGTAAACAGTAGGTCTCAAAGACCGAACAGTAATGATGGCCATCAATCAGTAAACAGTAGTGGTCCCATGAGGGAACCGACAGAGATCTCTGTAACAGTAACAGTAAACAGTAGGTGCTAAGGATGCCACAATACAGTTCAGAAGATAGGACATACATTCATTCAGTAAACAATATCAGTTCAGTATTCAGAAGATAATCATTTGAACATATCTTTACACAATTGTTAGTCACAGAGTTTGGGCTACAGTATGCTAGAGCGTGTCTCCCCAGTCGCCAACCCTACACAGTTCACAGGTTGAACACACACTAAGCTACACAGTTGGGAGATAACATAATTTAACCCCTAATGCCTCGGTGTGCTCTACATCTATCCTCAACAAGATGTCTTAAACTAGGCCTAAGAATGCCTAGAATGAAACGAGGATGCAAAGATGTGATCAGAAGACTGTTTCAAGATTTTCAGAAAAACAGAGTCCCACTCGAGCGCATGTTTCCCCGCTCGAGCGGACATGCAACAAAGGTACACGCTCGAGCGTAAACTTTCCCACTCGAGCGTACTGTAAAAGTACTAGATGGGTGAAATCTCCGCTCGACGCCCGCTCGAGCTTGAGACATGACTCCGCTCGAGCGCCCAATCCTCCGCTCGAGCGGACTGTAAAACAGTGCAGAGAGATGCTGGATGCTCGGATTTCACGCTCGAGCGTCACTTTCCCCGCTCGAGCGGAAGTGCAAAATCTGGAAAACCCAGATTGCACCTCCAAGCCAAAACCAAGTTTAAATGCATCAAAACCAATCCTCTTGGGCCCATTTTCTGGAAAACATTTATAAACACATAGAATAACATGGTTCAAAGCTCAATTTGAGAAATCAAAGCCCAAGGGTGTTTAATTCAAACCCAATTTCAAACCAATTTCATGAACAATATGAACATGCAAACATGCATGAATTCAAATCGATTCAAAGCTTCAAAACATGCTCTAGTGAGCCCATTGATCCAAAAACAAGTTGAAAACATGGACCATTACAAGGTTATGGACATGCATGCACCATTTTACCATGAAATCAACTCACAACTCAACAATTCAAACATGCAAGCATGAAATGAGCTCTATATCAACATGTATGAACTAAAACATGACTTAGCTCTACAATTAGACATGAACCATGCATGAATCAACGTAAAGACAAAATCAAAAGATGAAATTCATACCTAGGTTCCTTGAATTAGAAGACTAGGAGCTCAAATATACAATCAACCTTTAAGTTCTTCAATTAACAAGCAAAATTCAAGATGGACTTCAAGTTCTCTCACTCTCTCCCTCTCTTGGTCGGCTAGAGCAAGGAAAAAGGGCTGAGGAAATGTTTGTTTCAAGTGTATACAAGGCTCACATGTTATATTGAGATAGTGGCCACTAGGGGTAGTTTGGTAAATAAGGCCAACTTAAGCAATTGATCAATATTTAATCTAATTTACTCACACCTAATCAGTTTTCAGATAATTATACCATAAAATCACATTAATTATGACAATCATAAAACATTAATCAATTCCGGATTCGGCCGCCGATAAGGCCTTCAATTAGCAGTTTAAACACTAAAATACGAACATATCAAATAAACAATCAACAGATAGAATGCAATTCAAACGTACATGCTCAGTCAATTCAGTTCCAGTTTTCAGTCAGTCAGTTCAGTACTTTAACTAGTCCAATTATCAGTCGTAATCAATTCAGTTTAACGGTAATCGATGGTTATCGGTAATCAAGCAGTCATTAATCGGTAAACAGTATGAGGGTTGTTACAATTGCGTATGTCATATAGTTCATGTGCATTGAGTATGCCATTCTTAGTTCATAGCATTGTGTATGCTAGTTGCATGTTTGTATATCATCCCTCGCATGCTAGCATGATTAGGTTGCATTGCGTTTAGGGTTGAATGCTAGTCGTATTGTGTATGCCATGTATATTGCATTGTGTTTGAAATAGGGTTTAGTCCAAACACGGGAAACGAGGGACGTTTCGTACTCCAAGTGACGAAACGTGCCTCGATTCTCGGTCGCCGACACTCCGGATTAGCCATGATGGAGTTTAGGCCTTGTTGTGTTTATATGTGCATTCATTTTACATCGAGTCGTGCAATCCGACTCCTTGGCCATCATGCATCGAGATGCATGATTGGTGGCACGAGAATCGAGGACTACACTCCTTGGAGCTTGTGCAATGATGGGGAGAGTGGTCATGCACACATATGTTGATAATACTTTGCCATGCCCCTTTCTCGCTCTCTGTTGCAGTAAACCGAAAACCAACAGCAAAAACGGGTCAGCAGCCTTCTAGAGCTTTGTACAGTGTTCTGGGACCAGCTGCAAACAGAGGCAAATCGGGACATCGTGATGGATTTCCCGACAAGGCGACTTGAGCATGCATGCATCCTTATCATTCGGAACAGAGCTGAGGCAATCCATTTTGTTTAGTTTGCATGCTAGTTTCCTTACTTACTTAGTTAATTCGTTAATTAATTAATGTTGTGTAATAATTAGTTTAATTAGCTTAGATTAGCTAGTTTATTATGTACTATTCATTCGGACCCTTCGAGGAGGGCAATGTTGTCATAAGTGTGCGTGTGTGTGTGATGCATGCCTTCTAACCCCACGTCTTTCTTCCTTTTATTTACCAGCTTATGATGGTTAGTTTAGGGCACGTTTCAATTAGCATACTTATGCGCGCATGTTTGCATCCATTTATCTGTCTTGCATGCACCGGGCTCGGTGCATCATACTAACTGCATTGTATTTCAATTCCGAGTTGAATACATGTATCAGTTGTTGCATTTCATATGTCATTTTAGAATAGCCGAGCCTATCTTAGTTACATTTTTGCACGTGTTGCATTAGGCATTTCAGCATAGTTAGGATTCATGCATGATTTCTAATTAGCTTCTTTCTTTGGCTTAGAGTACTCGGTAAGTATTTATGCTTTAGCATTCTTGCATGTATGTGAGTGACTGCCATGATAGCATGCTTACCATGAGGCTATTTGCTTATGTGATATAATTGTCTGAATGCCTGTGGGTGAAGGTTGGGTTATTTGAATTGGAACAATTCACCAATTGAGAGTTTTAAGCCAACTTGAGAGTGGCAAAGTCATATTTTCTTAAGCCCACTTGAGAGTGGCCAATCCATGCCTTAGCCTACTTGCGAGTAGCACCATCAAACCATCTTTCAAATAAACAAACATGAAATGTTTTGTTCCAACTCAAATGATCCAGTCTATACTTGTATGTTGTGTGCATCACATAGTAATTCTAGGCTAATAACCGGAATAAAAGCACATAATGTTTTCAAAACTCGATATCATGATTAGTAGAGGCCGATCTTTGATCGGGCGAGCAGGGGTGCTCACGAAGTGACTTTCCCCAATCGTACCCAAGTTCCCGAGCCAAGGCAACTTTGGTGATGACGGACACGTGGCCTTAGGTACGAGTCAGGGTTTCTTAAATTCCCCCAAAATAAAATATTTAGGTGGCAACTCTATATCTGGCAAAGCAGTCCATGTTTGGCACTTCTTTCTAAAAATCAGTTTTTCAAAACGATTTGCCGGATTTAGATTCTTTGGTGATTTATCGATTCTGCATTGCACTTTGCGAGATTAGATTCAGAACCGTGACATCGAGTCTGAACTGTAGTGAGCCCAATGAACAAAACGGGATTTTCTCCCGGGACGTTCGGGGACATCTACACCACGGCTACAAAGAGGCGGAGGCCACGTATGTCTTGCAGTGCGAAGCTGCAAAAGACGTCTTTTTTAAATGTAGCTGGAAGGCAGCTGTTACGAAGCTCGGTCTGAGCCAAGAAACTGAGGTCTTTCAGAACTCTCCCCCTCACTTTATCCCAAGTTATATGGCGGATTATGCCAACGCCATCCAAGAAAAGCTTCTCTAGGAAGGGGAGGAGGAGGAAGGATCACCCAATCCAAACAATGCCCCAACTGTTGGCAATGGTCGCAGTCTCCAAGACAGTTAGATAGACTGGGTTGAGCCACCGGTACCAAGCACAGTTGACGATGCTCCATCAACCAACGTACTTATTGGAACCGGGCTGCCAAGAGGCGAAGCTCGGGTTGTCCTGGATGCAAACTTGGATGACCTTTTTGTTTGATCATGTATTTCTTCTTTTAATGCTAACTTTTTTAAAGAATTTGTAACCGGGCTTCCGCCCTTCCAATGTAATGATCACTTGAAGTGGAGAATGAAATGTGTTTTTTCTCCGATTGTTTGTTCGGTTCACAACCTGTTTGTATTTGTCTCACCTTTAATTGGCATGTCTTTAACTTTTTGCTCGGTTGCTAAGTTTTAAATTTTTTATGGCCGAGATATATATTTCGGTCCACAAGTACTGTGGTCTGTTTGTTCGTCATACCAGCCAACCTTCTCCAGCCTAGATCTTTATCTCGGCTGAAGAGACGCAAATATTGGTTATTCCTGTCAACCTCTTCAGTCCAGATTTTTATATCGGCTGAAGAGAGCTAAATGTTGGTTATTCCTGCCAACCTCTTCAGCCTAGATCCTGATCTCGGCTGCAGAGAGATAAATGTTGGTTATTCCTGCCAACCTCTTCAGCCTAGATCTTGATCTCGGTTGAAGAGAGATAAACGTTGGTTATTCCTGCCAACTTCATCAACCCAGATCCTGATCTCGACTGAAGAGAGATAAATATTGGTTATTCCTGCCAACCTCTTCAGCTTAGATCCTGATCTCGGCTGAAGAGAGATAAATGTTGGTTATTCCTACCAACCTCTTCAGCCTAGATCACGATCTCGGCTGAAGAGAGCTAAATGTTGGTTATTCCTGCCAACCTCTTCAACTCAGATCCTTATCTCGGCTGAAGAGAGATAAATGTTGGTTATTCCAGCCAAACTTTCTAATTGCCCCCTTGCTGGCAATGACTGAGAATAACTTTTACAATAGAAAGACTCATGCTGAAAAGGTAAACTATTTGTTTTATTCAAAAAGGGAAAAAATTACAAATATTCTAAGAGAAAGCTAAAAATAAAATAACTTGAGATTGACAGTATTCCATGGCCTGGGAATAGCCTTGCTGTCTCCATCTTCCAAGTGATATGCCCCTTTTCCAGCTAAACCGACCACTTTGTATGGACATTCCCAGTTAAGTCATAGTTTTCCATCTCCGGGTATCAAAGTGTTTCCCATTACTTTGCGCAGTACCCAATCCCTAATCTTGAATTGCCTCGGATGCACCGTTTTGTTATATTTTCTGGATAACTCTTGTTGGTATGAGGCAATGTGAACAAGTGTTATTTCCCTCCTTTCTTCCGCAAGGTCGAGTTCCAAGGTTATGGCTTCTTCATTCAAGTTTGGGTCAAAATTTTCACTTCTAATAGTGGGGAGGCCTACTTCTAGTGAGATTACTGCCTCCATGCTGTAAGCTAAGAAAAAAGGCATT
Organism: Camellia sinensis; assembly: GCF_055761805.1. Lineage (NCBI taxonomy): Eukaryota > Viridiplantae > Streptophyta > Magnoliopsida > Ericales > Theaceae > Camellia > Camellia sinensis. Next base: position 164,613,039 of record NC_138964.1, read on the forward strand.
TCTCCAGTTGATCGTCGAGGTGTGGTATAGTAAGCCCATAAAACATGTGGAAGCTCCTCAGCCCATTTGTCTTTTACTCTCTCCAACTTTTTCTTCAAACCATCTAAGACGACTTTGTTTGATGCTTCTGTCTGGCCAATTGCTTGAGGGTATGCTGGTATGGAGTTGTAGAATTCTATCTTATATTCCTCGCAAAAGCCCCTGAAGATTTTACCATCGAACTGAGTGCCATTGTCGGATATTAGAGCCTTGGGTATGCCGAATCGAGTTATGATATTCTTCTAGACAAACTTCTTAACATCTTTCTCATTTATTGGTGCGAGTGCTTCTGCCTCCACCCACTTTGTGAAGTAATCTGTTACTGTAAGAAATAACTTTCTATTGTCGGGTGTTGTTGGAAGTGGTTCCACTATGTCCAAGCCCCACATTGCGAAGGGCCATGAGCTAGTTAATGGTAGAAACTCTCTGGCTGGTTGGTGTATCTGGTGTGCGAACTTCTGACATTTCTCGCACCTTTTGACATACTTCTCAGAATCTGCCTGCATGTATGGTCACCAATATCCTTATGAGATTGCTCTATAAGCCAATGATCTTCCCCTTTGGTGGCTTCCGCATACGCCTTTATGTATCTCGAACAAAAATGCCTCGACATTGCTAGGATGGACACATTTCAAGTAAGGTCTTGTGAAGGATTTTTTGTATAACGGCAATGATGGAAAGAGCCAAAATCCCTGTGACTTTGCTCTTATTTTGTTGGCCTCTTTCTTCTCTTCAGGTAGGATGCCGTATTTTAAGAATACTATAATGGGATCCATCCATGAAGGGCCTAGTTCGGCACAACATACCTCAGCTACTTTGGGTTCTTCAATGCTTGGGCTAGGTAGGAAGCCGATCAGTAATGGATGAGAGATAGATGTATCTGCCATTGACGCAAAGCCTGCTAGTTCTTCTGCTTTACTGTTTTCTTTTCGGCCGATTTGCTCTATCCGTACTACTTCGAACTTCATGATCTCCTTTCCGACTAACTCTTAGTACTTAACCATCCTCTCATCTTTTGCCTCGTAGTCGCCTAAAATCTGGTTTACTACTAGCTGTGAGTCACTACAAACCATTAGCTCGGTGGCCTTCATAAAAAGTGCTGATTTTAGGCCTGCTAAAAGCGCTTCATACTCGGCCTCATTGTTTGATGCTGGAAAGCCAAAGTTGACTGCTTGTTCCACTATTAGGCCATCTGGTGAGATGAGGACTATGCCAAGTCCTACACAGTGCCTATTGGATGCCCTATCCACGAAAAGCTTCTACATCTCTCCGACGAATAGTTTCCAGCAAGTAGAGGGTCGTATGATGTCTTGGGATCAAAAGTGTTGCCAATGTTTTCTTCCAAGTCCATGCCTGCTATTGGGGTTTGATCTTCATTGTCTGACTGCCCCAAGTCTTTACTTTTTGATAATTCTTCGCTGGGACCAGCGCGGTTTGCTTTTTCCTGCCTGTCCTCAATCCTGTGTGGCTTGCAATGTGGTTGGGCATCCTGTATTAGGGGCTACGCAATTCCAGCGGCATTTTCCCCCCTTACTTCGGTTGTGTCGGTTAAATCGACTAGGTAGATGTGATGACTTCTTGGTGTGAATTCAACTAAAAAGTCAGCTAAAGCTTGGGCTTTTATTGCTGTTCTGGATTGGAACTTGATATCAAACTGCCCCAACTCCACCGCCCATTTCAAGATTCGCCCAGAAAAATCCGCCCTTTCAAACAAAGCCTTTAATGGAAAAGTTGTTAGGACGATCACGGTGTGAGCATGGAAATAATGCGATAGCTTTCTTGAGGCCATCATCAAAGTTAATGCTAGCTTTTCTAACGGCAGGTACCTTGTTTCGACAGCTAGCAAGGTTTCGCTAACATAAAGATAGGCAAATGTTAGATTCCTTTCGCTCTGACCAACACTACGCTGACTGCATGCTGTGAAACCGCTAAGTACAAAAAGAGCTCTTCTCCAGGCACTGGGGTTACTAATAATGGTAGAGAAGACATGTACTCTTTCAAGCTTTCTAGGGCACAGTCGCATTCTTTATCCCACTGAAACTTGGCCTTTAATGCTTGGAAAAATAGTCGACATCTGTCTGACGACCGACTTATGAACCGGCTGAGCGCGGCTGCTAGGCCAGTGAGATGTTGCACCTCTTTGACTGCGTTGGGCCTCTCAAGATCCTGGATTACTTTGATCTGAGAGGGGTCTACTTCTATACCTCGGTTGGTTACCAGAAAGCCTAGGAATTTGCCTGATCCTACGCCGAATGCATACTTGGATGCATTTAGGCGCAACTTGTTCTTCTTTAGAATTTGGAACATTTCATCTAGGTCCCTAAGATGGTCATTCTCATCCTTGCTTTTGACTACCATGTCATCTATGTAAGCTTCCATTGTTCTGCCTAACAATGGTTCAAACATTTTGGTAACCATCCGTTGGAATATAGCCCTTGCGTTCTCTAGGCCAAAAGGCATGACCTTGTAACAATACAATCCTCTTGGCGTTGTAAAGGATGTGACCTCCTAGTCTGGTTCAAACATGGCGATCTGATGGTAAGCTCTGTACGCATCAAGGAAGCTAAGTCGATTGTATCCTGCCGTCAGGTCTACCAGTTGGTCTATCCGTGGTAGGGGAAAACTGTCATTTGGGCATGCCTTGTTCACTGTTTTGTAATCCACGCAGACACGCCATTTTCCATTCTTCATTGGCACTACTACAGTATTAGAGATCCACCTGGGATAATGTACTTCTCTGATGGCTCCTGCCTCCAGCAAGTTTCCCACTTCTTCCGCCACTATTTCCACGTGGTGGAGTGCCGATCTGCGAGTTCGCTGTATAATTGGTCTGGCAGTTGGGTGGACGTTAAGTTGGTGACAAATGAAGTTTGGGTCAATGTCAGGCATGTCGTATGGTGTCCAAGCAAACACTTCGATGTTAGTGGTTAAGAATTCCATGACGTCTATTCTCTTAGTGCTAGACAAAGATGAGCCGAGTAAAAAGAACTTTTCTAGGTTTTTTTCATTTATCCTTACCTCTACTAAGTCTTCCACTGCCTTTTGTTCGGCTGCCTTGCCAACATCCGCAAACAATTCACTGTTCTCTGGCTCTTCCACCATCTGTACATACCCTTTTGCAGCCCTGCTGCCATTTACTGTGGCGAAGCACTGTTTCGACATAATTTGGTCTCCCAAGACCTCTTTAATTACTCCGGCTTCGTTGGGGAACCGCAATGCTTGATAGTAGGTTGACGCTACCGATCACATGGCGTGCAACCATGTTCTCCCTAAGATTATGTTGTAAGTGGAAGGGACTTTCAATACCCAGAATTCCACCTATTTTGTCATGGTTCTTGCCTTAACAGAGAGGATTATCTTGCCTACTGGCCATTCTGGCATTGAGTTGAATCCGACAAGGGGATATGTTGCAGGTGCCAAGTCTTTGTCCTCCAATTTCAATTGTTCGAAGGTCTCGTAGTACATTATCTCGCATGAGCTTCCTTGGCCAATCAGAATCCGCTTGATGTCGAAATTTTGGACGCGCAAATTCACCACTAGTGCGTCATTGTGAGGGCAATATAGCCTTACTAGATCCTTGTCTGAGAAGGATATAACGATCGTAGCCTCTGTTCTGCCCTTTTTGATGGTAGGCTGTGCACTTAATACCTCTCTTAAGTGTTCAGCCTTTTTGATCATCCCCCTGAATTCACACACCCGCTCAAGTTCGATGATCCCATATATGACGTTGATTACGCCTTGGGATGGACCGTCAATTGGCATCCCGTTCGGTTTGTTGAGGTCCTGGGGGGGCTGGCTGTGTCCCTCCTTCTATGTACTGGTCCAGGTGCCTAGCTGCCACTAACTCCTCCAGATGTTGCCTCAATGGCGTGCAATTTTCAGTGCGGTGCCTTTTTTCATCATGGAAGGTGTACCGGGACCTCTCATCATAGCCTTTTTGTACTTCTACCAACTTGGCTGGCCACCAAACGAAATGTTCATTGCGTATCTCACTGAGAATCCGGTAGATAGGTTTATTAAATATTGTGGTAATGGCAGTGCGGACTCTTAAGTTTCTTTTTTCTGGGTCTTGTCTGTTGGCTCGCCTGTCGCGCCCATTCCTGCTTGGTTGTTCCACCGTGTTGACTTTCGTTGTAGTCTTTTTATCTGGCATTGCTGTTGTGCTAGAGTTTATTTTAGCACAGTCGCCATCTTCCTCTACTCGAATATGTTGATGCACTCTCTCCATTAGGGCCTCTATCGTGAGGGGTGACATCATTGTTATTGAGTCCCTTAGTTTGTTTCCGACTGGTAAACTGCGTTTATATTGGGCAATGGCGAGATTGGTAGGGGCAATCCCCAATCTGGTTAAAAGTCTCCCAATATCGACTGTTGTAAGACCTCAATGTCTCCTTTTCGCCCATGTCAATGGAGAATAGCTGATCAATCTCTATTGGTGTCTTGGTATTCGTTCTGAATCTAGTCACGAACGCATCTGCCATTTGTGCCCATGAGGCAATGCTACCTTCTGGTAGCCTTTCAAACCAGGTTAGACCGAGGTCGCCCAGGCTGGATAGAAACAGGATACACATTAGAGCCTCGTTTCGCCGGTATACTGTCATAACCTGGCGAAAGTGGCTTAAGTGCATGTAGGGGTCTGTTTTCCCCTCATAGGTAGTGAATTTGGGCTGGTGGAAGCCTGAAGGTAGTGGTGCGTTCTCTATTGCCAGAACGAACGGCGAGCTCTATAACCTTGCTAATGCTTTATCCGCTGGTTCGTAAGCAAGGCACGGTATAGGCATCCCTACCTCGACACTCCCATGTGTCCTAAGGGCCAATCGCTGTAGCATTGAAACCTTGCGGGGGTCGCGAGCCCTGGTGTCTTCCTTCCATCAGGCCCTTTTTCCAGCACTGTTCGTAAGTCCGCTGATCTAGGCAACTCCGTGTGCCTAGATGTCGTCTGGTGCGTGTGCGAGGGGCGATAACTGTTTCCTTCTGTATATGACCTTTCAGTCCTCGTTCTCTCAGACCTGGAGTGACGAGTCTTGTAAGTCCTTGACTAAGTATCGCCTGTTCTAAGGCTCCTACTTTCTGCTTGCAATGGTGTGGTATGTCTGTCACGATCTTCCGAGTGGCAAGGAGGCGTGTTACGTTTGCGCCCCTCTCCTGTCGCCACCCATTTTCCTTTTATCTGGCACTTCATTGTCTCCATGTCTACCGTTATCCTCCTAATTAACTCGTCTTTCTCCCTCACGCGATCCTCCAGAACTTGAGGATCAAGCCTCCGCCTCTGCCTTTCAGGACTTTAAGAGCGACAAGGACTAGTGCCCCGTCTCTCCCTTGTGTCCCTCCGGGAGTTCCGTCGCTGGGGTTCTGAATCCGCCATGGGTGGGATAAAATGTAAACCTTCGCACCTCCCACCCCCCTCCAGGGTTTGCCCATCAATAGCAGATTGCGACAAATCTTCATTGTGCGCCATTACTTTCAACTAGAGAGGAAAACTTGATCAAGAGGTTTTGTTCTTTGTGCAATTCCCACAGACGGCGCCACTTACTCTACTATTACCTTTCCACAGACAGCGCCAATTGTACGAGCACGAAATAATCTTCTCGTATAATCTTGTTGATCAAGTTTGCACTCCTTCAAACGTCGTCGCTTTACTTTCTGAAAACACAAACGTGAGCTAGCCGGCAAGTGTGTGCCAAATACCTCTCTGATGCCTAAGTCAGCAAAATAGACAATAGGCAAAAACTTTGTGTATTCGAGAATCAAAATTGTGATACCTGTACGTAGGTTTACTATGAGCTTTTATAAATCCTGCCAGGTCCATTCCTAATAGAATTCCAACTCTTCCTTATAAGAGACCTTCTAAGAATCACACACCCTACTCACTACAAACCAAGTGAGATGATCTACCCAATCCTAGCAGGACCGTACTTTCCTTAGCAGAGTCCTCCTCGGAATCAGAAAGGTAATGCTCCTCCTTCTACGCCTTTCTCACTTACTCAAGGGAGATGATTTTACCACTGTAGAATACCAGAACGACCGAGCTAACTTATGCCTTCCGACATACTCAGCTCAACTGTTCTATGGGTAATGCTTAGCTCGGTCCCGCCTACCTATACCTTGGCTGGGACTACTCAAACCGAGCTAACTGCGGCCCACCTCCGACCGAACTAACAGAACTAAGTTCCATTTTGCGAAGCCCAATCACTTCGGCCCTAGCTCGTCCCATTACTATACCTGGATTCAGCTCGACCCTAGTTCCATTAAACCAATCCATTAAATCAAACATAACCCATTATATGATCATCATCCAAACAAAAAAATAACACCTAATTGGTATACATTAATGTGTGTTTGAGAGGGAAAAGATTAAGTACACACCTAACATTTGGCATAATGCACAAAGTGATGGTCACAAGACCTGAACTCATAACTTCAAGATTATTATGCCAAGTTTTAACCATTGAACAAATGGTCACCCTTATTATCATCCAAATACATAATAAAAATTAATTTGATAAAATAAATAAATAAATGGGTAAAGATTTATCAATTTTACATAATTTTATCTTTGGTGGGTAAAAATAATTTTTAAAAATTCAAAAATATTTTTGACATTTATTTTTGTCAAATTAGTTTATATTTTATCAAATTGACGACTTTACCTTTGAAATTAAGTAATGGTATCTTCAATTATCCTTATTTAGAACAAAATTTAAAATTTATGGTCAAATGTATCGCAGTTGAAAAGTTATGGACCAAAGTGATACGAGTTTCAAACTATAAGGATTATTAGTATAATTCGTCTTATTTTTTGATATTTAACGAAAAAATATATAAGAAAATAAAAAAATAATGTGACTTAATTCGATATACTTATTTAAATAAATATACGTATTTAATTTATGTCAAACAGTGTCTTGAGTTAAATAAGAAAGTTAACATGAAGTAAATATGGAACTTTCCTAGATCTTACTAGCAGTTAACATGTAGAAAATGATATCATGGATGATAGCCCACAACTTGTTTGTTTGTTAGCTTGCTAGGGATCTATATAGGGATATGCTTTTTTAACATTCATGCACCATGAAATCAAGTGAATTTAATAAAGGAAAATGATAAATAAATTTATTTCATAAATTTAATGTTGTATAAGTAATATAATTAATTAATAATTATAAAAGATATAAAAAAAATATCATTTTTAATATCTTAATTAATTATTATATTATTGAATTTAAAAATTAATTCTAATATTTAGCCTACAATAACAATAACCTTTAATAAAAAGACATTTTAAAATTTTTAATGCGGGGATTAATGACTCATCTTCCCCCATCATTTTCTCCCTAAAAAAGTGAAGTGACGTCCGACCTCCACTTTCAAGTTGTTCCGTAAAATATCATTATTATATATATAACAAGTCGTGGCGTGCTTATATAAATACTGATAAATTATCATATATTAGTCGCTTTCATTCCTTTGTCTTAGTTTCTCTTTTATATTGATGGGTGTTTGAAAAATTATTATTTTAGTAGATTATTTTAATTTTAATTATCTTAGTAAATTAAAAATTTTATGTTTAAAAAGATGATTGAATTTTTTGTAGTTAAATGTGATATTTGTAAAAAAAAAAATAAAATGATTATGAATTTAATATGACATTTTATCTTATTAACTATTTTAATTTATTTTATTTTTTTTATAAATTTTAACAAAATTAGCTAAAATTTCATTTCTCAAACAGCCTCATTCCATCTTTTATTTTTAAATGTTATCTTTGTTTTCTATATGCAATATTAGACAAATTTTAATCCTCATTTTCTTTTTAATTAAAATAAAAAATTTATCAATAAAAAAAGGTATATATCACAACTCAAAAGGACTTAATATGTATATATTAATGAATATAAATATTAATATCGTTATGAATAAATTAGAGAAATTATTAAAGTAGTATAATCCATAGAAGATAACATTGATAATATATGTATATGTGGATCCCCTCTAAATTTTATTAAACTTTTCAAATTCAAATCTTGAATTAAATTCCAACAAATTTTCAAGATCAATATCGGATTTGGTATGATGGCCCCCTTTCTCACATTTTTTTTTTTTTTTGTTTACATAAATCACGTGCAAATCTAAATAGTTAAATAACATTAAAGACATATGAACAAAATTTTTGTATAAAACTATATTAATAATAATAATATGTAATTCAGATTCAATTATTATATAATAGAATTTACGTCTCAAATGAATTAAGACTACACATTTCTATGTAAAAATCTCTATGTTAATAACACAATATCCAATAATTTTTTTTAATTTATTTAAATTACACATGCCATATACATCAGTCACTAATATATAAATTTATAAAAAAAACCCATATTTTGCTGGCGATGACGATTGCTATGGCAATGACAATTGTTATGGCAATGCCGATGGCAATTCATTAGCCATCTTAAAGAAACAAATAGATACAATGTATCTGGTAGTGAGTCCACAATGTTAAGTGTACAGCTGTCAAGTAGGCATGTTGGAGTTAAGTGGTGGATGCTGCCAAGAAGCACACACAACACTACACAACTAAGGCCAAGTTTGGGAAGACTAAAAAAGTGCATTTTTTGTCTTTTTGGACTAAAAAATTGAGGTTGAAAATATGGATGTTTGGGTTAACTTTTTGACTTTTTATTGAAAAATGTGTAATAAAAAATTATAAAAATTGATTTGTAGAGAAAAATTTGAATTGGGAGTTGTGCAGCCGTAATTGTTGACTTTTGGTGAATAGTGCTAACTTTTTAGCTTTTTGAGTAACTTTTTGACTTTTTGGCTTATTTGGGACTTCCCAAACTTAGCCTAACTAAAAAGCACACAAGCACAAGGTATGAATTATAGTTAAATAAGAATACGCAAGTGGAAGGAAATTAAACAAGAAAACAAAACTGCTAACAGGCAGCCGATGGAGGACTGCCCACCCAAACTGAAAAGTACACGTCTTACCCAGGTATTGTTTATAAATATTTTATTTTTTGTATTTAAGCAAAATTTAATTCTTAATGTAAGAATCACAAAAGATATTTTTTTGAAAGTTCACCCAAAAAATTAATTAAATAATTAAAACGAATCACCATAAAAGGAATAGATAGATATTTACCATGTGACAAAACAAAATAATTTTTAATGGTAGGTCTATGTATAAGATTTATACTCTATTTTTACTTATATTCTTATAATAATTGAGATCTTAAGTTTATTGAAACGAAACATAATATTCATCAATGAACTAAGTTAATGTCAAATAGTCAAGAATTAATTCCAGTGAATCTCTTTTTTTCCAAAATCTTACGCCTTCAAATTTGACTATGTCTACAATTGCCTTGTCGACTTCAACATCATTGCCACAAGGGCCAATTATCTAAGTTTCGTCTACTCTTGCAAAGTGACTATATGACGCTCCTCCATAACGGTAAGTAAATCTGTACCTCGTGTTTGTAGGCTTTGGATGACACAATTCTCAATTTGAGGATATGGCATACATTTTTTGAGTTAAAATACTCTTAAAAAGATAAAATAAATTAAAAAATTTAAAAGATAAAATATTACATTTAAATCATAATTTTTTTTTTTCTCACAAAAGTTTAAAAAGTCAAAATGTTCATTCCAAACGAGATTTTTTAACCCGAATTAAAATAATCAAAAGTGAAAAAGTCAACTCATATTTCAAACGAAGGCTGCAAACAATTAGTACGTAAACTGTGAAACTATGAAATTTTACAAACAGATGTTGAAATTGTAAAAAATTTTATTTTCTGCATAATTTTTTTTAATATGAATATTGTTTGATAAATCTTGGTAAATCAGTTCCAAATATAAATTTTTATTAAATAAAAAAATTTGTATTATAAAGGTTATGAAATTTTAAAATTTAAAAAAAAAAACTATATGGAAAAGAAATGAAGAGAAAATTATTGAGCACTCACTCCGTTTGTTGGGCATAAAAGCAATAAGGCCCCGTTTGTTTGGAGCGTTAAAGCGGAGATTGGGATTGGTAGTGAGTAGGGGTGGGCAACGGTTTATCCGAACCGTTCAAACTGCCCAACCCGCCCAACCCGCATATAAATGGGCGGTTTCGCAAACATAATGCGGGCGGATGCGGTTTGAAATATGACAAATTTGCGGGTCGCGGTTTAAACCCGCAACCCGCAAAAATCGCCCGCACTTTAATTGTTATTATTATTATTTTTTATGTACCAACTTTGTAACTTTTACAGGAGCACCATTATATTCTCTATGACACTAGGATCCTTATTTTTAAGTATTTCTCAACTTTCTTAATGTCATAGAATTATCAAGTCCTAAACTTGGTTTCTTATATGATTTTTATTGGTAATTCATCCACTTTTTCCTAATAAAATTTTCCTTCTAATGGTCGATAGAACTTATAGTTTGATTATAGATTACTGAACTGGCAATTCTAATTGAGTACAACCTTTAATGCATTGATATACATTTTTTTCATGGCAAAAATGCTAGTGTAGGGTCTCTTTGTTTTGGGTACTTTCATTTAATGCATTGATATTCAATTTTTATTTATAAACTCATCAAAAAATTGTTATCACAAATATATAAAATGAATCTGATGCCTAAATTCGCTGGAAAAAAAAAACTCGAAAATTAATTTTTAAAGAAAAAAGTGTAAACCGCAAACCGGCTTCAACCGCCCGCAGATTTGCAAACCCTATCCGCACAAACTGCAAACCACACTGCGGGTTGACTTTTTCCCAAACCGCATAGATGCGGGCGGGTCAAAACCGAACCGCAAACCGCACAAAACCGATCCGCGAACACCCCTAGTAGTGAGGTGAGACCCATTAACATGTGTTTGTTTTGAGAGATGGGCAGAGAATTGATAGTGAGCTCTGGATTGTGAATCTTCTTGGGGAGGGGATTCGGATGGGCCTCCAAGACTTAGTATTAGAAAAATAGTCCGCCGGACTAGAAATTATTTATTTTTTATTTATTTTATTTTTTACATGTTGGACATTTTTTTGAACATTAATGTTTAATTTTTTATATTTTTGTTAAGTAAAAATCATTATTTTCTTTGTCTTATTTTTTTCAGAAATTTTTTGTTTTTTTAAAAATTTTTACATGTTGGGCATTTTTTAAAAACATTAATGTTTAATTTTTTTTATTTGTTTTATTATTTTATATAAAAATAATTTAATAATTTCTACACTAATAACTATCATCAAAACAAACACAATTTTATTTAATCCCTTCACTATAAATCCTCTCCATTATATCTCTGAAAACAAACGGAACCTAAGCTTCGTAAAACGGATAATTATTCAGTAATCTTGAAATATAAGCATGTGATATTCCATAATATTATAATTAGTAAAAAATATGGATAGGTAGGGTATTATGTTGTGATGGGAGAAAATGAAGAGATATATTGAATAATAATTGGCCAGCTGCTAAAGAGTATAGAAACATAATACTTCAAAAATATTAAATAATTTCCCTCCTAAATTAGGCCAACAAAGAAATATGACCACTATGTGATGCGGAAATAAATATGCTAAATACAGGTAAGGATGAAACATAAATACTTCTCGGTCACATATAATATGTTCACTTTCATTATTCTAAACATTTGAAAAAAGCATCTATATTTTTAAATTAATTGTTTTGTTCCACAATTTTAACCAAGACAAGAACTAATTAAGATATTTTAATTTGTAAAAATAACATTTTTTTTATAAAAATATATTATTTATTGATTGATCTTATTAAAGGGTACAAACGCCAATAACTAATAAATAATTTGAGATTAAGGGAAAACTTTTCTACATCCATTTCTTTTTTATCTTAGCAATGTCAAACTATAGAATTGCATGAATTCCATGGTTAGTGATGATACTTTGTTTTGTGTATTTCTTGTCTCCCTCGTATAATTTATTATTTGTATTTTATCGTAATCTACCCAACAATAAAGAGAGAACAAAACAGGCACCATAGAGAGAACTTATATCAACAAATGAACAATAAAATGAATCTAATCATCCCATTTCCACAGACGATTCGCTGTTTGAAAGGATTGAGCTTCTACATCATTCCCAAAAAAAAAAAAAAAAAAAAAAAGAGGAAAAAGAATATACAAAATTTAAAAAGCTAGTTCAGACTCCGTCAAAAAACAAACAGCGGCGGATCTGACTGTACTTCTTTTTTAATCCGGGTTCAAGTATTGGATGATTTGAGATTGTTGGAGGAAAGAAAAGGATGGTTCAAGAGCTGCGACGTGGACCACCTCTTGCCAGACTCTTTCTGTAGACAACACTCCAAAAAACTCCGAAAGTCGTCCGACGCACCCTCCGGCGAGCTCGGTGGCTCTCCAAAGCATATTGCGCACATTAGAGTCGCCCAGTCTGGTCTCTGACCCGGCGGCAATAACGGAAAGTGACCCATATACAGCTCCATCAGTGTCAACCCCAAGCTCCATATATCCCCTGCGTACCCGTTATAGTTCCCTCCGTATGTGTCCGGGTCGAACCTCTCCGGACTCATGTAAGCGCAAGTCCCCACATACGAATTGCAGGGATCCAGGGTCCGACACATAATCTTGCTCACTCCGAAATCAGCGATCTTCACTTCCATCTTGTGGTTCACGAGGAGGTTGGAGGGCTTGATGTCTCTGTGGATGATCTTGTGGGAGTGGAGGTAGTTGAGTCCGCTCAGAACCTGAGTGGCTATGGAGGCCAAAGATGGTTCGGAAAATGTTCCTTTGGTTTTGAGGAGGGTGTCTAGGGTTCCGGAATCCATGTACTCCATGAGAAAAGCGATGTCGCCGCTGGGCTTCTCGAAGATGCCGTGGCACTGAACCACGAAGGGGGAGTCGGCGCGGCGGAGGATCTCCATCTCGCGGAACACCTGGCGGCGGATGGTGGGGTCGCTGTCGCCGTGGGCTACTTTGAGGGCGTAGAGGGCGGAGGTGTGCTTGTGGCGGACCTGGTAGACCGTGCCGCCGTTGCCGTGGCCGAGGACCTGGAGCTTTTCGAGGTCGGCGGTGGTGATTGCGGAGGAGGAGGAGGAAGTGGAGTGGGAAGTGGGAGGTGGGGGTGGGAGTGGTAAGGGGAAGCGTGGGCGGCGATCGGAGATATCAGGCAAGGGAAGTTTGAGATTAAGGTGGCGGCGGTCGCGGACAAGTGCCATGTGATAAACCTGCCTGGTTGGGTTGGGGTGAATTCCAAAAATAAAATTGAATCATCTAAGAATTTGGGAAAGGAGAAGGGGGTTTATGTAGGTGGGAAGATAGAAGCACGTGGGTGGAGTTGGGTGACGTCAGTAGTGAGGATGGATGCGTGGGAGGGAGGGAGGGAGTGAGTGAGACAGAGAAGAAGGAAAGTGGGAGGATAGGGGGTGAGTGGCGCTCACCGATTAGGATTGGGTTGGGTGATGATGTTCATCCTTGCGTGCCTTTTTTTGGTTTTTTCTGGGTTTTTTGAAAGCAACTGGCTTTATCCCATGTGACCATTTTTTTGGCCAATTATTGCTTTTTTGTTTTCTTTTGTACTACCGCCTCTTTGCTAACCTCCGCTATTTTAATTTGTTTTTTAATTTTTTAGATATTAGCGTAAAACTTGTATTATACATGTGCAAGTAATCAAAAGTGATAAATAATATTAAATATATTAAAATTTAATTAAATATTATGATATAAATTTGAGTGAATAAAACTATATTTATATAGATGTGCAAGACTTTTTACTTTTTATTTTTTATTTTTAGTATATTCAATCGGATAAACTCAATGAAAATACAGAATAAGAGTGAAATTATATAAATATTAGAAAAAAAATAAAAATAATAATTTTAAATTTGAAGATAAATTATATAAATATAAAAAGAGAAAATTAGATAAATTCTCAAAAAAGAATAAACTCAACTGAAAAAGAACAATAAATGTGGATTTTGTACATATAAGATAAAAATAAAAATAAAAAATCAAGTTTAAATAGATAAACTATAAGAATATAAAAAAGAGAAAATAGAGAGAAATTTAGTATACATCAAATGAAGATGAAAAAAAGAAATCAAGTTAAAATTTAAAAATTCAAAAATAAAATAAGCTAAACCCGAAAAAAAAAATATCTAATATAACTTTAATAATAGAAGAAATAATAGTAAAAAATGGATAAGAGTAAAATGTCATCTATAAATTTTTAAAATTTGTTAAAAAAATCTCAAAAATATGAACTGATGTGTAAAAATCTCATAAACCCATTAGAGCTTGTTTGGGAAGAGCATCTGGGTTAAAATAGTCATATAAGACAAAATAAGTCATTTTAGCAAAATATGACAAAAATGTCACATCCAACTCATAATCATTTCATTTTTTTCTCTCAAAAAAGTCAAAAAGTCTATTCCAAATGAAACTTTTTAGCCCCAGATTAAAATAGCCAAAAAGTCAACCCACATTCCAAATAAGCTCAAGTTAAAAATTAGATAAAGATTAAATGTCATCTATAATTTTTTAAAATTTAAATTTCGTGTAGTTAAGAAACAAGCATTTGTGATATTTTATTATACAAATGTTAACTCTATTTTGTGTTTGCTACTTATAATTTTTTATAATTTTTGTATTCTAAAACTACTTAATTGAAAAAAATTCAACGGATGACCTTTTTATTTCTTAATTTTGTTTTGTCAATAGCCTATAAATTTCAACAATTTTGTGTTTTGAAGCTACTAAATAAAAAATTAAAAAAAATAGCATCACTTTTGTTTTTAAAATCTTAGTTAGTTTTATTTTTATTTTGTGTCATATAATAATATAATCATTCATTTTAATTTTGTTTTGTGTCAATAAATTATAAATTTCAGCAATTGGTTTTTTTATTCTGAAGCTACTAAATAATATAAAAAATAACATCACTATTTTTTATAAAAAAAAAAACTTAATTAGTTTTAATGTTACTTTGTGTTATATGATAATATATTTATTCATTTTAGATAATAAGGCCTTAAACATAGAATGCAGATGACTTGAATGTTGATCTGGTAGTGACACGTATTCTGTATGCAAATATAAAATTCAATAATCATAGAAAAAATTTCTTACCTTTCATTTTTGTCTAAATATAAAAAATATATTTATTTAAATTAATTTTTTTAATTTTGATTATAAATATGTAATTTGTTTATAATTTCAACATAACATAGTTGAATAATAATTTTATTAAAAGATTCACATATTGAATTCAATTTGTTTAAAAATTATATGACCTTCAAAATTGTAATTGAAATTAACTATTAAATAATAATTAAGTAAAAAATATGTATATTGACTTTTTGTTCTTCAAATGGGTCCAAAAGACCCTGTCTACAATTGATTTTTGTTATAAACTTTTTACTGTAAAAGAGAAACTTGTCATTTAAAAACTTACTTAATTAGTGTATTCATTACATATATGCAAAGAAACAAATTTAAACCTATGAAGATCTCAAATAAATAAAATTTAAGCAAAAATATTATAGAGTTACATAATTAAATTTAGTTATATTTGGATTTAAAATTGGGTGTCCTCCTCATATATTACAACACAATGGAACACATAAATTAATATAATTAAAGAAAAAAAATAAATGGAATTGAACAAAAACTTCCTTCAACCCCATGAATGCGTTCCAAATACTCTTCTCCTCGATTGATAAAATTTTTCTCAAAAAAAAATAGTGTGAACTTCAAATACATCGTAAAACATCACTTTTTGTGTTAGTCTTTTAGCAATTTTTTTTGTTGCTACCTTTTTTTTTTCTGTTCGTTATACTTGTAAAAAAAAATTTAAATGAACAATAGATTTTGGAGGCATAATCGCATCTACTACATTATTATAATTTCAATAACAAACTTAGATTATGAAGCAAAAATTAAATAAATAAATACATCAAATAAACTAAAATTGAAACAAAGAAAAGAAATCAAGAGAGAGAGAAAAAAAAAATAAACACAATATGAGATTTTAAATATGTATTTCTTTTCATATATGATGCCAAAAATATTGCACAATTCGTCAAATCACATGTTTAATTTCTCTATAGGATTCCTTCTCTTCTCCAATCTTTTTGTCCAATTTCATATTGTCATGGAAGTTGAGTTTTGAGATTTATAAGTTTAACTTTTTGTTAAATATCTTTGGATGAGATATAAATCTGTTGAAGGAATTTGAATTAAAGTCAATTAACTAATATTTTATCTTTAAAATATTTTTAAAATCTTTTATTCATTTCAAATTTGAATTTTAAAATGAATTTGTATACTTTCCATTTGAAAGTTATAAATCAAGGGATATAAATAGATTAATTAATATTTTTTTAAATGATTCAATAAAAACTAGCCAAAAGAAGATTTTTTAATTATTTAAAAAATAATAAAACTACAAAAATAATATGAGCATTTTGAACTTCACAAGGGTCTGCTCATTAGAAACCTCATTTTTCCTTAATACATACAGATTTTATAAGATGAAAAAAAATTGTATTGGAATAATTTGTGAACTTTTTTTATAGTTGAATAGATAATTGTGAGAGAAAAAGTTATTGATTGATATCTAGAATGTGAGATTGGAAGTATTTGGTGTAGCTGCTAAAACATATAGAAGATAAGCTAAGAGATAATAGATTGAAATGGTTTGGTTATATACAATGGAGACCAACAGAGATAGTAGTGAAGAGATACGATACAGTAACGGTAGAGAGAAGTGTTAGGGGAAAAAGCAAACCTAGATTGACGTGGGCTAGTGTAGTAAATAGATATTAAATCTCCTTAGTTTGACTAACCAAATGGCATTTGATAAGGTTGCGTGAAGAAAAATTATTTATGTAGCCGACCCATTTGATGGGACTTAAAACTTAATTTTGTTCGGTTTACTTTAATCAAAAGTTATTAATCTGTTTGGTGCAGCTGCTAGATTATATGTTTAAGTTGCTGAATAGTGTTTGGTAAATAAGTTGTGAAATAACTTTTTGATATGTAAATGTCATTTTTACCCATGTTAATTGTAAATTGAATTGACCTTTGTTAGTTGTAAATTAAATTAACTTTTATTTTTTTGTTATTAACTACTAGTCAGCATTTCCCATAAGATACATTTAAAAAAAGAGTTTACAGTCCATTTGAGTCTTCCTTTTTTTTAAAAAAAAAATCAAAAAAAAATAAGACTATAATAATAAATAAGTTATTATAATCAGAAGCGAGGTGGGAGCATCTTCTTAGAATTAGTTTTTTTGAGTTAAAATAAATTACTAGAATCAGAAACTATTTGAAATAAATTTAAATAAATATTCCAAAATAGATACATATTTTGTAAATAACAGCACGTGGCCAAGATAACTCCGAAGTGTCAGGCGATGTGTCACGTGGCATGGTCATGCTGCTGAGATGATCTCGGCTAGGTCGAGGTTATTTGCGGAGATACCGAAATCCGAGATAAGCAGATAAGGGACAAAAGTCCTAGAACAGAGGAGGATCTCAGTCTGGATAAAAATAAGGTTCAAGAAGAGTTCATCCCTATCAAGATGAGGGTCCAAGATGAGCATTGAGCCTGAGTCCATTGAAGTGAAAGTTCTAAAGGGATCAGGTCACTACTGGTTATAAAAGCAAGACACCCTCGTGGGTCTAAGGTAAGTTCTTTATTGTGAGTTTAAGCACTTTTTGCTATCTGTGAGAGATATTGTTTTACTGACTTGATCGTTAGAATGCCCCCGGGTGGACGAACCACCGCGGAATTCTCATTGGCTTGTTACAAGCTTGTTAGGGTTAATCTATTCTGCTAATGCTCTTCAGCTGAGTTCCCTGTTTGGTTGGATGGTCAAAAATCAACATCCACAATTGGCGCCGTCTGTAGGAACTTAAGGAGAATAGATGGCCAACAACGAGCAAGAAGAAAAGATTGGGGACAACATCCACTGTGAAAGTGGTGAGCATGTAAATCCTAACGTCGGAGAGGAAAACCGTAATGAAGGAGCACATGATTCGAATCCTAGGGAGAAGGATGTCGGCAAAGAGGGTAAAGCCCCGAAAAAGAGTGGCCGAGATGGGTATTACAACAAAAGCGACCTCCAAGTATGGAAGGATAAATGCTTGAGGAGGGACGGCGAGATGAAAGGGATGACAAACAAGTTGGCAGACATGCAGTTGGTTGTCAACTTTATGATGCAAAACAACGTGATACAAACACCATTCTTGTTATAAGACATGCTAGTGCCAACGGCCAAGACCGATGCCCAGAAAGGAGGGCAGAAAATAGTCCAAGTAGTCTTATAGCACGGTAAGGAACAGGAGCACTCACATCCACCGTCACGGGGATGTCGAGCGAACAGAGACTGTATGTGGTGAGTCGCAGAAGACACCACGAACCAAGGGGACCTATGTCAAAGAACCTCGGCATATCTAGGGAAAGGGTCGTTGTTTTGATACAGTGAATGAGGATAAGTCCAAGAGGATGCACAATTACACTGGGAGTAGCGCACCAAAAAGGCTGAAATCTATTGATAGCCGAGCTCCCGGTCGAACGAAGAAGGATTTGAAAGACTACCTCCAGAGGAAGTGGCACAACGCCGAGATCACATCCCCCGTCAAGTCGAGGATGCCGTTCTTGGTGGAGTTGGATACGCTTGAAGCCCCAAAAAGATTCCGCATGCCGAGGTTCCAGATTTATGACGGTAAGTCTGATCCAAACCTTCATGTCTACTTGTATTTAAATTCAATGGCTTTGTGGAGCGGGAATGAGCAGTTGTTATGGAAGGTATTCTCCTCATCCTTTGGTAAGATACATCTGATTGGTTCCATAAGTTGCCGAGAGGAACTGTGAAGAGTTGGGAAGGCCTGACTGAGATGTTTATGACTAGGTTTGTTACATACAAGTTGCAGCCACTAAGGGTAAACTCCCTGCTGGCTTTGAACATTAGTAATAGTGAAAGCCTCAAGGCTTACGCCACGAGATATTATGAGGTGTTCAACCAAATTTCGGCTTGTATCTAGGAGTTGGCGGTCATATCTTTTAAGAACGACCTAGATGATGAATGCCCACTTCGAAAATCACTTGCAGAAACCCTACCAAAAAGTATGGAGGAGCTCATGGCACGGATTGAGAAGGATGCCAGAGCAGAAGATGACACACAATAAACGAAGACACCAAAGTAGGAAAAGAGAAACGTTTCGCCGAAGCAAGGCTGAGGTAAGGCCAATGTTAACAAGCAGGAAACAGGGTTGAGAGCTGCACAGGCAGTCACCACCATGTTCAGGATCTCGATCTGCAAAGTTCTAGAAAGGATCAGGAACCAGCCATATTACAGAACACCGGAGAAGATCCCTGGTGAGTTTATGGGAATGAGAATTGGAAAGCATTGTGCTTGCCACAATGAGGATGGGCACTTGATGTAAGGATGCAAAGCCTTGAAAACGCACTTAGAGGATCTGATCAGACAGGGTCACCTGATAGACCTAGTTGATGAGGCCAGGACAAGGGAAGAACATGCAAGGCTTTCTCAAGCACCAGCAGCACCACATCTACCACCGCCACCACAGCAAGTAGATGGACCTCAGGTGATCAATGTGATTCACTCAAAGGTCAATGAGAATGATGTACGAGGGGACACCCAGAGAGTAAGGCATCTATAGCATGTGTATCAGGTCCAGCAAAAGAAGCCCAGGATAAGTGAATACCAGGGACCAATAGTTTTTTTTACTAAGGCAGACCTGGATATGATGCAACATCCACACAACGATGCCCTAGTGATAACTCTGAAGATTGGAGAATGCCAAGTAAGGCTCATACTGGTTGATCAAGGTAATTTTTATGACATCATGTATGCTAGATGTTACAAGAAGCTTAGCCTTCACCCAAATGATCTAAAACAATCTGATAGCCCGATCATTGGATTCAACAGGATGCCGATATGCTTTCCCTTACAATATTATTGGTTACACGCAATAAGGGTTGTTCCTTCAACGCTGCACCAGTTGTTGCGATTCCCAACCAAACAGGGGATTGAGGAGGTCAGATGGGATCAGGTGCAAGCGAAAAATTACTCCATGACAGCAATGAAGTCTATCTACAACATATGGGAAGCAAAGACAGTGGAAATCGAGGACGAGGACATGGAGGTCCTAGATGATGTCGGCAAAGAACCAGCTGTAGACACCCATTTTTGACCACCCTTAAGACTTAAGCGTTACTGATGATTTACTTGGTGTTGAAAGCTGTGCAGTGCAAAGGTTCTATTTCTTCAGCGAGAGGAGAGTCAAATCCCAACCTTACACCTCATTTTGGACCAAAGCTATTTTGAATGGTTTTTAGACCTTAAAACTCTCTCTTTCAATACATTTTTGAAACAAAGTTCCTACGATGCTCCGAGGCTCACATTTCGTTAAATGTTGCGTTTTTCGGTAAACCGAGCAAGGACAAAGTGGAAATGAGTGAAAGAGAGATGAAATCTCTGAAAAATCTTTCAAAACACCTTATTTAGGGGTTTGGAGTTGAAGAAAATGAGAAAGAAGAGAAGAAAACTAGTTTGGGAGAAGTTCGGTATCAATCCGGTTGGATCGAAACTGCGCGGCTTCACCAAAACAGGCATAATTTTTTGCACAGTTGAAATTTTGATGCAAGGCTGGCGCCATTGGAAAGATAACTTCTGGGGCTTCAATTTAGACACTTGACAGCCACTTTTTGTCCTTGCCAGCCATTGGCCGACCACTTGTCTTTCTGGGAGACCACTTTTTGTCCTGGAAAACCAAAAAAAAGTAGTTGGTCGACAACTTTCCAGCACCTTTTTGGAGATCTTTTCTTGTCAGTTGTGCCAGTTGGAAGGTACAGAAAGCATCCTCCATATACGTGTATGGAGGGATTGCTTAGAGCTCCTAGTGTGTTCGACAAGCTTGAACTTTGTTTTCCTATATAAGGAAGCCTCCTCCCTCATGCCTTAGGTTCAGATTTTTGTATTGGAGCTATACATACACATATATCTCTATATCTCTCTCTTGATTTCATTTTTGTGCCTTAAAGTTCCCTTTTGTCATACTTTAACACACAAACACACACTCAAACACCATCCTTTTGTTGCTGAGGTGCTTAGGACCTGGTAGAGTTTTTGGTTTGGTTTGAGCTTGGAAAACCTGCTGGAGTTGTGGTTTGAAAGGTGTTCTTCAAGGGTGAGCTTCTAACCCTTTAAACCCTTTGTTTTGCTTAAGCTTTTGGACCTATTTGCATGTTGTTTTTGGCTTAACTTCCTACTAAAAAAGTTCTTATTTTTGGTCCTTAAAATGTTTGTTTAAGGTCACTTTTGTGTTGGGGGTAGTCTACCCCCTCTTATGCCTTGTTTGGCCTTGCTTTTGTGCCTTCTTTTCGAGCTTTTGGGACCACCTTGTTTTGGCCTTCTCACCACTGAAACTCAGAGGAATTTCAGTGGTGGAAGTGGTGTTTTGAGGTCCCAAATAAGAGAGGGCCATCCCCTCTCCTTGTGTTTTGAATACTTACTTTGAATGTCTCATGTGTGAGCATGTTTGTTAAGCTTATATTGGCCATATCTTAGCATGTATTTGGGGTTATTTTGGTATGGCACACCACTGTTTTTACTTGGTTTTGTCACTCCATACATGCCTAATACACTTGTAGTGTAAATCTCACAAACTAGTCTTGTATGCTTCATGAAGTAGCATGTCATTCTAGCTTGTTTCGAGTCCATTTCAGCATGTTTTTTGTGCTGTTTTACCATGTCATACCTCTGTTAAGGTTTGGTTTGGTTGGCCTTTGCATGCTCCATGCACTTGTAGTGCAAATTCCATGAACTAGCCTAACACGCATCATGCGTTTAGACCATCATTCTAGCATGTTTTGGCTTAACTCTAAGAAGCTTTTGTCTATGTTTTAGCATGCTCTAACTCTGATTTGTGTTGTTTTGGCCATGCATGACTTGCTTTGTATAGCCATGGTTCAATCTAGCTTGTTAGCTTTGTGTATCAAGTCCACTGGCTTGCATTACTTGGACTATTTGAATGATTTGGCATCATTTGTAGTGTGATTTCAGTCCATGTTTCATGTTCATGCACTTGCATTTGTCACTCACTCAATGCGTTGGAGGGTTTCCCCCTTTATGCCTTAACATGAATCATTGCGTATGCCTTCATGCCTAAACTTGTGAGCTATCATTTCAATATTTATTTGGGGTTATTTTGCCATGATTTAACTCTGATTTTTGTTGGCGAAGCCATCTCATGCTTGGTCTTGGTAGGTGTAGTGTAATCCACCTTATTTGTCTTGCATTCATCATGCGTTATGCCCTTCATGCTAGCTTGTTTTAGCTTCCTTCCACACATGTTTTGGACTTATTTTGATATGTTCTAGGACTGTTTTGGGTAGCCTTGGTCATATGCTCATGTTTTGCATAGTTGTAGTACAAATGCCTATGCTAGTTTCAAGCTTTGGGCACCGTAGCATCCTTCATTTGTGTTATGTACATGACTTGGCACCATTTATCATGTTATTTCAGAGCATGTAGCATTGCCATATTCCCACTTCATTCACCCATTGAGTGCCTCTAAGGGCTGTGCATTTATTACCTTGTTTATGGCCTAGCATGCATGCTTGCATGCCTAGGTATTTGAGCCTCTACCTTAGCATGTTTTGGTCTTTGTTTAGACCTAATTAAGCTCTGTCCATGATTGGTTCAATCATTTGTGCCATGTATTGCATGCCCTTTGTGTAGTCCCTTTAATGGCTTTGTGCCTTAGGCCCTCTTGCATGCTTTACTTGTGTTGTTTGAATGATTTGGCATCATTTCACACTTGATTTCAAAGCCTTTAGTGTTGTCACACTTCCATGTTTATCATTTCTTTATCATGCTTGAGAGTTATGTTCTTAGGCCTAGTTGATAGGCCATTGCATTTGGCATGCTTGCCTTGCCTTTTTGTGCCTTAGTTTCATCATTATGGCCACTGATTTGGGCATGGTTGAGGTCTGTCCACTTTTGGTTTAAGTCCATTTAGCATTGTGTATGCCATGTAGTTCATCGCATTGAGTATGACATGTTGTTTGCATATTGATTCATCGCATTGTATATGCCATGTTCTTTGCATTGTGTATGCTTATATTACATTGCATTGTGTATGCACGCCATTAGCCTTGTTGGGTTGTTCATGTTGCATTGCATGTTTGCATGCTTAAGCCATATTGCATATTTGCATGCTTGTATTGCATTGCATTTTTGCATGCTCCATGTTGCATAGCATTGTGCATGCCATGTTATGTGTTGCATTGTGTTTGGAATAGGTGTTAGTCCAAACACGAGTAACGAAGGACATTTCATACTTGAAGTGATGAAACGTGCCTAAATTCTCGGTCGCCGACGCTCTTGATCATACATGATAGAGCTCTAGGCATTTATGTGTTTATTTGGGCATTCATTTCATATTGAATTGTGCAACTTTGCCTCTCGACCATCATGCATCGAGATGGGTGATTGGTAGCTCGAGAGTCGAGAACCACACTCCCTTGAGCTTATGAAATGATAGGGAGGGTGGTTGTGCAAACATATCTTGCAAATACATTACCATGCCCTTTCTTGCTCTCTGTTGCAGCAAAATGGAGTCTGGCAGCAACAACTGGTCGGCTAGCCAGAAAAACTAGCTGGCCGATCACTTTTTCTGGTTTGCAACAACAAAAAGTGGTCGGTAGGTGGTCTCCCACATCAACAACTAGTCGGCCACCCTCTCACAGGTCCCCAAGATGAGTTGGAAGCTTTCTGGAGCTTGGTGCAAGTTTTTTAAAGCAGTTGCAAACAGAGGCAAATTAGGGCATCGCGACGGATTTCCGAATGAGGCGACTGGGCATGCATGCATTCCTTTACCTCTGAGGACTTTGCTTTACTGCTTTACTTAGCTAATTTGCTTAGCTAGTTTATGCTTTGGTTTGTACTTAATTAGTTAATACGCTTAACTATTTGATTTGTGTTGTAATAGTTTAACTAGTTAACTAGGATTAGTTGATTAGTCTTGTAATGTAATAAGTAGTTTAATTAGCTTAGATTAGCTAGTTAGCTTCTTTTAGGATCCTCTATCGAGAGGGCCAATTGTTGTAATAAGCGTGCGTGTGTGTAATACATGTCTTCCAACCCCCATTTTTTTCTCTTTTTTACTTAACCGCTTACGATGGTTAGTTTTAGGGCATGTTTCGATTAGCATACCTTAGGCTTGCATGCATGCATCCATTCATCTGTATTGCATGCACCGGGCTCGGCGCATCATACTAACTACATTGTATTTTAATACATTTACTTGAATACGTGTTCAACAGCATGTTATCAAGTTGCATTTCACATGACATCTTAGAATTGTCGGGCCTATTTGAGTTGCATTTTTGCATGTGTTGCATTAGCCATCATAACATGAACTAGGATCATGCATGATTTCTAACTAGTTCTTTGTTTTGGCTTGGAGTACACTGTTAGTGTTTACGCTTTAGCATACTGCATGTGTGTTATTGATTTCCACGTTTAGCATGCTTGCCATGAGGCTAATTGCTTATTTGATATAACTGTCTGAATGCCTGTGGATGAAGGTTAGATTGCTTGAATTGGAACAATTCATCAAATTCTCGATTTAGCCTACTTGTGAGTAGCAAACTTCAAACTGTTTTCATAAACGAAAATGCAATGTTTTGTTCCAACTTAGGCGATCTAATCTATACTGGTATGCTGCGCGCATCACATAGTAAATTCTAGGTTAATAACCGAAATAAGAATACATGTGTTTCAAAAACAAAATATCATACTTAGTACAGGCCGATCTTTGATTGGGCGAGTGAGGGTGCTCATTGCATGAGCTTCCCCTCCCGTATCCAAGTTCCCGAGCCGAGGCAACTTTGGTGATGACGGACACGTGGCCTTAGGCACGAGTCAGGGTTTCCTAAATCCCCAAAATAAAATATTTAGGTGGTGACTCTGTATCTGGCAAAACAGTCCATGTTTGGCACTTCTTTATTAAAATTCAGTTTTTCAAAACGATTTGTCAGATTTAGACTCTTTGGTGATTTATCGGTCTCGCATTACACTTTGTGAGATTAGATTCAGAACTGTGACATTGAGTCCGAACTGTAGTAGCTAGAGAACAAAACGAGATTCGCGCCCCTCACACGCGGATATCGGAGAGTTCTCGCAGGGCACGTCTACACCAGCCGACAAGAGTGAGGAAGCTTTGAAGAAGATTCTAATCCAAGAAGGTGATGAAGAGCATTTCTTCTTTCTCGGCTCAGGCTTAGCCAAAGAGGAGGAAAATAAGTTGGAGAATTTCCTGCGAGCAAACATGAAAGTGTTTGCCTGGATGCCCTATGAGACGCCAGGCATTAACCCCGAGGTCACTTGTCATAGGCTCAATGTAGACAGGTCGGCTAAACCCGTCATCCAGCGAGCAAGAAAGCTGACATTGACACATGTAGAGGTAGTCGAAGAGAAAGTGGACAAGCTGTTGGAAGCCCAGGCCATTCGGGAAGTGAACTACCCTACATGGCTGTCCAACACGGTGGTAGTGAAAAAGAGGAACGGCAAGTGGAGGGTTTGTGTGGACTTCACCAGCCTAAATAAGGCTTGCCCCAAGGACAGTTTTCCACTGCCCAAGATTGATAAATTAGTATATGTCACTTCAAGGCATAGGAGGATGAGTTTCCTGGACGCATACAGAGGCTATCCCCAGATAGCAATGTATGCCCTAGATGAAGAGAAAACGACATTCATCACCCCAAAAGGACTCTATTGTTATAGAGTGATGCCTTTCGAATTAAAGAATGCAGGAACAACCTACCAGAGATTGGTGACCAAGATGTTCAAACATCTGATTGGGAGGACAGCAGAAGTCTACATCGACGACATGGCCATGAAGACCAAGGAACCAGGGAATCATTTGACAAACTTGCAGGAGGTCTTCGATATCCTGAGATCATATCAACTTTGGCTCAATGCCTCCAAATGTGCATTTGGACTCAGATACGGTAAGCTCCTAGGGTACCTGGTCACCATGAGGGGTATTGAAGCAAGCCCAGATCAAATCAAGGCTATCCTTGACTTGAAAAGCCCAACAAAAACCAAGTAGGTCCAGATTTTCATCGGCAAGACAGCAACCCTGAACAGGTTTATCAGTTGAAATTCTGATAAATGTAAACCATTTTTTCAATTGTTGAAGAATGCTACAAATTTTTTGGGATAGAAGAATACGAAATCACCCTTACCGACTTGAAAAGGTACCTAACAACAGCTCCAGTTTTGTTAACTCTAATACTTGGAGAAGAACTATTCTTGCACTTGGTGATATCAGACCACGCTATCAGCGCAGTGGTAATCCGCATAAAGGAGGGGGAACAAAAGGCAGTATACTACGTGAGTAAGACCCTGACAAGTGCAGAAATCAGATACCTACCCTTGGAGAAGTGAACACTAGCCTTAGTGATGGCTTCCAAAAAGTTGAATCACTACTTCCAAGCCCACAAGATTGTAGTGCTGACTGAGCATCCCCTGTAGTCCCTGTTGCAGCATAGAGATCTGACAGGTAGAGAAGCCAAATAGGCAGTGATGCTAGGCTAATACAACTTGGAATTCAAGCATAGAACAGCAATCAAGGGCTAGGTTCTGGCCGACTTTGTGGCCGAGTTCATTCCTGGTGCCATTCCAAGGCGGGCTCTAGTGAGCCGCGGCTTAGGATGTCCAGGAGAACAAAAGGAAACCTAACTGGGGCCAAAGAACCCCACACTAGCAGCGTAGAAACAAGAAGAGAAACCAAAGTCGTACGATATCTACATTGAAGACTCTTTCTAGCTCTTTGTTGACGGAAGCTCAAACCGGTAAGGAGTAAAGGCAGGAATAGTGTTAGTATCGCCAAATGGGCGAATGATAGAGCAATGTAGCTATTTACAGTTCAAAGCCTCAAATAACGAATCAGAGTATGAGGCGCTGATTGCGAGGCTGAAACTAACAGTAACCATGGAAGCCGACAAGGTAGTGGTCTTCTGTGACTCCCAACGTATTGTGAATCAAGTAACGGGTGAGTATACAGCCCGAGATGAGAGGATGATAGCCTATGTCAAGGAGGTTGTCAGGCTACTAACACTATTTGAGAATTGTCGGCTACAGCAGGTTAGCCGAGATGATAATAGTCATGCCGACGCCTTGGCTAATCTGGCCAGCGCGATGAAATCAAGTGAGGCAAGAACAATAATAGTTGATTACTTGTTAGGCCTAAGTATAGAGCCCCTCATCACAGAATACGAAGCAATGTGTATAAAGATGGGTCCAAGCTGGATAGACGCCATAATTGTGTTTCTCAAAGATGGCAGGCTGCCTGCAGATAAAAAGAAAGCACACAAAATCATATTGAAGTCAGCCAAGTTCTGCTTGTCAGCAGAAGACCATCTCTATAGAAGGTCCTTCACTGGGCCCCTTTTGAGATGTGTGCATTCATCCCAGGTTGAGGACTTTCTGTACGAAATCCATGAAGGTGTTTCCGAAAGCCATGCCGAGGGCAGATCACTTGCTCATAGGGCCATATCTCAGGGGTACTGGTGGCCCTACATGCAGAAGGATGCTAAAGCCTACGTAAAGAAATGCGAGAAATCTCAAAGGTTTACACCTTTGATACACCAGCCAGCTGCAGACCTGAATACAGTATCTAGTCCTTGGCCATTTGCCTAGTGAGGAATGGATCTTGTTGGACAATTGCCCAAGCAACTGGACAAAAGAAGTTCCTTCTGGTAACAATTGACTACTTTAGAAAGTGGGTCGAGGCGAAACCCTTGGCCAAAATCCAAGATGTGTATGTGAAGAACTTCATCTGGAAGAATATAATCACCAGGTTTGGGATTCCAAGAGCCATTGTGGCAGACAATGGTAACTAGTTTGACAGTAAGCTGATCAAAAGCTTTTGTGCAAAATATAATATCAAAAACTATTATTCTATCCCCAGCTTCTCCCAGAGCAACGATCAAGTAGAAACATCCAACAAGACCATCTTGGATGGGATCAAGAAGAAGCTGGAAGCAGCCAAGGGAAAGTGGGTGGAAGAATTGCCCAATGTGCTGTAGGTATATCAAATTACGCCGAGAAGATCTTCTGGAGAATCTTCTTTTGCCACGGCATATGGCACTGAAGCAGTCATCCCACTTGAGGTTGGCATCCCTGGCATAAAAACCCGAGGAGTAGAGAATGGAAAAAATGAGGCATTCCTTACCCGATATCTTAACCTGATAGAAGAAATAAGAGAAAGGGCAGCAATATGGCTGGGGGCGTACCAGCAGTAGCTAGCTCGAGCGTACAACAAAAAGGTCAATCCCGGCAGTAGCTAATCGGAGAAATTCATGTTTTCGGCTCCGTCGAGTTATACCCATCTTTTCTTTAAGTCTTCTTCTTTAAGGTAGGGATTACTTTGAATCTTTTTATGATTTTTAACTTAGTTATTTGTCTTTTAAAAAGGATATGGTGATTTGAGGATTTTGATAAAAATCTAGAGTTTTGGTTGGAAATCGAAAGTGGAGTTTTCAAAATGGGTTCTTGAATATGTATATGGATTTGTAAATGTGGCTGAGTTTGGGATTGATCTTTAAAGAAAATGGATTTTGCCTTAATTTGTGAACATTTGATTTTGTAAAGAGAAAAACGGAATTGACGTTGGTTTTATGAAATTAGAATAATAATGATAATGGTGGTAGAGTTAGATATGAATTATCACTCCTATTTGGAAATGTTGGAAAGTATATTTCTATTGAAAATTATTTATCTGTTTAGAGAAATATGTTTTGGGCTATCGGAGGAGAATAGTTATGATTGTTGTAGAAATTGCATTAGAATTAAGTGAATTGAAACTAATTTCTCATCCATTTGCGTTGAGTATTGTAATATATTTAACACATTGGAAATGTTTAATGTTTTGAGAAAAATGGGTGAATACCTTGATGAATCTGGGTAGAGAGTGTAGTTGTGGTATTAAGTTGGCCAATGTGTCCTTGGTGAAAGTCTAGAAACTCGTGTGGATAGGTGTCAAACCTTCCGATTAGTACCAATAAAAATGGCAATTTGTAGTTCTTATAGCCAACTTTCAAACACATCCTAGAGATTCCTAGTGTTATAAACATTGCTCTGTTTTTTGTTATAAAAAAAATGATTTCATGAATTGTGATATAAACTGACATTACATGGTTTTGGAAAGAGATACCAAATGTTTTGACACGAGCATTGCATATTGTAAACACCCTATTTTTTACGGCCTTTAAGGCTTGGGCGTCACTGATTGATCACTTAATGATGAATGTATACGCTTGTCAAATGCGCGATTGCCTCAACAGGAAACCTCAATTTACAAACCTTGTGCCTTGTTTTGGACCAAAACAGTGGTTTTTCAGGCCTGAGCATCCAGGGACCTGCAGACCCACTAGTGTGGCCTGCCGGCAACTAGCGTAAAAAACTAGATATTTTCTACCATCTGTCTCCATAGATACATGCATCATTCCAACTATGTTTGTAAGGATATTTTTTAGGGTCTCTCATATATTTCTATGGGTAAATTACATTGACACCCCCTAAGGTTTATATTTATTATAGTTCCCCCCTCACTTTTTGGAAATTACATCCCCCTTCCTGAGGTTTAAAGTGTCATTACAGATTACCCCCTGAGGTTTAAAGTTTCATAACAGTTCCCCCCCTCACCGTAATGATCATCATACATAAAATTAAATTAACAGGGAGGTCAGTCTAATTTCCTAAATGTGAAGCAGGAATTATAATAAACATAAATCTCAAGGGGTGTCAGTGAAATTTACCCTATTTCTATATATAGATGACCCACTCTCTTTTTTATAGAGGTTAGAAAAAATTTTGAATTTAGAAAATTTTGGAAATTTTTTCTCTCTTTACAATTATCTCTCTCTTGCAACTTGCATAACCTTTGCCTAAGCACTCTAAACCAAACCTAGAGAGTTCCTTGCTGAGGTGATTTAAGCTTGCTTTTTAGGTCTTGAGGCACTTGAGAGTGTGAAATAGTGGTTTGGAAATTCAAGGGATCATTCATCTTCAAGAAGTATACATTCTAGTTCTTTTGTACCATCTTATTCTCTTCTTTTCTTGTTGTTTTTGAGCTGTTTATTAACTGTGTTTTTGGGCTGAAACTTGTGGTTTAAGGCCATTAAAGATAGAGATATTTGAAGATCTAAAGGAAAATTTGTCTCAGTTTTCCTAAGGATATGAGTTCTAAAGCAAATCCCAAACCTAGAACTACAGAAACAAGAATCAAAGGCCAAGGATCTGAAAACAAGCAAGAAAAAATAGAGCGTGATTCAGGGTCAAGACGGAAACAAAGATAAATAACAATGTGGCAAATGTAGTAACGTGGAATAGTGGTTCAAAAACATGATTCCATGAAAATTTGAAGAAAAACGTGAATCAAGAAGTACAGTCAGAGGCATTTTGCAAGCATCAGTTCATGATCTCTAAGCAATTGAGTACAAGGCGATGAGAAACACAAAGAGAAACAAGACAAGATTCAAAAGCAAGAGTAAAGATTCAAAATCACCATTTCAGTGACGTGTGAAAAGCAGTGACGCATAATCAAAAACATAAACGAAGCAAATAGTGATTCAAGATCCAGAAACAAATACTGTTTGTACCACATGATTAATTACAGATACAGTGTAGCCATGCGCCGAAATTGAAAGAAAAAACATGTTAAAGGAACAATAAAAGAACTGAAATTGACAAGAGGAAATTGAGGACTTATTGAGTGAAGCTGACAAAATTGACACCAGAATGAGGCTCGCCATAGACAGACAACGTGAGTGATCGAAAGCAAACGATGAAAAGCTCACCGAAGAAGATGAATGCAATGCTTGCAGATAACTCGAAAGCACAGCAACGGAGGTTTGAAAATGTAAAAAGAGAAAATTTTGAGCAAGAGAATGAAATCAAATTTGCAGAAATGAAGGGTCGAAGAGAAACAGAATGGACTTTTGTCAAAAAAAATGAAAATGCGGCAAAAATGCAATGAAATGCCTCGGACGACATGCCTATCAGGTGGCACGAATAGAAATGACGTGGCCTACTAGCGCGTGTCAGGTACGAACCAATGAGAATGGAACACGTGAAAAAAAAAACGGTTGAAAAGACTGTGCGTAACAACTCATGCGCAGTAGAAACTCTTGCAATTCTTGAAGTAAAAAGGCCATGATCTCGGCCAGAGAAGCGATCTCGGTCAAGATATGTAAAGAACTTGAGAATTGGTTCTTGGTTTTTGACAAAATGGGCAACTGAATCTTAGTTACTTGAAGCTGATGAGTCATGATCTTGGTCGGAGTAGTATCTGAGTTTTGAGCCAACGTGTTGGTTAGACAAACGATGTAGGTTCCATCACCTAAGATTGTTGAGGTAATAGAACCTAGGGAGCAGTTGTGGGGACATATTTTGTGAATAACAGTACATGGTCAAGGTGACGTCGAAGTGTCAGCCGAGGTGCCACGTAGCCTGGTCATGCTGCCGAGATGATCTCAGCTAGGCCGAGGTTATCTCCAGAGATACCAGAATCTGAGATAAGTAGATAAGAGACAAGAGTCCTAGAATAGAGGAGAATCTCAACCTGGATAAAGATAAGGTTGAAGAAGAGTTTATCTCTATCTAAATGAGGGTCCAGGATGAGTATTGAGCCTGATTACATTGAAGTGAGGCTTCTACAGGAATCAGGTCACTGCTGGTTATAAAAGTAAGACACTCTCGTGAGTTTGAAGTAAGTTTTTTCTTGTGAGTTTAAGCACTATTTGCTATGTGTGAGAAATATTATTTTACTAACTTGATCGTCGGAGTGCTCCTAGGCGGACGAACCATCGCGAAATTCTCACTGTCTTGTTACAAGTTTGTTAGGCTTAATCTATTCTGTCGATGCTCTCCAGCTGAGTTCCCCGTTTAATTGTGTGGTCAAAAATCAACACCCACATAAGTATTGAAAACAGAATACTGTTTGATAAAATTCTAAGTGTTGAATTAAAAATAAGTTGTTTGATATGTATAAAATCAAATTTGATATTTATTATTTTTAAATTATATATTTTAATTTTTATGTTGTAATGGTGGTGATGGTAGTAGT
The DNA here is from genome assembly GCF_055761805.1 of Camellia sinensis. NCBI lineage: Eukaryota > Viridiplantae > Streptophyta > Magnoliopsida > Ericales > Theaceae > Camellia > Camellia sinensis. The sequence continues at coordinate 164,645,236 of NC_138964.1, forward strand.
AGTGGTAGTGGTGGTGGTGACGACGGCAACGGTAGTAAATAATGGTGGTGTTTATGGCAATAATGACAATGGTGATGAAGGTAACGGTAGTAGTAGCAGCAACAGTGGTATTGTGGTAGTGGTGGTAGCAGTAATAATGGCAGTGGTGGTAGCAGCTATGGTGATAGTGGCGGTGGCATGGTGGTGGTGATGATTGTAGTAGTGGTGGTGGTAGTGGTGGTGAAGGCGGTGGAAGCGGTGGTAATGGCGGTGGCAGTGGTATGGTGGTAATGGTGGTGGTAACAGTAACTGTAGTGATGGTGGTAGTGGTCGTAATAGTGGCAGTGGCATGATGGTGGTGGTTGTGTTTGTGGTTGTGGTGGTGGTGGTGAGAGTAACTATAGCGGTAACGCTAGCAGTGGTGGTGAGTTTATAATAGTGTATATTAATACTTATGTTTAATATTTATAAATTCAGTCAGAATTAAGTAAGTTTTATATGAATTAATTATTTTTAAATTTTAGCCTACATTTTAAGGGACACTTAAATTTTTAAGTAATATCAATTATGGTTATCAAACGGACTTGATTGATTATCACTTAATCAATTCAATTTTAAGTGTTGAATCATGTTATCAAACACTCCTCCGTTGAGTACTTTATCCTTATGAAGAAAAAAAAACACATAATTAGATCACATTTGTGTCAATAATTTATTTTTAAAATCATACTTACCGTTTACACAAATGTAATCTGATAAAGTATCTATCAATATCTTATCAATATATATAATTTGTTACAAGGATGAAATACTTAACGAGCTTTATACATTGAATAGTTTAGATTATTAATGTGAATCCTATCGTGGGTTCATAGAAGTTTAATAGTACACTCCAATTCAATTTTGGACTGAAAAGAAGTCATTGCCAAAATTCAAGTCTAAAATAAAGTAGAGAAAAATGTTCCATTAATATGTATATTTTTTATTTTTTTGCATTTTTATTTTAAAATGAGCTTATTTGCGACAATACTGACATCGTTGAAGTTTGATTTATTTTCCAAGACATATTGTAGTCACAAATATAACAATGCCTTAAAAGTTATTGTGACAATCCTCGTTGCCATAAGAGGAAATTATACAATTAGTTTTTAAAATTTTAGTGAAGTATCACTTTAGTTTCAGTAATTTCAATTTAAATAATTTATACTTTCTAATTTTATTATAATGTAATCCCTCTATTATATATTGTTAATATTTTAAAATTAAAAAAATATATATACTATATACAAAATTAGAGAGAACAAAAAAAATTTTGAATTTTATTTTGGTCTATTTAATTTTTCACATGATCACGGGCGGCTCACAGGGGTTGCAAGTGAAGCACTTGCTTTTTACGCCTTGGGAGAACAAAAGACTTCATTTTGAGTTGAAATCTTATAGGTAAAACAAAAAATTAAAAAAAGAAAAAAAAAAGAAAAAGAAAAATGTCAGTAGCTTTTTCAAACTAAAATAAGATTGTCAAATTTTTTATCAAATTCATATATTGCCTCTATACCCATGTGAGACCGCATTCATATGTGTAATTGGTAAAAAAAACTATGGCTTCGTTTGGGAAGCCATGGTTTGAGCTTTTTTGACTATTTTAGTCACAAAAAATAAAATAGATTATTTTAACCATAACAAACAAAACATCACATCCAACCTATAATCATTACATTCTTCTCTCACAAAAAAACTCAAAAAAGTCAAAAAGCCAAAAAGCTCTTCTCAAACCAAGCTTTTAAGCCCAGGCTAAAATAGCCAAAAAGCCAAAAAGCCAAAAAGCCAACTCACTTCCCAAACGGAGGCATAAAAGTCTATTTAGTGGAGATCACATTCATAAAAATCTATTTATATGCGTACCAATAAAAGTCTATTTCCTCCTCTCTCACATTTAGGGATGAGTAGCGGATATACCGATTCGTCAAAACCGACCAAACCAAACCGATTTGCCGCATTTTGAACGGATGCGTGATGACGAGCGGACGGTTGCGGATTGATTTTTTTCAATTCGCCTAATTTTAGACGAATGGCGGATTTGAGGTTCCTTTGGCCACAACCGAACCGCCAAACCGCGAGCACTCCTAATAATTTGAAACACTTTGTGTTTTCAATTTGTTTAGATATTCTATTTGTGTTTTCAATTGAAAAAGAGTTTAAATATTTTGTTGAATACATTCTGTTAAAAAAGAGTTTTCAACTTGAATATATTTTTGAATTGAAAAAAATAAATGTATTAGTTATCTATGTTTTTTGATTTTTAAATCTAACTCTAAAAATAATAAATAAAAAAATGATATATGCTGGTTAGTTTTTGTTATCAAAAATAGATATAGATGTAGCAATACAGAGGCATACCATCTCTACTACTACTTTGTTCATGGTTTTGGTGGTTTAAATTATTTTTATATTTTGAAAATTGTAATATTTTATGTGAATGACGCATGCTGTGATTGCAATATGTGGATGAGGCATGTAGTGATTTTAATATTCTAAAGTTTCAAACTTTCTTTCTTTGAATGAGGCATGCAGTGATTGTAATCCTTTTTTAAGTCATTGTCTGTAATATATATATATATATATATATATATATATATATATATATATTATTTTTTTTTAGGAAGTGCACAAATTGAATTATGTTGAAAATTTATAAAATTTTAAACCACAAAATCGATTTGCATCCATCCGCCAATCCGCTCAATCCATATCCGCCGGATTGGCAGACGAATACGGATTGATTTTCTCCAATCCGCCAATTTGACGGACGGATGGCGGATTAGAGGTTCCGTGGCCACAACTGATCCGCGCCGACCCCTACTCACACTCATAAATTAAGAAAATAAAATTTAATTAAAATTAAATATTCTTATAAATAATTTCATTAAGTAGATATTAATTTCACTAAATTTAACTTGGGAAAAAATTTAATCTTTTCATACACTTGACATTTTTAACTAAAAATAAAATTTATAGACGGGACACATAAATACGACATGATAATATAAAATAATAAATGAATTAGATTGGAGCATATCTAATTTGTAACCAAATCTTGCATCAAATTGAAATTTGATAAAAATTTTAGTAAAAAAACAAAATACAATATTATTTAATCAAACTTGTATTCTTTTATCTCTAGTTAAAGTCTATTTCAGCCTGTGTTTGGCAAGTGGGTTTGCAGGCTTTTTTGGCTATTTTAGCCACAAAAAACAAAATAGGCTATTTTAGCCATAACAAACAAAACATCACATCCAACCCATAATCATTACATTCTTCTCTCACAAAAAAACTTTAAAAAGCCAAAAAGTCAAAAAGCCCTTCCCAAACCAAGCTTTTAAGCCCAGGCTAAAAGAGCCAAAAAGCCAAAAAGAAGAAAATAAAAATAGCCTGATTTTAACTTTTTTTCTTTAGGCCACACATGTAGTTGACCCGGCCCTGCACATGATACTTTCATTCAAAATTCTAACAACAATTAGGTTGCAAACGAGTTAAGTCGAGTTAAACTTTAGTATAGTTAAATCTTAGTATGTTTAGACTTATTTATTAAGATTTTAATGAACTTAAACTAAGTTGGCTTAAGCTTGACTTGAGCTTGAATCTGTTCATAAGCCTTAACGAGTCAAAAAAATTATAAATTCATACTTGCGTATAAAACTAAAATTACAATTGGAACATTGATTATATAATTATATATACAATATATATAAACATACCAAAAAAATCAAAATCTTACCAAAATAATAATATCTACCATTACTATTATATAAATGTAGCTATTATTTATATATAAATAAATTTAGCTATTATTTACATTTATATTATTTAAATATATAAATAACATATTTATCTTATTTTTTGTTATCCAATCTTCACTGTATTTAAATAGATTAAATACTGTTGTGTACTAAACAACAACCAGAATATGAAGAAATAAAGAAAATGAGAGAATTTGTTTGATTACAAAAATCAAACTCGAAATACAAAAAATAAATAAATAAAAATAGATTTTATTTTGTTACAAAAATAAAATTAAAATCTGATTTAAATAAATAAAACAAAATAATAAATTAAACAACTTACTTGATTAATTTCTTTAAATAATTATCTGATCAAGTCCAGTGTTTAACACTGTGTCCTTAAGACAGATTCGTCATCTCCACGGTGCTTTCAGAATTTGGACGTATATCTCCCAGGATAAAATGACCTACTACAAACAATAGCAGCACTACCAATTGTTTGCCTAACGAACACACTAAGTATTTATACTCTCTCTGACAAGAAAATAATGCAGCAAAATGAAGAGGATGTTTGCAGAATTATGAAGGACGAAAATTAGAGTTACAAAATCCAAATGAGGGTTGTCCTATTTATAGATGTAATGGTGACTGTAGGTTTTGAATTGAATAGGTATGAAACCTGTTGGCTTTGAATTTAAACAGATTTGAATCTGTTGGATTACAATTCAAACAGATAACAAAAATGGAAAGGGCCCTGTTTGAGTGTACAGTAAATCCGGACCAGTTTAATTCCGGGAAGGGCCCTGTTTGGATGTACAGTAAAACCAAACCAGTTTAATTTTGAATTCTGAATTTTATTTTACCAAAAATAAAATTAAATTCAAATATTTTTGGCCCAAAAAGATTAATATTGGGCCGAACAAGCCCAACCCAACCACACACCACGCACCTGCGCCCAAGCCCAGCCCAACCCGGACAGACGGCGGCGGCAGCGCTTGTATGATTTTTGGTTCCAATGGGTCTAGCCCATTTTGCCCATAATCTCTCCTTCTAAAACACTTGGGTACCCCTTCGGGCACACCCCAAGTACCTAACCCAAGCCTTATAAACCCATTCAAAACTTCCCACCAAATCAATGTGGGACAAACCATTTTACAACCTTAAGAAATTTTCACCAAAACTCCATTTCCATGGAGCACACTTTGGCTTCAATTTTCCATTCACTCGGTAATGGTTTTGAGCAACCAAATATACCACGTGAATCATAACGCGACATAGAACGCGTTACCACTTTGACCCGTGAAAATCGATGCATGGGGCCCACCTAAAAAATAGACCGAACTTAGGATAAAATTCTGGTTTTACCTAGAATTTATAACCATTTCCAACAATCCCCTACATGAATGGAATTTGATGACAACGGAAATGCAACAATATGCAGATTTATCGAAAGAGTATAAGTCGAAAATATCTTGCATCAGGATAGGTAGTTTTCGGCCTTGAACCTTCCCTAGTGATAACCTATCGGACTTACTAACTAACCAATGGACGCGATGCCTTGAATTGTTCAGCCGTTTATGTAAGCCAAGACAATATATTTCACACAAAATATCTTCTAACACATCGTGGTTCTCACTGTTGTGTTCATTTTGGCCTTGAACGCTCCTGGTTTTCATGAATGTTTCTAGAGAATTTAGCCTTTTCATTCTCATAGAACCGGCCCCAGTTCGACACTCATATAGGTGATTCTTATTGTGAGTATCTCCTTATACTTATCTTGATTTTATGCCTTAATCAAGATATAAGCAATCATTAAAAGCAAAGCTTATCCTTATACCCTTGCATACAACATATGTTGCAGATATCACTCTCACCATAGGAATGGGTAGGAACTTAATCCTTTGGTGATTTCTGGTGAGCCATACATAACTTAGTTGTCCCTTTAAACTTGGTTCTTGGGATCTCCAGTCATATAAGTAGGGTTACCATTATAACGACTCTTATGTAATAGGCTTTAATCACATCCCTTTTGATGAACTATACACTAGCTCTTTTGTCAAACCTTTTGTTAACGGATCCGCAATATTCTCTTTAGATTTTATATAATCTGTTGAGATTATTCCGTTTGACAACAATTGCCTTACGGTATTATGTCGACGACAAATATGTCGTGACTTACCGTTATACATATGATTCTGTGCCCTGCCTATTGCAGATTGACTATCACAATGAATGCAAATAGCTGGCACAGGTCTTGGCCACATTGGAATGTCTTCTAAGAAGTACCGAAGCCATTCTGCTTCTTCTCCTGCTTTGTCTAAAGCAATAAACTCGGATTCCATTGTGGATCGTGCGATGCAAGTTTGTTTTGTGGATTTCCAAGAAATAGCAGCGCCTCCTAGAGTAAAGACATATCCACTAGTGGATTTTGAATCTTTAGTATCCGATATCCAATTGGCATCACAATAACCTTCAAGTACTGCTGGATATCGAGTAAAGTTCAAACCATGATCACGGGTGAATCTTAGATATCTAAGAACCCGAATGATCGCTTTCCAATGGTCTTCTCCGGGGTTGGTAGTGTACCTACTCAATTTACTGATAGCATAAGCTATATCAGGACGAGTACAATTCATTAAGTACATTAGGCTTCCAATAATTTGGGAGTATTTTAACTGAGACACTGCATCACCTTTATTTTTTGATAAATAAAGATTGACGTCTACAGGTGTTCTAGCTAAATTCATATCATCCTTGATAAATTTACCAAGAATATAATGTGATTGAGATAATGTATATCCGTCAGATGTTTTAGTAATTTTTAATCCTAATATAACATCTGCGACCCCCATATCTTTCATATCAAATCTTTTGTTAAGCATTTGCTTAGTTGATTTGATCATGTTTTGACTGCTTCCAATGATAAGTATGTCATCCACATAAAGACAAACTATGACATATCATTGGTCAGTGTTTTTAACATAGACGCATTTGTCACATTCGTTTATCTTAAACCCATTAATAAGCATTGCATGATCAAATTTTTCATGCTATTGCTTAGGTGCTTGTTTTAATCCATAAAGAGACTTCACAAGCCGATAAACTTTATTTTCTTGCCCCGACACTACAAACCCTTCGGGTTGTTTCATATAGATCTCTTCATTTAGATCACCGTTTTTGAGAAAGCTGTCTTAACATCCATTTGATGTATTTCTAAATTAAACAATGCTGCTATAGAAATAAGCATGCGAATGGAAGTTATTCTTGTCACAGGGAAATATGTGTCAAAATAGTCCAGACCTTCCTTTTGTCTGTAACCTTTAACTACAAGTCTTGCTTTGTACTTGTCAATTGAACCATCTTCTTTCATTTTTCTCTTGAATATCCATTTATATCCAAGAGGTTTAGAACCTGGTGGAAGGTCCACCAATTCCCAAGTATGATTTTGCATAATGGATTATTAACAGCCTCTTTCCACAAAGGTGCTTCAGGGCCTGTCATTACTGCATTAAAGCTTTGAGGTTCAGTTTCTAACAGATATGTCAGAAAATCTGGACCAAAGGATTTTGATATTCTCGCTCTCTTACTTCGTCTTGGTTCATCATTAGTTAAATCCTGTTGGTCGAGACCATTACTAGTCTCTTATGTTTTGATTGTCATTAGTCTCTTGACTTTGTGTACAATCATAAGTTCTTTTCTGTGAACTTAATTCCTGTCCTTTCTTGTAAGGAAAGACATGTTCAAAAAACACAGCATTCCTTGACTCTGTAATAGTGTTCACATCTATATCAGGTATTTCTAATTTATAAGTCAGAAACCGATATATACTACTATTTTGAGCATAACCAATAAACACACAATATATTGTTTTTGGTCCAATTTTAGTCTTTTTAGGAATAGGAACTTCAACTTTTGCCAAACACCCCCACACTTTTAAGTATTGATAGGAAGGCGGTCGACCTTTCCACAATTCATAAGGAGTGCTGTTTGTTTTCTTGTGGGGTATTCTATTAAGAACAAATTAACAAACTATATTGCTTCCCCCCACAAGTTCTGTGGTAAGCCTGAACTTAGTAATATGGCATTCATCATTTCTTTTAGGGTTCTATTCTTCCTTTTAGCAATTCCATTTTGCTGTGGAGAATAAGGGGCTGTAGTTTGGTGAATAATGTCATGTTGTGCACAAAATTCATGTAATGGTGTATCATATTCACCACCCCTATTACTCCTGATATAAATCAATGAATTTCAAAACAAATTCAAGAAAAAACCAAAATAATTATGACTACACAAGTCAGAATTAATGTTTTGACAAAATCATATCCTCATAAAAAATTTTGCCTAAGAATCAAACAATTCAAAAATCCATTTGATTGTATACATTCTTGCAACTCAATAACAAATAAATTTCACTGTCATAAAAATATTTGTGACAGAAGAAAATTAAATTATCTCAACTAATGCAAGAGATACACCCCCATATTAATAAAATTGTTCATAGTTTAACAAATTCTACTACGCAAGTAAAATAATTATTAATGACATCTCATATCACATAATTCAAAATAAACTAAAAATCAACATAAAAAATTTCTTAAATTTACTTTCCAATTAAATGGAACGATATAACTACATACATCTTCATGTTTAAATTTCTCTGGTGTTTAAACACCCATTCAAAATTGATTGGAAAAACTCAAATTAATCAACATATAAATTTAACATTCCAAATCACATGAAATTTTTGTTAAGAAATAACTTGAGTTGACATCATACATACATATCAAACGCATCAACTAAAAATAATGAATTAACAAAATAAATTAATCATGCATGATCCCAAAATTTGCATCATGAAATAAAAAGATTCTCAACTCATAAATAAAATTCAATGCGTTTTGAATTTTAAACTCAAAAATGACAAAACATACCTTTATTTAATAAGTTTGATTTGTACATAAATAAACTAATTAAATATGCATGTAAAAGTCCTTGTGAATATATATATATATATATATACATATATATTATTCCGACTCATATGCAGAAACTATTCACGACTACAGATCCATACATAGAAATGTAAAAAAAATTCAAAAAACCAATAAAGAAACTAAACTTGCCACAAAGGTTTCTTTGTAATAAAATTGAAATTTGTTTGTAAATTAATATTTTACTCCAGAAACAAATTCTCCCATGTACTACGATAAAGTCAAAAGAACTATGATAAATTAACAAAATTAATTTTCTAGTTACTAAAACCAGAAAATAAATTATAACATAAAATAATTTTATTTTCCTTGTTATTTAAACTAGTAAAATAAAATACCGAAATAATATCTTATTACAAAAAATCAGAAAAACAAATCACAAATTAATTTTCTAGTTACTAAAACCAGAAAATAAATTATAACACAAAATCATTTTATTTTTCTTGTTACTAAAACTAGAAAATACTGTAATTTTATTTTCCTTGTTACTGAAACTAGAAAATAAAATACCACAAAACTATCTGATTACAAAAATCAGAAAAAACACAAAATAATTTTCTAGTTACCAAAACCAGAAAATAAATTAAAACACAAAATAATTTTATTTTCTTTGTTACTAAAACTAAAAAATAATATAATTTTATTTTCCTTGTTATTAAAACTAGAAAAATAAAATACCAAAATAATTTTCTGTAACACCAAATAATATTCTGCAATTGTTAATGACACCAGTATATTACTACTAGTTGTCAAAGAAAAGAGACAGTATATTACTACTATCTGTCAAATAGCATAAATCACTATTTGTTTTTCTAACAAGAATATTACTTTAAAAACACAGAAAATTAAATACAATGAAGATACCAAAAACAAAATACGGGTCAGTCTTAAGATTATTAGCCAACCTTCACTGTATTTAAATAGATTAAATACTGTTGTGCACTAAACAACAACCAGAATATGAAGAAATAAAGAAAAGGAGAGAATTTGTTTGATTACAAAAATCAAACTCGAAATACAAAAAATATATAAATAAAAACAGATTTTATTTTGTTACAAAAATAAAATTAAAATCTGATTTAAATAAATAAAAGAAAATAATAAATTAAACAACTTACTTGATTAATTTCTTTAAATAATTATCTGATCAAGTTTAGTGTTTGACATTGTGTCCTTAAGACAGATTCATCCTCTCCACGGTTCTTTCAGAATTTGAACGTCTATCTCCCAGGATAAAATGATCTACTACAAACAATAGCAGCACTACCAATTGTTTGCCTAACGAACACACTAAGTGTTTATACTCTCTCTAACAAGAAAATAATGCAGCAAAATGAAGAAGATGTTTGCAGAATTATGAAGGACGAAAATTAGAGTTACAAAATCCAAATGAGGGTTGTCCTATTTATAGATGTAATGGTGGCTGTAGGTTTTGAATTGAATAGGTATGAAACCTGTTAGTTTTGAATTCAAACAAATTTGAATCTGTTGGATTACAATTCAAACAGATAACAAAAATGGGAAGGGCCCTGTTTGGGTATACAGTAAATCCGGACCAATTTAATTCCGGGAAGGGCCCTGTTTGGATGTACAGTAAAACCAAACCAGTTTAATTTTGAATTTTGGATTTTATTTTACCAAAAATAAAATTAAATTCAAATGTTTTTGGCCCAAAAAGATTAATATTGGGCCGAACAAGCCCAACCCAACCACACACTCGCGCCCAAGCCAAGCCCAGCCCGGACGGATGGCGGCGTGCGTGTGTGGTTTTTGGGTCCAATGGGTCTAACCCATTTTGCCCATAATCTCTCCCTCTAAAACACTTAGGTACCCCTTAGGGCACACCCCAAGTACCTAACCCAAGCCTTATAAACCCATTCAAAACTTCCCACCAAATCAATGTGGGACAAGCCATTTTACAACCTTAAGGAATTTTCACCAAAACTCCATTTCTATGGAGCACACTTTGGCTTCAATTTCCCATTCACTCGGTAATGGTTTTGAGCAACCAAATATACCACGTGAATCACAACGCGGCATAGAACGCGTTACCACTTTGACCCATGAAAATCGACGCACGGGGCCCACCTAAAAAATAGACCGAACTTAGGATAAAATTCTGATTTTACCCAGAATTTATAACCATTACCAACATTTTTTATACGTATTTTTACATTATTTAATATATAAATGATATAGTTATTGTATTATTTAAATAAATATTGAACGAACTAGCTAACAACTCAAGTTTTAGTATGTTTTGGCTTATTTATTAAGATTTTAACAAGTTCGAGTTCGAACGTAATAAAAATTTAACAAACCGAGTTCAAATGAGTTCGAGCTTGTTTACGAAAGGTTTTGTTCATTTGCAACCCTAACGACAACTGACCAAAGAACCATATTATAATAAAATTGAAAATATAAAATTTAAATTGTTCAAATTAAAATTTAAAGGAGCAAAGTATATTTTTTAGGGTAAATTATAGAAATGGTCCCTATAGTTTACTTGCGGTTTCATTTTGGTCCCTGCACTTCTAAATATATCAATTTTGCTCCTGCAGTTTGGTTTTTTGGCTCGAACGGGTCAAATAGTTAACCGCCGTTGGGATTTTGGAGGAAAATTACAATTTTGACTTTCTTGAACAATGTTGATTTTCTTGAATAATTTTGACTTTCTATTTTATTTAATTATTATTTTTTTTAAAATAAATTTATTTAAAATTTTAATTTAAAAAATAATATATTTTTTTATTGATATTTTATTTATTTGCACATTTATCATTATCCAACCCGTTTAACCAAACATTAGATTCACTATAAATAATTTTTTGCAGACATCTAATCACATGAGAAAACAAACACGGGATACACATCCAATCTAACCAAATAGTCCGGGAGATTTACAGTCCCAGAATTTAAATCTGATGGATTCTAATCCCCTATTTTCTAATTATAAGTAATAGTATGACGGTAAAATAGACATTTCACAGATTAGTCTCATGGGATACCAATCCCATGAAAATAAACTCACCCCCCAGAATTATTTAGTTCATCATATGAGGGATATGGAGTCCAACGGACTAAATTATTAATTGACATGGATAGGCCCATAAGACTTACAGCCCACAGCAAACAACCCCAAACCCATCGCTTGGGACCCATAGCATAACCCGGCTGGCAAAACCCGAGACAGCTGAAGGCCATCTGGGCATGAAGGGCCAATGACATTCGGGCACATGGCAGGTGAAACACAGGCCACATCAGCAGATAAAGATCTGTAGAGTTATTGCCACAACACATCACCATTAATGCAGCCCATCATAGCATTTATTACGACAACACCTCCCTGTCAGAACAGAGCCCCCTCACCCTGAACAAGGTAAGCTACGACACAGGCTTTCGGCGGAGGGGGGCACGTCGCAAGGGACAGTGAAATGATTACCAAAGGATATAAGCAAGAATCGAAGACAAGAGGAAGGTTAAGCTTTTCTATCTCTCTCTCTATATATATTTCCTTCTTCCTCTACTGATTTGCTCGCCGGAGGGTTCACTGGGGGACTACCCCGTTCCCTTTTGGACTTGCTTGCAGGTCATCTGGTGGAATCATCCGCCTGGATCAGAACTTGAAGAACTTGGACCAGCCCGACCCATCCACCCAGAACGAACCGCATCATCAGTTGGCGCCGTCTGTGGGAACTTGTGGTTTATTCGTGCGCTAGTTGTGTTCACTATCGCCGGAGCCCCCCTTTCTCCCCGTTACCTTTTCCTCTCACCCGTCCAGGTGTATGGTCACGACTAGATCCATGGCTTCTCACCATAATACCGCCAATCATCAAACAGACCCTCCCCATCCAAACAACCCACCACAGTACATCATCGAACTTACCAATAGCATTAACCGCATGGCCGAGCAAAACCAGGCCCTGATCAGTGCTTTACTCCAAAGAAACCTCCCCGCTACACCTCCAGATATTCCACCCAACCAAGAAGGAACCCCGGTCCACACTGCTCCACAACCCCCTCCGCTCAACCCAGAAGGTTTACAACCTCCTCCTCCTCTACATATGAGCCTACCACCTCTACCCCCACGTCCGTCAGTCGTGGCACTAGCCCTTGAAGGGGAAGCCAGCAGCGTCCAACCTCCATTGACCGACCATGGCGACAACATTCCCCTCTGGGACGCTGAACTCCGAGCTATGAAGCTCCAACTACAAGGGGTCATGCAGAACATTCAGCACAAGCCCTCAATCACCGCCAACTCGCCTTTTGTTGCCTTCATCCGGGACAAACCATTGCCCGCCAAGTTCAAAATGCCCACCATTGACTCTTTCGATGGCACGACGGACCCAGTCGACCATCTGGAAACCTACCGCACCCTCATGATCCTCCATGCTTTCCCTGACGAGATCATGTGCCGAGCTTTCCCCGTGACACTAAAGGGATCAACTCGGTTGTGGTTTAGCCAGTTACCGGCGGACTCCGTCTCCACCTTTCAACACCTCAGTGACTCTTTCCTGAGCCATTTTATCGGAGCCCAGCGTCAAAGTCGCCCAGCCACCCAACTCCTTAACATTCGTCAGACCGAGGGGGAGTCGCTCCGCAGCTTTGTCACCCGCTTCAACACCGAAGCCCTTCAAGTAGCGGAGAACGACGACAAGGTCATCCTCACGGTTTTCATGGCCGGCCTACGGTCGTCCGATTTTCTTTTCTCCCTCTCCAAAAACCCTCCAACCACCATGGCAGCCCTACTATCCAAAGCCCAGAAGTACATGAATGCTGAAGATTCCCTGGCCGCTCGGTAGGAGCCAATCACTAAAAATCCGACCCCCAGAGACAAGTGGAAAGACTTAGAACCCAGGACCGCCCAGTATAATAGCCAAACACCCCACTATAATGACCGACCCCACCGAGCCGACCGGTCAGCTCCTACCCGACCGTCCGGTCGGTTCGAGCGGTACACACCACTCAACTCTCCCATGGAACACGTCCTCAATCAGATCCAGCGGGACTACCCCCTCAAATGGCCCCTGCCTTCACGAAACCCTTCTAATCGGAAATATCAGTCCAAATACTACCGTTTCCACCAAGACCATGGCCATACCACCGACGAGTGTATTAACCTCAAAGATCAGATCGAGACCTTCATACGTCAGGGCCGCCTCAGCCGATTCACAGACACCTGCCCTCAGCAGAGGCAAAGAACCGACCTTCCCAGGAACAATCGCCGGCATACACCACCCCGGAACCAAGCCCCACCTAGCCAAGGCCATGATCGCCCACTGCCACAACCTCGACCTCCAGACAATCCCCCTCCACCAGTCGGAGAAATCAGAGTCATTTCAGGCGGCCTTGCTTGCGGGGGACCATCCCGCTCGGCTCAGAAGGCAGAGCTCAGAAAAATAAGGTAGGGCTCAGACAAAGCAGTGGTGACGGTGGACCGACCTTCCAAACAGTCAAAACAGTGGATCGAACCCATCACCTTCACGGACACCGACTGTGCAGGAGTCCGTTACCCACATGATGACCCCCTTGTCATTTTCGCCATCCTCTCCAACTACAAGGTCAGACGAGTTCTCATAGACAACGGCAGCTCTTCAGACATCATCTTCCTCAATTACTTCTGCCAGCTCAAGATTAGGGAAGAAAGCTTGTCTCCTCTCCAAACCCCTCTGGTCGGTTTCACCGGCGACCGTGTGACCTCCATCGGCTCCATCGATCTACCTATAACCATTGGCGAACACCCGAAGCAGACCACTAAGTTGCTCACCTTCCTTGTGGTCGACTGCCCCTCTGCTTACAACATCATCCTTGGCCGCACAGCCCTAAACGCCTTCCAAGCTATCACATCCACGTATCACCTTGCCATCAAGTTTCCTACCGATCTTGGCGTCGGAACTGTCAAAGGAGAACAGACCGTGGCCAGGGAGTGTTATGTCGCCTCACTCAAAGAAGTCAAGCTGAAAGAGGCCATGATCATCGAAGGGCTTGACGTTCGAGACGAGGACGAGCTGGTCAGAGGAGAACCTGTGGAGGAACTTGTTGAAGTTAACATTAATCCCACCAACCCAATAAAAACTGCCAAAATCGGCAGCCAACTACCCTCCCAAGCCAAGGCCGACCTTACCGCTCTCCTGACTGAGCACAGAGATGTATTCGCCTGGACCCATTTAGACATACCGGCATTGACCCCTCCTTCATAACCCATCGCCTCAGCATCGAACCCACTTTCAACCCCATAGCCAGAAGCAACGCATTTTCCATCCGGAGCGCAACACTTTTATAGCCGCAGAAGTTGACAAGCTCCTCGAGGCCCAATTCATCAAAAATGTGGACTACCCTAGATGGTTGTCCAACGTGGTCCTCGTCCGCAAACACAATGGCAAATGGAAACTCTGTGTCGATTACTTTGACCTGAACCGAGCTTGCCCCAAAGATAGCTACCCCCTTCCCCGCATAGATCTGCTGGTCGACGCCACAGCCGGTCATCAAATGCTCAGCTTCATGGATGCCTTCTCTGGGTACAACTAAATCATGATGCACACATCTGATCGGGAACACACATCATTCATTACCGACCGAGGTACCTATCACTATTGTGTAATGCCGTTCGGGTTGAAGAATGCTGGGGCCACCTATCAACGGCTGGTTAATACCGTTTTCCATCACCAAATAGGCCGGAATATGGAAGTCTACGTCGACGACATGCTAGTTAAAAACAAATATTCCTCCGATCACCTCACTGACTTACGAGAGACCTTCGCCACCTTGCGCAAGTACCAGATGAAGCTCAACCCAGAGAAGTGCGCCTTCGGTGTAGGATCTGGAAAGTTTTTGGGTTTTATGGTCAGTCAGCGCGGCATTGAAGCTAACCCTGAGAAGATCAAGGCCTTGGTTGAGATGCAGTCACCTAGGACGGTCAAAGAAGTTCAAAGACTCACCGGCCGAGTGGCGGCCCTCAACCGCTTCATTTCCCGTGCAACAGATAAGTGCCTACCATTCTTCAAAGTTCTTCGGCAGACTTTTGAATGGACAGCTGAATCCGAAGAGGCCTTCCAACATTTAAAGCAATGCATGGCCAATCCTCCCCTTCTTTCACAGGCAATCACGGGCGAGCCCCTCTTCCTCTACTTAGCAGTGTCGAGCACCGCAGTCAGTGCAGCTCTCCTCAGAGAAGGTGGCTCAATCCAACGACCGGTCAATTACATCAGTCGGGCTCTCAGGGGAGCGGAGCAGAACTACCCCTTATTAGAAAAACTGTCCCTGGCCTTGGTCATTGCCTCCAGACGACTCCGCCCATACTTCCAAGCCCACTCCATAGTGGTCCTCACCGACCAGCCCCTGAAAAAGGTCATGCAGCAACCAGAACTCTCAGGCAGACTAATGCAGTGGTCAGTAGAACTCAACCAGTTCGACATCTCCTACCGCCCTCGGACAGCAATCAAGGGGCAAGTTGTAGCTGACTTCATCCTGGAGTTCACTAATCCGGCCCCGACCACTACCCCTCCACTCCCACCAACTCCGACAGAGCCAGAAGATCCTCATTCTTGGACTCTCAATGTCGACAGTTTGTCTCGCAGAGAAGGAAGTGGGGCCAGCCTCATCCTCACCTCCCCCGAGGGCGGCTATTTCAAATGTGCCCTCCATTTCTTGTTTAAAGCAAGCAACAATGAGGCCGAGTATGAGGCATTGATAGCAGGACTCCGCCTTGCCAAGGACATTGGTGTCAGCCACCTCCGAGTATTCAGCGACTCCCAGCTCGTCGTCGGTCAGATGACGGGGGACTTCGACGCCAAGGAAGACACAATACGAGCTTACAGGGATATGGCACTCCCCCTTGTTCGCCTCTTCAATACCTGCCACATCAGGTACATACCTCGGGCGAAAAACTCCAAAGCAGATGAGATGGCTCAGCTGGCCTCTGCTGACCATCCTAATCTCAGCCATGATGTCCGTCTCGAATACCTACACCACCCGGCCATTTCACCCGACCTGCAAGCTGTACAGTTCATCCAAAACGAACCCATCCCTTGGGCATCCGACATTCTCCTATTCTTGACCACAAGGGCACTCCCAGATGACCAACAGCAAGTAGCCAAAGTCCGATCCCAAGCATCCAATTGCATCATTGTCGATGGTATATTGTACAAGCGCGGGCTTTCCCGGCCATATCTACGATGCCTCAATCCAGCTCAAGCAACTTATGTAATGCAGGAGATCCATGAGGGAATTTGTGGTAATCATTCAGGCAGCAGGTCCCTTGCCCACAAGATACTCCGTACTGGGTATTTTTGGCGAACTCTTAATTGGGATGCAACCGACTTCGTGCTCAAATGCGATAAATGTCAACGTTTCACCAACATCCCCCATGCTCCTCCTACAGAGTTAATCACACTCTGCAGCCCTTATCCGTTTGCCAAATGGGGGATCGACTTAGTTGGTCCACTTCCCACCGGTCGAGGCCAGACCAAGTTCGCGATTGTCGCCATTGATTACTTCACCAAGCGGGTCGAGACCGAACCCATTGCCACAATCACCGAGCGGAACACCACCAGGTTTATCTGGCAATCGATCGTTTGCCGATTTGGCATCCCTCAAGCCATCATCTCCGACAATGGCAAACAATTCGATAACGCGAAGTATAGAAAATTTTGTACAGATCTCCAAATTCAACCATGTTTCTCTTCCCCCGGTCATCCCCAAGCAAATGGCCAAGTCGAGGTCACCAACCGTTCTCTTCTGAAAATCATCAAAACTAAGCTCGAAGCTGCTAAAGGCCTTTGGGCTGAGGAACTACCAAATGTACTCTAGGCTTACCGAACCACTGCTCGCACTCCCACTAGGGAAACCCCTTTTCGCTTAACATATGGCGCTGAGGCGGTTATTCCGGTAGAAGTCGGTCTGCCCACCCCCAGGGTTTTACATCCGGATCTCGCCTCAACCGAAGAGCTCCATCGAATAGATCTGGACCTCATCAAAGAGTTCAGAGAGACTGCTGCTGTCAGATTGGCTTCGTACCAGTAGAAAATGAGAACACACTACAACCGCAGAGTTCGACCACGAGAGTTCTCTGTAGGGGACCTTGTCTTTAGAGAAGCGACTCTTGCCACAAAGAATCCAACCGAGGGCAAACTGGCAGCCAAATGGGAGGGACCCTACGTTATGAAAGCCCGACCACGACCAGGCACTTACCGACTTTAAGACATGGAAGGCCGAGACCTCCCACATCCCTGGAATGCGGAACATTTGAAGCGTTACTATCAATGAGTTCATACTTTTGTATTGTCAACATTGTTGTATTTTCCTCTTTAATACATAATGCAAATTCCGACCGAAGTTCTCAGCTTTTATAATTCAACTGTCTGTATGTCGCTCCCATGACACTTTCACTTGCAGCACTCAAAGCCTCGTCCAGACCGAGCGCTAAAAGCCTCAGCCAGACTAAGCACCCAACGCCTCAGCCAGACTGAGCACTCAAAGCCTCAGCCAGACTGAGCACTCAAAGCCTCGGCCAGACCGAGCACTCAAAGCCTCAGCCAGACTGAGCACTCAAAGCCTCGGCTAGACTGAGCACTCAAAGCCTCGGCCAAACCGAGCACTTCAAAGCCTCGGCCAGACTGAGCACTCAAAGCCTCGGCCAGACTGAGCATTTCAAAGCCTCGGCCAGACTGAGCACTCAAAGCCTCAGCCAGACCGAGCACCCAAAGCCTCAGCCAGACTAAGCACCCAAAGCCTCGGCCAGACCGAGCACTCAAGGCCTCGGCCAGACTGAGCACTTCAAAGCCTCAGCCAGACTGAGCACTTCGAAGCCTCAGCCAGACCGAGCACTTCCAGGCCTCAGCCAGACTGAGCACTTCGAAGCCTCAGCCAGACCGAGCATTTCAAAGCCTCAGCCAGACCGAGCACTCAAAGCCTCGGCCAGACCGAGCACTCAAAGCCTCTGCCAGACCGAGCACTCAAAGCCTCAGCCAGACTAAGCACTCAAAGCCTCGGCCAGACTGAGCACTCAAAGCCTCGTCCAAACGGAGCACTCAAAGCCTCGGCCAGACCGAGCACTCAAAGCCTCGACCAGACCGAGCACTCAAAGCCTCAGCCAGACCGAGCACCCAAAGCCTCAGCCAGACCGAGCACTCAAGGCCTCGGCTAGACTGAGCACTTCAAAGCCTCAGCCAGACTGAGCACTTCGAAGCCTCAGCCAGACCGAGCACTTCGAAGCCTCAGCCAGACTGAGCACTTCAAAGCCTTATTCAGAACTGAGCATTCCATGCTGAGATCATCCTATCCACGAAATTTCGTAAAGCAGGACCACGTTTTTAACACTCAGTCACATTTTGAAACTTATTCACAATTCCAGGACCACATTTTTACTTAGTTAGATTCCAAAGGTGTTCTCACGTATTTCATTTACTAATCAGATTATCTCCTACCCCACCCAGCTTGTTTCTCCAATCTCTTCTCTACAAGTTTACAATTAACCGTTTAGTTACGATGTGCAACCTACTTTTCTGTCCTCATCCATGAATTCTTCATCCGTACTTATTAAACTGGAAGTACTAACCCCATTCGAATATTATGTTCTACAATTTCATAATCCAATTTTTCAATAAACCACTATCACCCTTTCAATTTTCATACAAATCCAATCTCACTCTGCAGGGAAGAACTTTTAACTTAACTTTGTACGAAATTTTTATTGGGCAGTCTTCCAGTCAGCACTCTCCTTCTTCAACTTGGCCAACTGGGCCTTGGCCTCTTCAACTTTTAGCTTGGCAGCCCCTGCTTTCCTTAGAAGGGCCCCTGCCAAGGTGGTTACCTCTATTTGGGCGAAGCATAACCCCCTCAGCAGGTCAGCCTCATTGAATCCGGATGCCGAGCGTAGGGCTGTCTCCTCCACAATCTTCACCAAGCGGTCTGCCCCCACCCTGGCTGGGCCTTTTTCTCCAACCTTCCAGCTACCGCGCAAGCATGATAGATTGCCGTGGCCAGATGGACCCCTCCTTCCCGGGATGCAGGGCCCCTTTGGGTCTGCTCCCTCCCGCTCGGCTTAGCCTCAGTCAACCCAACTCCTACTTGCATTGTTGGGGCAGTCTCCACAACCTCTAGTGTTGGGGTGACCCCCACCACCTCTGGGGTATCCTTGGCCACAGGGGCCTCCACCTCAGCTGGGGCCACCTTAGCCCTCTTGGCCCCAGACTCATCTGCAGCTCCCTCTGGGGCACTCCTCTTTTTTTTCTTCTTCTTCTTCAGAGCCTCCCCCTCCTTTCTGGCCTGTTCTTTTATAGGATCTACTGGGGGCGGTCGTGGCTCAAAACTGCTTAAGTCCTTCCCCCCTAGCGGCCTTGGGCGCGGTCGGATCCTTTCCCGCGCGATCAGTTGAGGCGGTCGGTCTCCTCGCGCTTCCTTCAACTTCGTGGCTTTGGCAAGTGTGGCCTGATCCTCTGCTTCCTGAACTTCTCTTCTCGCCTCCAATTCTGTTCGGTCGAGGTCCCCACCCCTCGGCTGCGGTCCCAACCCTGCCTCAAACAATGCGGACAGCTACACAAGCTCGTCCCATTTGGCCTTCTCTCTCTCCCTCCACTCCTTCACCCTCTTCACCCTCTCTTTCACCGCTGCCCCCAGTCTTGGCTCCATCGACCTAATGGGCACCTTCCAGATGGTGCGCACTCCCAGTCCCCCATTGGCAGACACGTAGAACCACCGTGGCCGCCACCCCTTGATCGATGTCGGCAGCCCCGCCACCAATCCCCTCCCCATCACTGCCTGTAGGGTGACCCACGTCTCTTGCTGCCCCGAAGCCTTATAACAAGAAAAGAACTCGTCTACCGCCATGGCTTCCCCACCATTCGCCTTGGGCCACGCTCTAGCATAGGCCAGCAGAATCTTCCATGCATTGGGCATCAATTGCCCCGGTGCTACCTCCAGACGGTTCAGTACGTCAACCACCACTTGGGGCAGTGGCAACCTCAGCCCACCTTTTAGCGCCTCCTCGTAAAGGGAAAACTCCCCTGGCCTGGCATCAGACGGCCTTTCCCTTGATGTTGGCAGCAATAACTCCACCTCAGCCGGAATCTGGTATTTTTCCCTGATAGCCTCCAAATCCGCCGTAGTAATTGTGGATTTGTCAGCCTTAGTGTGCCACTGATCCAGCTCTACCTGGCTTATTGGCCTTGGAGCCACTATCAGGGCCGACGCCTGCGATTGTCCCACCGGTTCCCCCACCCCCACCATTCGTGCCTCCGTCCTATATCCCGCTACTAGCTCCTCTGCATCATCGTCTCCCAGGGGGTCCACCCTCACATTCACCACTTCTTCTTGTGCCATTTCTAGGGTTTGCTTACAAATCACTTCTGAAGCAAGGAAGTTGAGAAAATGTTGCACAGGTGTGTCGGGCGCAATGAAGGAATTAACACTGGGTATTTTGAGTTTTTGTAAAAAAGTAGGTGAAACGAATTATACCAAAAACCCACAGTTTACCCGTATTCCATGGATCCAAATTAATTTTCGCCCGTTTAAAAACCTTTCAAATCAACTGCCAAAACCGCCTTTTCAAAACCCCCCCTCGTGACTTATCGTTTCATTTCTGCTCCAACGCTTCACTTCCCCCACGATATTGCCACGTGTATGGCCACGATGCACTGTCCCCTCCTCTTACCCCGTCCTTTCTATTTCACATCATCACATGGCATACCTCCCCTTTTTTTTGAGCCCCGCGCCGTCCTGGTCGGCACGCCTCACGGTCGACCCCCCCGCTCGGCCACCCTCACGGTCATCTCCCCTCGCTCGGCCACCCTTGCGGTCAGCACACCTCACGGTCGGCACGCCTCACGGTCGACCTCTCCCGCTCGGCCACCCTCACGGTCATCTCCCCCCGCTCGGCCACCCTTGCGGTCGGCACGCCTCGCGGTCGGCACGCCTAACGGTCGGCCTCTCTGCTCGGTTCGCACTTCTCTTCCTTATTACTATTCCCTTCGTTGGACTAAAGCTGCACTCGGTAATGGGGGACTACTGACATGGATAGGCCCATAAGGCTTACAGCCCATAGCAAACAACCCCAAACCCATCGCTTGGGAACCATAGCATAACCGGGCTGGCAAAGCCCAGGACAGCTGGAGGCCATCTGGGCATGGAGGGCCAATGACATTCGGGCACATGGCAAGTGAAACACAGGCCACATCAGCAGATAAAGATCTGCAGAGTTATTGCCACAACACATCACCATTAATGCAGCCCATCACAGCATTTATTACGACAACACCTCCCCGTCGGAACAGAGCCCCCTCACCCTGAACAAGGTAAGCTACGACACAGGCTTTCGGCGGAGGGGGCACGTCGCAAGGGACAGTGAAATGATTACCAAAGGATATAAGCAAGAATCGAAGACAAGAGGAAGGTTAAGCTTTTCTATCTCTCTCTATATATATATATTTCCTTCTTCCTCTACTGATTTGCTCGCCGGAGGGTTCACTGGGGGACTACCCCGTTCCCCTTTGGACTTGCTTGCAGGTCATCTGGTAGAATCATCCGCTTGGATCGGAACTTGAAGAACTTGGACCAGCCCGACCCATCCACCCAGGACGAACCGCATCATCATTAATAAAAAATAATTTATTAACAACCATCCGAATCAAACGATGGACTAAATTAATAATTTATTATTAATTTAAAAATAATTTAAATTAACAACAATCCGAATCAAACGATGGATAAACAATAAAAAATATAAATTATAAATTATAATTTTAATTTTAATTTACAAGGCCATAATTTTTAATATATCATTTTTAATTAAATTAAATTTATAATTTATAACTTATATTTTTTATTAATATATACTTTTAAATTAACTACACTAAAAAAATAATTTATAAATGTCTATATTTTTTATTAATAATTTAGTCCGCCAGACATGAAATTCGGCCGGACTCCATATCCCTCATATGAGGAACTAAACAATCTGAGGGAGGAGATTATTTCCATGGGATTGGTATCCTATGAGACTAATGTGTGAAATGTCTATTTTACCGTCATACTATTACTTAGTAAACAATTAGAAAATTGGGGATTAGAATTCATCGGACTTGAATCCTGGGAGTGTGAATCCCCTGGACTATTTGGTTGGATTGGATGTGTATCACATGTTTGTTTTCTCATGGGATTAGATGTCTGGAAATGACTATTTTTCGTGAATCTAATATTTGGTTAGACGAACTGGATAAGGATAAATGTGCAAAAGACTATTTTACCATTTTTTAATTGTTTACTAAGTAATAGTAATATTAAACATATCTTTAATATTCCAATTATTTTTAACTAGATTAAATAAAATAAAATTATATTTTATTTTTTACACAATTAAATAAATTTATTTTTAAAAATTAAATAAATAAAATATCAATAAAAATATATGTTTTTTTAATTAAAATTTTAAATAAATTTATTTTAAAAAATAATAATTATTAAATAATGAAATTAAATAAACAGAAAGTCAAAACTTTCGTCCAAAATCCCAACCGCGGTTAACTATTGGATTAGTTCGAGCCAAAAACCAAACTGCAGGGGCAAAATTGATACATTTAGAAGTGCAGAGACCAAAATAAAACCACGGATAAACTATGGGGACCATTTCTATAATTTGCCCTATTTTTTAGTTAGTAAAATTTACTTAAACTAAAGAACTAACAATATAATTTACCGGTAATACTATATGCACTAATTAGTGTAGTAACTAGTATACCAACACTAGTTATGACATTATTATTGACCTTACTCATTAATCACATTACAAATAGGAAAAGGGGTCACTGCTGTGCTCAAAGCACAACAGTGACTGTGGTGCCTCTGTTTGAGGTGTATCATGGTCTTATTTTTATGATCCAAACCGTTTATTTTGTAAAATTTGTTGAGTACTTCATGCCTACCAAAAATTATATTAATCGGATATCAACAATTATATGATCGATAACCAAAAAAATAAATAATAAGTTTTTCTTTTGAGAAATAGCATAAATAATATGCAATTCGATCATATAGTTATTGATATCCGATTAATATGATTTTTAGTAGGCATGAAGTACTCAACAAACCCTACAATATGACGGTTTAGATCATAAAAATAAGACCATAATACACCTCAAACGGAGGAACCACAGTCACTGCTGTACTTTGAGCACAGCAGGGACCCTATTCCTTACAAATACTAAAAATTTTTTAAATTATGTTACATCATTAATTAATACATTAATTAATACATATAGTATTGTTCATAATTTAGCGAGGACAATACGCATCATTGCAAAAACATGTAACATTTCTTATTTGTTTGGCATTAATCCATCACAAATAATTGCAACTACATTGTGTAACATGTTTTTTCGCTGCACCTAAACGTGGCATCACTAGTCATCAGAAAGAAACATAATTCAACAATGTTACATATTCAAAAAATTTATTTAAAATTTATCAAACAAATTAATATAATTTATAGATTTAATCTATTTGTAAGATTAACCTCATAATAATTTACTTTAGACCAGACATGATATTCAAGGGGTTGTTTGCCAGTGTTTTGTTTTCTTTTTCTATTTTTGTTTTTATTTTTTTAAAAAACTGAAAATGAAAACTTATTAAACATATTGTTTTTGTTTTTAAAAAAATGAAATTGAGTTCAAAATTTTCAAAAATTTTGAAAACACAAAAAAATTGTGCTTCATTTGTTTTTAAAATAAATTTTCACTTTCACTTCTCACCTACCACCTTCAACCAACACCCACCATTCGCCGACCACCACTAGCCAACCTCCGGTGACTCTCTAGAGGATGGGCGGTCATCATTGTGATCCTCGGCCATCTTTTGGAATCCTTCTGATCATCTCTCGTCCCCCCAAAAAATCTGACCACTAACTTTGACAGACACCTTCCGTTACTTATCATTATCGGTCACCACATCAATCCACTCTCTATCTCAAGCCACTATGTCCAACAATACCACAAGCTATTTTAGTAACTTTTTTATTTTTTTTGGCTAAAATATGAGGTTAAAAAATTAATATGTTTGGAATAACTTTTTAATTTTTGCAGAAAGATGTGCAAACAAATAAAGAGAAAATGAAATATTAAACAATTTTTAATTTTGTTACAATGTGATCTCTCCATTATATACTAGTGGGTGTACGTAACACCACCGTATAATTTTAGTGAAGTATCACTTAAGTTTCAGTAATTTCAATTTAAACAATTTATATTTTTTGATTTTGTTACAATGTGATCCCTCTATTATATACTGTTAACATTTCAAAATAAAAAATATTATATACAAAATTAGAGAGACCAAAAATTTCTTTTAAATTTTATTTTGGCCTAGTTTGGGAAGACTAAATAAGTGTACTTTTTGACTTTTTATGAAATATGAGTTGGGTTTGGGTTGGGTTTGAAGTGATGTGTTAGAGAGGTGATGTGACTTAAATAAGATAACGTGACTTAAATAAGATAGTGACTTTTTGACTTTTTATCTTTTTTCAATTATGCCAAACTTGGCCTTAATTTTACACATGATCAGGGTCGGCTCACAGGGGTTTCAAGTGAAGCACTTGCTTTAGGCCTCGGTATAATAAAAGACTTCATTTTGAGTTCAAATCATATTAAAAAAAGAAAGAAAAAAAAAAAAAAGAGAAGCAGCTTTCTCAAACTAAAATAAAATTATCAAATTTTCTATTAAATTCATATATTGGCTCTACACCCATATGAGACCATATTCATATGTATAATTGGTAAAAAAAATTAGTGATTAGTAGAGATCACACTCATAAAAGTCTATTTATATGTGTATTAGAAAAAGTCTACTTCCTACTCTTTCACACTCATAAATTAAGAAAATAAAATTTAGTTAAAATTAAATATTTTTATAAGTAATTTCATTCAATAGATATTAATTTCACTAAATTTAACTTGTAGAGAAAAAAATTAATTTTTTCATACACTTGCATTTTTAACTAAAAATAAAATTTATTGACAGGACACATGAACACGACATGATAATTTGAAATAATAAATGAATTAGATTAGAGCATATCTAATTTTTCACTAAATCTTGCATCAAATTTAAATTTGATAAGAATTTTTAAAAAAAGTCCAATATTGTTTCATCAAACTTATATCATTTTATCTCTAGTAAAAGTCTATTTCAATATATTATTGGCCCAAGAAAAAAGAAAACAAAACAAAACAAAATAAAAATGGCCTGATTTTAATTTTTTGCTTTAGGCCAGACATGTAGTTGACCTGTCCCTGCAAATGATATTTTTCGTTCAAAATTCTAATGACAATTAGGACGGCAAACAAGCCAAGTTTTAGTATGTTGGACTGGTTTATTAAGATTTTAACGAGTTCAAATCGAATTGGCTTAAACTTGACTCAAACTTAAATTTGTTCACGAACCTTAACGGGTCAAAAAAATTATAAAAGTATGTAAAACTAAAATTACTATTGAAACATTGATTATATAATTATATACATAATATATATAAACATACTAAAAAGAAAATTTAATATCTTACTAAAATAATAATATCTACCACTACTATTATATAAATGTATTATCTATAGTTAGTTGTTATTTATATATAAATAAATTTAGCTATTATTTACATTTATATTATTTAAATATATAAATAACATATTTATCCTATTTTTTACACATATTTTTATATTATTTAATATATAAATAATATAGTTATTCTATTATTTAAATAAATATTGAACGAGCAAATTAACGAGCCAAATTTTAATATGTTTGGGTTTATTTATTAAGAATTTAACTAGTTCAAGTTCGAATGTAATAAAAATTTAACGAACTGAGTTCGAACTTGTTTACAAACAGTTTTGTTCATTTATAACCCTAACGACAATTGGCTAAAAATGACCATATTAAAACAAAATTGAAAATATAAAATTCAAATTATTCAAATTAAAATTTAAAGGACCAAAGTATATTATTTTTAGTTTGTAAAATTTTACTTAAACTAAAGAAACTAATGATATAATTTACACTTACTATAGTGCTTCATTAGCGAGGACTATACGTATCATTGCAAAAACATGTAACATTTCTTATTTCTTTGCCATTAATCCCATCACTAATAATTGCAACTACATTTTCTGCCATGTTTTTTTGCTGCACCTAAACTTGGCATTACTAGTCATCACAAAGAAACATAATTCGACAATGGTACATATTCAAAAAAATTATTTAAAATTTATCAAACAAATTAATATAATTTATAGATTTAATCTAATTGTAAGATTCACCTCATACTAATTTAATTTAGACCAGACATGATATTTTTGGGGTTGTTTGTTAGCGTTTTTGTTTCTTGTTTTTCTATTTTTGTTTTATTTTTTTTTAAACTAAAAATTAAAACTTGTTTAATATATTGTTTTTGTTTTTAAAAAAATGAAATTGATTTAAAAATTTACAAAAAGTTGAAAACACAAAAAATTGTTTTCATTTGTTTTTAAAACAAGTTTTCAATGTCTCCTCTCACCTACCACCTTCAACCACCACCCTCCATCCACCGACCACCACCGGCCAACCTTCGGCGACTCTTCAGAAGGTGGACAGTCATCATTGTGATCTTTAGTTACCTTTTGGGATCCTTCTAGTCATCTCGTGTCCCCTGACAATATCTGATCACTAACTGTGGTGTACATCTTTTGTTACTTGTCACTACCGATCACCACCTCAATCCACTCTCCATCTTCGGGCACTATATCCAACAACACCACAAGCTATTAGTAATTTTTTAATTTTTTGATTAAAATATAAGATAAAAAAATTTGGTTTGTTTAGGATGACTTTTTTATTTTTTGCTAAAAGATAAGTAAAACGTAAAGAAAAAAGGAAATATTTGATTCTTTTGTATCGTTTGTTGAATTTTTAGCATTGTTAATAATTTTTAAAATTTTAAAGTAATGTTTGGGAGATCTTAATAACTAAAAAAAACAACAATGTTTTAGTAGTGTTTTTGGAGAAAGCAAACTTTACCTCCACCAACGCCTCCCATCAAATCAATGATGTGTAATGGCAATATCAATATTTTGCTAAATTATAATAATAGTAATAATTATATTTTAATACTACAAATAATCCGGATCCATCTTCCTCTAACTCCAATTTGATTTTGCAAGTTCAAATGCTAAATTAACAGAGTTGGGTTTGTCATGTTCAATGTGTGAATAGAGAAGTGAATGCTTGCTGAGATAGAAGTTTAATCATACTCTTTGAGAAAGGATGGAAACAGATCCAAGTGGAGACAGACTGAATAAAAACAGTAGACTTCATTATCAAGGGACCACCAGGAGAATTTCCATTCCGGGCTCAAATTGAAGACGAAAGATTTTGCTTCATTGACCACGATTTTGCTGTTTGAATAATCTTCTGTAAAATAAATGTATAAATTAAATAAAAAATAAAATAAAATAATTCAAAAAATAATTATATAAATTATTTTCCGAATCAAATGTTTGAATTAATGTCGAGACTTATGTTAGACACAATCTTCTTAAAATAGATTTCGCTCTCGCTCCGGTGTTTTGAGTTTTATCGGCGTTTACTTCCCAGAATGCAACGACTAACACTTAAATTTGCAGCACTACAAATTTAAGTCTGGCGAACCGAAACTCTGTTGTAACTCTCTCTTTTTCTTCTTGAAAAATAAATGCAAAACAGATGCAAGAGCACAAGAAGAACAAAAGAAGAATGATGAAATACTGAGGGAAAAATTTTATGAAATGAATTGTTGGAAGCAGGCTTTATATAAGTAGAATGGTGGCTATTCCGAACAGGTGCCGACAGATAGGCAACTGTTCGGATAGATTTCAATAGATAGAAAATCTGTTTGAACTGTTCCAGATCTGTCCGAGAAGGTTTCAAAAGGTTCAAACCTGTTCAGGTGAACGAAAAAAATTTGGACCAATTTATTTTGAATTTTGAAACCAAAATTAAAAATAAATTACAAATGTTTTTTACCCAAAAAGATAAATATTGGGTCACACAAGCCCAGCCCAACCCAACCTCACATTATGTACCTGCGCCCAAGCCTAGCTTGGACGGGCAGCGGTGGCTCCGATTTTAGTTTTGGGTTCCAATGGGTTTAGCCCACTTCACTCATAACCTTACTCTTTCACAAACTTGGGTACCCCTTGGGGCCTATCTCAAGTATCCCAAGTTAAGGTATATAAAACCCATTCAAAACCTCAAATCTTTCCAATGTGGGATAAGCACATTTCACAAATGTGTAGGAAACCCATCTAAACTCATTTCCACGAACCCGAAAATGCGCGTTGAATTCTCATTCATCCGGAAATGGTTTTGAGCAACCAAGTACACGATTTTATTCACTACGCAGCATTAAACATGAACCCAATTAGAAAATGTTAAAAATAATGTTTGGGTCTCACCTAAATTAATGCTAAAAGTTAGCAAAAAATAAGATTTTTCCAAAAGTTTCAAAAGCCATTTTTCCAACAAAAATTTGAAACAAATCAAACAAATAAAATAAATTAACTTATAGAATTTACTGAGAATAGTAAGAGTTTCGAAGATCAAGTTAAGTGTGTGACATTTTATCCTTAAGATAGATTCGATGCCGCACAAGTTCTTACAGAATAATGGTGTCTATCTCCCAAGATATAATAATAAAAAAAAACGCAAACAAAAGTAGCACTACAATCAATATGCCTAACGAACCAAAACCTATGTTCTGTAACTCTCAAAAATCTCTCTAGAATTAATATGAAGGATAATGGAGGAGAGAAGAAAAAAAGGAAAGAAATTGAATAAATTGAACTTGTTGGAGGGGTCTAATTTTATAGGCATAGTAGTGGCTGTTCGAAAGGGTTGGAAACCCTCCGAATTGGTGCAAGTTTGAACTGCCAGAGATGAAGAGACGTGACATGAACAAAGAGGCACTGTTTCAGATTTGAAAATTCAAATTCAAAATTTATCGCAAAATTTTTGAATTAATTTGTTTCAGAAATTAAACTTTTCTGCAAAAATTTGAAAAATTTCAAACGAATTTTGTCCAAAAAATTAAACGTATGACCCATAACCCACACCGTACACCCTAGTCTAGCTCAACTGGTAGGCGGCGCGCCTGTGTGGTTGTTGAATTCAAAGCATGTTTGGTTTATAACTTCCTCTCCACAAAACTTAGGTACCCCTTCCTTGGGGTCTTTCCTAAGTTTGCCAACTTGGAATTTATATACTCATATAAACCCTTATGTCAATGTAAGACAATACAAATAAAATAACCCACATTGTCTCTTCAACTTCAAATTTTACGAAATCAAAATTGATGTCAACTTCTCATTTACTCATAAAATGATTTTGACGAATTGATTTCGAGGTATGACTTATCACGCAGTAAGAAACACGTCAGCACTAGGATCTATCTCAAAAAACGTGTAATTCTTAGTTATATTTGAACTCAAAGTTAACCCATAATAACCTTATAAAAAAATCAATTTCCAACACTTGCATCGAGCATATACTGAGAGAGTCAAACCAATGTGCAGGCACTCTAACAAAATCAGGAGTGGAACAAGTTGAAAACCTAGCGGTCATAGAAGACCCCATGACCTTTTGAGACATCTGCTTATTGCAGATTTACATAGGTCAAGTTTGGGAAGACTAAAAAAAGTGTATTTTTTATCTTTTTGGAGTAAAAAATTAAAGTTGAAAATATGGATGTTTGGGTTAACTTTTTGACTTTTTATTGAAAAATGTGTAATAAAAAATTATAAAAATTGATTTGTAGGGAAAAATTTGAATTGGGAGTTGTGCAGCCGTAATTGTTGACTTTTGGTGAATAGTGTTAACTTTTTAACTTTTTGAGTAACTTTTTGACTTTTTGACTTTTTTTAAAATCCCCAAATTTGGCCTTACTAAAATATATAAAGAGGGCTTGGGCCTCATATGCTGGACTTTTTTATGTATATCTTTCCTTTGCACCTAAAAAAAAAAAATCAGTCGGCCCGTGATGCAAGACGAAATTCTATACGGAATTAAGCATAAAAAAATGTTAGAAATTTTAAAATTTAATTAAAATTTTTATCAAATATTTCATATAAATATGATGTAAATCTCATATTCATATAAAATATTTGATAAAAAATTTAATAAAATTTTTGAATCCCCTACCACCACTCGTATGCATGTTAAGGAATTCCCCCACTCACGGATGCAGTTACTGCTTTCTAGAGATGCTCAATTTGTTTGTTTTGTTGTGTTGTGTTCAGCCTAGGCCACCAAATGAATCAACAAAAAAATAATAAGAATAATTTATATTTTATTTTGTGTGAATTTAATTTTTATAATTTTAATTATATTAATTTAATTATTTATTTTTTTATATTATATTAATTTAATTTAATTGATAATGTCATTTTAAAAATTAAACTAAAAATAGAAGTGTAAAATAATCTATTCACTTTTTTCAAAATAATTGATAGATTTATGACAAAATAAAAATGTGTCATTCTATTTTGATTTCTAATTAATTTTTTAATAAATTTTATGAATTAAATTAAATTGATAATTTATGAAAATTAAAATAAAATTAATATAATTAAAATTATAAAAATTAAATTAGTATAAGAGACAAATTATAAAAAGGAAAGAGTATGATTTACACAAGTATTTTGCTATAAATCAAACAAAGTAGTACTACTCAGCCACGTGGTTCCACTCAAAACTTGACGTGTGTTTACTTTAGGACCTCCAATGCCAAAAAAAACTTCACTAATTAATTAAATAAAATATAGCCACCACAATTTGCAGACGGAGCTTTTGGTAAGGGTTCCACCACCTCCACCTCTCCTCACGATCAATAACCCAGAAAGCTCCGGAGAGGCAAAAAGACTCTTTCACCCTTCTCTCTTCAGCATAACCAAAAATAAATAAATAAATAAATAAAAATAAAAAAATGGAGAAATTATACTTTAAAAAAAAATGAGGGTTAAGGGTTTGTTTAGGAAGAATTTTTTAATTTGATTTTTTGGATTTTTTATTAATTTAGTTTAGTTAAATTAGTATAGGAATAATTTTTTTATTTTTTTTTATTTTTTATTTTTTTATAAGAGAAAAAGTAAAACGATTATGATTTGAATGTAATATTTTATCTTATTAATTTATTTAACATATTTTATCTTTCCGTATTTTTTTAGTTTCAACTCACTTCCAACCATATTGTCAAAGGACAACTAAGTTCTAGAAAAAACTTTAAAAAGTCAAAAAAAAATTAAAAAAAAAAATTTGTACAAGTTAACATATCACTCTTCTTATTTTGATTTGATTTCAATTCAAATTATTATTTTTATTTTTTGTTAAATAAAATTGACGAATAAATGAATATTTTAATTATTAAACTTAATAAAAATAATATTTTAAACATTTTATATATATATATATATATATTGAATTTAATAACTAAAATAAGTGAATGATTTTTAGAGTGTTTATTCTAATTGTCTAAAAATAATCTACATACTGGTTACTAGGGGTGTTCAATGGATATTTCGATCTATCCAAACCGATCGAACCATATTTTGGACAGATGCGTGATGACTAGAGGACGGTTGCGGATTATTTTTTTCAATTCGCATAGTTTTGGACAGATGGCGAGTTTGAGATTTCTTTCGCCACAATTGAATTGTCAAACCATGAGCATCCCTAGTAATTTATAAGATTTTGTATTTTCAATTTGTTTAGATATTTTGTTTGTGTTTTTAATTGAAAAAAAGTTTAGATATTCTGATGTATTTTTAATTTGTTTTCAATTTGGAAATCCTTTTATCAAATGGTAAGTGTTGATATTTGATATGTTTAAATGAAAAATGTAGGAAAAATTGGTCTAACATCTCTCTCCAGCTTTTAGTAATAGGAGAAGTCCATAATAATTTTTTTTGTAATCTAAGGTCCCTCAAAATTTATGAGTTCATCGGTGAGACAAGAGACCAAAGTCCACTTGATGAGATCTAAATGCTTAGACAACGAATTCACTTCAAAAGCTACACCGATCATGTAGTCAAAACAAATTGACCAAACAAGGACTGAGCAGGAAGCCCTAGAACTCTAAATTCTCAGAAACCTCAAGTGCTTACTTCAAATTGTACACTCATGGTACACCAAACTTAGGATTTTTTTTCACACAAAGAGAGAGAGAGAGAGAGAGAGAGAGAGAGAGAAAGAGCTTAGAGCAAAGGGATTAACTTCATCTATGTCGAAGAGGTTGCGATTGAAACGGCTGACCACAAGTGAGGTTGAGTTGCACACATACAGAGAGAGAGAGAGAGAGAGAGAAGGAAAACCTAAGATCTGAAATGTGGAAGAGGGTTGAGAAAAGCTTAGAGACGAAGGAAATTCAAAAAAGGAAAAGAAAATGAAGAGTTGTTCGAGAGAATTTCTCTTGAGACCTTACACTATGTTTGGGAACCTAGGAGAGAAAATAAAAGAAATGATTACTTAAGTAATAAGAGAAAAGAAAAGAAAAAAAATGATTGTGATTTCTCTCCTTTTTGTTTGGATAAGGAAGAAATAAAAGAAAAGAAATGATTGTGATTTCTCTCATTCTTGTTTGGTTAGGTTTCATTAAGAGAAAAGAAAAGAAATTATTTTATGTTATATTACCAAAATAACCTTTTTATATTTTCAATCATTTTATTTCTTTTATTTTTATAGGGACAAAATAGGTATTATGAAAATAGTGGTTTCTTTTCTCTCCCAATCTCTCCACCTTTGGGAAGATTGAAAATGAGGCTTATAAGAGAAATGAGTTTCTCTCCAGTTCTTCCCATTTCTTCCCATTTCTCTCTACTTAGGTTATCCAAACAAATAAGAGAAATACATATCACTCAATTTCTTTTCTTTTCTCTCCAAATCACTCAATCCAAACATAGTGTTAGACTTTTGCCTTCACTACCTTCCCTCTTATCGCTCTCATCCTCTGCTTCAGGTATATATCTATATATATAGTCACTCATTATAATTATTTTAGCTTATTAATTGTATGCAAATTCAATTCAATCCATTTTTGTTCACCAACACTGATTCTTTATTGGGTAACCTTGAATTTTGTGGGAAGTCCATAATTTCTCTAAAGAGTGGGAAGTCTACAGAAATCTCTAGAGAGAATTTCTTTGAGAAGGCCAGAGAAAGAATTTTTCTAGAGAGAATTTTCTTTAAAGGGACCTTAGATTTTTGCCCTCACTGCCTTTCCTCTCATCCTCTGTTTCAAGTATATATCTATATATATAGTTACTCATTATAGTTATTTTAGCTTATTAGTTATACTTCACATGTCTCAAAATATTAGTCTCTTATTCCATTTTTCATTGTCCCAAAATATTAGTCCATTCAAAAATCAAGTACAAAAATAATATAAATTTCTTATTTTGCCCTTCTTTTAAATTTATTAACAACATAAAAAGTATAATTATGACATTGACATTCCCCAAAAAATGTACTATTAAAGGATAATTTTGAAAAATTAATTTTTTTCAAATGCAATAATTGTACTACCAAAAAAAGTTAGATTCTCCAAAAGGGACCATTATTTTGGGACGAAGGGAGTATGCAAATTCAATTCAATCACTTTTTGTTCACCAACACTGATTCTTTACTGGGTAACTTTGAATTTTGTGGGAAGTCTAGAATTTCTCTAGAGAGTGGAAAGTCTAAAAATTCTCTCTGGAGAGTGGAAAGGCCAAAGAATTTTCCAAAATTTCTCTAGAGAGAATTTCTTTAGATTGAATTTTCTTTGGAGGGATCTTAAATATTATGAAAATATTGGATATCCTTTATATTATAAAATCTTAATACTGAGACCTTAAAAAAAATCTCCCAAAATATAAGGCTTAATTTTTTCATTTTTTAAAAAATCAAATTAAATAGTTTTTGAATAAAAAAAAGTAATGAAATAGTTTTGATAATACATGATTTTCTTATATGTATTTATTATTGGTATTTGACAATTTATTTGATAATCTTTTGATTATGTTGAATTAGATTGTTATAAAAAAAAATGTTAACAAGTTGTTGTATTGTATTCAAAATTTGTAAAAATTTAAACCGCCAAACCGATTCGTATCCATCTATCAATCTGTCAATCTATATTCGCCAATCCGATGGACGAATGCAGATTGATTTTTTTCAATTCACCAATCCAACGGACGGATGACAGATTTAAAGTTTCCCAACCACAATCGAATTGCAAACACCCTCACGATCCTCAAAATACCTAACCAACCTTTCCCTTTGGCTCCTAAATTATTTTAGTTGATTATTTAATTTTTTTACAATTTTAGTCTAACTAGAAAAGCTATGATTTAGAGGATAATTGATTTTTTTGTAATTAATTTAATAATTATAAGTGAAAAAATATAATAATTATAAATTAAATGTGATATTTTATTTTATTAATTATTT
The DNA here is from genome assembly GCF_055761805.1 of Camellia sinensis. Taxonomy (NCBI): domain Eukaryota; kingdom Viridiplantae; phylum Streptophyta; class Magnoliopsida; order Ericales; family Theaceae; genus Camellia; species Camellia sinensis. The sequence goes on from NC_138964.1 coordinate 164,680,460, forward strand.
TAACGGACTATTTTACTCAAAATAATTTCTAGTCAAACTGAGGGCTTGCCGTAATTATTCATAATATCAGGGGGTAGTTTGATTCCATAAATAACCACGCTTATCACCACAACTAACCACGTATCACATCAACTAGACATAAATTCAGGGTCTCCCACAGTATTCCTCTGTATTTCGCCAATCGATTCAGAGAACCCCAACCCGAGATCAACAACTACTTTCCAATAACAAGAAAAACCGTAGACAGATCGATTCAGCTCTCGACTACCTACCCATCACCTATATTATTAGTATATTCTCTGTCTTCCCGAATTGCTTCGGCTTTCTACACAAAGGTACTGCTTTTTTCTTTTCTTTTTTTAATTTATTTATTGAAAGTATGATTTTATTTTTTTTTTAAAAAATTATTGTGGGTTGGGTTGTTTGGATTTAGGGATTTGTGATTTGGTAAACAGTGGGTGTGTGTGATTGCAGTGGTTGAAGATGGAAACGGCGACTGTTGTTCAGACTTCTTTTGGCATCTGTTGTAGACGACGATCTTCTTCTCATTTGGGTGCCCGATCGGCTATTGGACCTAATTATCCGCTCTTTCCTACCAAATCATGGGTTTCCACTTCTTTTACAAACAAGGTATCTTCTTTAAATGCATATCATATATTATGTATTTGTGTGTATATGTGTGTACATGCCAATTTTGCGCTCTAGATTACTATTTTCTTTCTGGGTTTTGCTTAGGTTTCTGAGTGATCTATGGTTATTGTGATGGGTTTTGCCTAAAAATTGACGAGAAAGAACCAAAATTTTTTTTAACTTTTATTCTCTTTCTGTTCCTCTTCCTCTTCCTCTTCCTCTTCCAAGTGTTGAGATTGCTTGAACTTGTTAAAAAGTTATCATGGGTTGGGGATTCCAATTCCGACTTGTCATTCTTTGGTGATCAATTAAAATTGGTTTAGTTTAGTACATGACTTGAATTGAAATAGCATTTAACACCGAACTTAGGACTATGGAAATGCTTTGTGTATTCTAGTAAGTTCTTTGTGAATTTTGGGGATAAGCTGCAACATATGTTTCGAAACCAATAAGCTGGTGTATACTTATCCATATAGGAATGGATATAAGTCAAATTCAACCTTGTATTAGGCTGTTGAATAGTTGCTTGCTGGGCTCATATGGATTAAGCTGAGGCCAAGCTTGACTTGAGCTTAACACCTGTTTAGGAAATTTGGGTTTGCTTTTATGTATGCTCGGCTATTTAATACCATCTCACTGTCTGTACCTAGCATTTGTGTGAGGCATCTAGCTTTACCCATGCATGAGCAGCTTTGTTCACCAAAATCCCCATTTTTTATATCACCTGGTTATGTGGGCTGACAGAGAATGCTTGTTGGATTGTCTGGCTTTGATTGTTGTGAACTGTTCAACTTCTGGCTCTTAATTGTATATTTGGACCTTGGACCTGGTGGTCCTTGTATTTTTTATTTTGAATGTCGTGTGTGGATATGTTATGTTTGGAATGATTTTCTCACAGCAATACACATCAATTTCTCACTTGGAATCGGGGCGAAAAAGAAAAGCATTTGGGAGCAGGAAATGGGGTGTAATCAGAGCATCATCTTCTGATTCATTGGAGCCAACTGCTCCTATTGCTCCGCTTCAGCTTGAGTCTCCAGTGGGGCAGTTCCTGTCTCAAATCTTGGTAAGCCACCCGCATCTTGTCCCAGCTGCAGTGGATCAGCAGCTCGAACAGCTTCAAACTGACCGCGATGCTGAGAAACAGAAGGACGAGGCTTCTGCTTCTGGAACCGATCTAGTATTATACAGGTTGGTAACCATATGTAATTTACATACTGGTATGTTTTGTTCTGGTAGTGTTGAAACTGAGGCTTATTATTACTAAGTTTGTGCATACTGTAATCATAGTGGCCAAAAGGTCCAATTTTTCTTTACTGCATATCAATTTGTCAGGTCTGAAAAAAAAAACATTCTGAGATTGAAGTGATAACTGAGTTTCTGATGGGCTTTGTAATTTTTAGGAGAATTGCTGAGGTGAAGGCTAATGAAAGGAGGAAGGCTTTGGAAGAGATACTGTATGCTTTGGTTGTGCAGAAGTTCATGGATGCCAATGTTTCTTTGATACCTACCATAGGACCCTCATCATCTGAGCCATCCAGCCGAATTGACACGTGGCCCGGCCAAGATGAGAAGCTTGAGCAGCTGCACTCTGCTGAAGCTTATGAGATGATCCAGAACCACTTGGCTCTCATTCTGGGAAATCGGTTGGGTGATTCAGCCTCTGTAGCTCAGATAAGTAAACTCAGGGTTGGCCAGGTTTATGCGGCATCAGTGATGTATGGGTACTTCCTCAAGCGGGTTGACCAGAGGTTTCAGCTTGAGAAGACAATGAAGATCCTTCCACAAGGGTTAGATGATGAAGAGATTAATGTTCAGAAAACTTTGGGGGAGGAGGTGAGACCCGGCGGTGCTGGTAGTGAGGACTCCCTGAAGAAGGTGCAATCCCACCCTGAAGTCTCGTCATGGGCTGGTGGCATCAGCCCTGGGGGTTTCGGTCATGGGATCAAGTCTTCTCGACTAAGAACCTATGTGATGTCATTTGATGGGGAGACACTTCAGAAATATGCAACTATAAGATCCAAAGAGGCTGTTACCATCATTGAGAAACACACAGAAGCATTGTTTGGTAGGCCTGAGATAGTCATTACTCCTGAAGGCACTGTCGATTCTTCCAAGGATGAACTCATCAAAATTAGTTTTGGCGGTTTGAAGAGACTTGTGCTGGAGGCTGTCACTTTTGGTTCTTTCCTCTGGGATGTTGAGAGTTATGTTGATTCAAGGTACCATTTTGTTATGAATTAAACTTTTCTAAACTTACGACTGTGCCAAACAAAATTGAGTGTGGAGGCCTGACTGACCAACTTAATCATGTCATAACTGAATGTAACTTTGGAGGAAGTACCAAGTCATGGGGAACTAATTGACCTTTTGTATATAGTTGTGTGTTTCTGATTGTGATGTTAAACTTTTAAACAGTTAAATTTTGGATATTTGGTTGTCTATGCGTAATTTAGTTGAATGAGTGAACTTTTTTATTCTCATTACCAGAAACCATCTATGTAGAATTACTCTCTCTCTCTCGTTTCTATGGATGCCTCCTTCTTCTTCTTCTTCTTCTTGTCTTTTATTTTTTTCTTTTCTTTCTTTTTTTGGTCTTGGCAAGGGGGGAGAGGATGGGGACTCCATTGTGGTTGGTGAGCATGACTTGATCCAAAAGTCAAGTACTTATATCACCACACTAGCCATGTCGCCATTTGTATGGATATCTGAAGAGTTTTTTTTTTTTGGATTGGTATGGATATTTGAAGAGTCACAAATGAAGTTGTACAGGTTACTCGGTATCACCATGATGTCCAGTGCTTTCTAGTTTGTGTGGATGCACAATGACAATCATCCATTTTTGCAAATGATTTCTTCAATTCCTTTTGTAAAAATCCTATTTCCATATCCAAACAGGCCTTTTCCAGGACTGTAATAAGAAAACTTTTCAAGCCAAGGGAGATGACATTTATCAGACATTTGATCGGAGATTGATGGTAAGGGCAACTTGTCTCTGGCTCGGCAATTGCCACTGTCTTGGTCGTCCCAACTGTAATAGAAAATTTGGGGAAAGATCGTGTTATATAATTTGGGGAAAGAGAGGTGTGTATAAGTTGCATAGAGATCATTTTGTGAAGGAGAGTGGCAATGGCTCTTTCGTCTAATGGAGAATTCTCAGCTAATTCATCTTTGGAATGGCATGATGATGCAGTGCCTCTTTAGCATAAACTAGTCTGGTTTGGACGAAATGTTCTAAAATGGTCGTCTCTAATGCATATGGATAAGATTATTAATGGAAAAAGCTTTTAAGACTATCAAAATTTCGTACTTAAATCTACTTATAATGGCATGAAGGGTTATAGGTTGATTCATGTAAGAATTCAACATCAATAGATAAATTTAGAAATAAAATTTTAAGAAATCTTTATCAACACATGTTTTCTGTGATTGTTTTGTGTCAATAGGCCTAATCATAAAAGGACTAACAACTAAAGCTAAGGCTGAGGGAGTGGGTAGGTGTGGGGGGTATGGATGCTGTTGATCAAGAATATGCCTCCAATGCAATGCAATCAATTTATAAAAATCATATCTAAGAGCATCTCTAATGGTGTATTATTGATTTTATTAAATTTGAGTAAAAATACCATCTGATATCCAGTACTCCAATGGATATTTTTGACTGTCATCAACACATCGGCCGACCAGGAGTACTACCAGCCGGACGTTCGACAAGAGTAATCCATCACTTCCGAGAGTATGCTTTGTTGTGGGAAGTTTTCATACAATCAGATGATCGGGGGAACAACCGACTGGACATTCGACTAGTCATCTAATTTTGCAAAATCAACGACACCAAACAGTGAAATGCTAAACGCTTCCAGACATCCTCTATTTGGTGAAACATTTTTTATTTTCTCGATTTGATACTGATTTGATGAAACCGTTAGAGCTAAAAAAGGACTCCTTGTTCATCAAATTCAAATTTGATGATAACTTTGATACAGCGTTGGAGATGGCCTAACACCTTCTTCTTCTTTTCCTATATATATATATATATATTTATTTATTTTTGTGTGGACATAAATTTTTCTTTTTTTATATGGAAGGAGATTAGTCTCAACAGAATAGAGTTAACAGAAAGTACATTACAATGGAATGGGACTGTCCAGATATGCACAATTTAAATTTTTTTCACTTTGGTCATAACATTTAAATTATTTTTTTAAATTTACTCCAATAACAAATGTGTATCTAAAATTAGATTAAAAAAAAATATCATGGTGACAACACGTTAAGTTGGCATAATAACACATTTTATATAAATTTTAAATTACACTTTTTGTCTATTTTAAGTTTCAAAATTATTATTTTTTTTTTTGACTTTTTGTCCTCGATTCCATATTGATCCGTAACAAATTATAACTTCGCAAAAATAGAACAATAATTGGAGATGAGAGCAAGTTCAATGGTGAACTATCAGAGCTGCTATTGCTAGAGAATCTCACATTCTAATTGGGTTTGGTGGCGATTCATTTTTGTGTGGGTGATTTTTCAACCACACTGCCTGCTTAGTAACCAGCTGGAGAGCACTGGCAGAATAGATGGCACCTGACTGACCTGCAACAGAAATACAAGAATCCCGTGGTGGTTTCGACCACCCGGGAGCACTCCGACGATCAAGTCAGTATATCTCTCAAAGATAAATCAAGTACTAAACTCACAAGCTTGAGTATCAAAAGCATACCTTAGACCCATGGGGGTGCCTCTCTTTTATAGCCAATACAATCCTAGTCCCAATAGGAGCCTAGCCCTAATGGACTTAGGATTACTGCTAATCTGAGACTCCCAGTGGGATAAGGATAAACTCTCTAAGAGTCTTATCTTTACCCAAACTGAAGTTTTTCTCCCAATCTAGGACTCTTGTCCATATCCAAGTTGAGTTCCCTCTTCATTCTAAGACTCTTGTCCCTTATCCGCTTATCTCGGATTCCGATATCTTCGGAGGCAACCTCGGCCTAGCCGAGATGACCTCGGCACAACGACCAAGACACGTGGCACCTCAGCTGACACGTCGGCGTCACCTTGCCACGTGTTGGTACTCAGAAAATATATCCCCACAACTGCCCCCTAGGTTCTATTACCTCGGCATTCTGAGGTGATGGAACCTACACTGTTCGTTCATTTGTGCCCCTCTGTCTGAGATCAACCTCGCCAACCTCAAAGTTCCCTGGACCTTACTGTCCACCTGTGTCAAGTATTAAGATTCATGCCTTCCAAGCTGCTTGAAATCGTACCTCCTAGCCGAGGTTCTGGTTCCAATAATTCGTAAACTCCAAGAGCTTTGCAACTGTTCCACTCACACTCTCTAGTGAGTTTCCTGATTTCCAGTCACCTATTTGACTCCGGCGATCTTTATATCGGCGTTCATTTCACTTTGTAGGTTCATAAAACTCTTTACTTGCTATTAAGCTCAATCTTTCATAACTCTTCTGTTTTACTTTGAATCTGTTTATTTGCCATCTGTTGCCTTCTGTTCTCGTCTGTCTTCAAGTCTTGAATTGTTTGAATGCCTGGCACTTGTTCTTGTCATATCCGCTTTCTGTTGCTAGCATCATGTCTGGTTCATTACTTTCTTGTTTTTCACATATTTACTTAGTGCCTGTGTACTTGGCTTTATTCTTTGAACTTTGTCATCTTCTTGACTTCTGTTTCTTCATTCAATCCTCTGGCTTTTTCTCTTTCTAGCTCTTTTGCTTAAACTCGTCATTGTTCCAAGCTTTCAAGCTTCTGCAACTGTCTTCGTTCCTTTCCTCCGGTGAAGTTTACGTCATTCTGTCATTGTCGTCGGACTTCGGCAATTCTCATTCCAGCTTCCCTCTTTCTGGTAAGCCACTGTTCCTCCTGGTTTTATTTCTTGTTGCTTTCCAAAAAGCTCTGCTTCATTGTTAATCACCATTGCTGTTTTACCCGTTGTTTCCAAATCATCTTCTTGAATACACATTGTTCACACATATGTTGATTTTTGCCACTGTTCTTGGCTTGACACACTTGTGCAATCTTTTTGTCTTGATTTCCTGATAGCTTCATCACCATTCTTGATTACGAATTACATTCTTGTTTCTGTTTTCTGTGTCTTTTTCCAGATTCTTGCTTTCGTTTCTGTTTTCTGCATAGTCTTAGAACCACGTCCCTTCTTGAACTTGTTGCCGAGATAATGGTAAAGAAGCTCGTCCCAGCTGACTGCCAATGCTGAACCACTTTTTTTGCTTCTGAAAAATGTATGTTATTGGCCGATGTTAACATTCCTTGCTCCTTGATTATCATTTCTTCTTCCACTGTATTTGATAGCCATGTCGGGTAATTGACTTCTCGGATGGCCCTGGGCTCCAGAAGTCTGTCTACTTCTTCCTCTACTGCTTCGACGTGTATCAACGTCAGTCCTCTTGCTCGTTGGATTACAGGTTTGGCCAACTTGTCGACGTTCAATTTGTGGCATGTGACCTCGGGGTCAATGCCAGGCATTTCATAAGGTGTTCAGGCGAACACCTTTATATTTGCTCTCAGAAAAGTTTTCAGTTTTCTTTATTCTTCTTCGGCTAAGCCTGAGCCGATAAGAAAGAAGCGTTCTTCATCATCCTCCTGGACGAGGACTTTCTTTAATGCTTTTTTACTCTTCTCGGCTGGTTCCTTGCTGACATCATCTAGGACCTTCATGTCCTCGTCTTTAATTTCTGTCTTCTCCGGTTTTCGAATGCTGCAGGTGGATTTCATTGCTGCCATGGAGCAATTCTCCGCCTGCAGTTGATCCCCTCTGACTTCTTCAATCCCATGTTCTGTTGGGAACCGCAGTAGTTGATGCAACGTTGAGGGAACTGCCCCCATTGTATGCAGCCATGGCCTTCCCAAGATGATATTGTATGGAGATGGAGTGTCGATGATGGTGAATTCTGTTGTGATCTTTCTGGTGCCAGCCTGCACCTCCAAGCTTACTGTTCTTAGTGGCCATGTCAGCGTTCCATTGAACCCAACCATTGGGCCATTGGGTTACTCCATATCGTCTAGATGAAGGCCGAGCTCCTTATAACATCGGACATACATGATGTCACAAGAGCTTCCTTGTTCAATCAGGATGCGTTTCACTTTGGCACTCCCCAACCTCGAGGGATACTACCAAAGCATCATTATGCGGGTGCTAGACCATCTCGAGGTCGGCTTCGGTAAAAGACACTACTGGTCCCAAGCACTCATCTGCCCGATGTCTCTTGTCCCCGACTTGGTACACATGTTGCAGGTGTTTCACCTTCTGAGTCTCCCCCCTAATTTCGTTCTCATTGACCCTCGAGTGAATTACATTAATTACCCGAGGTCTTCCTGTCTGAGGTTGTTGTGCTGGGGAAGGCGGAGCTGCTGGCGCTCGAGGCAGTTTTGCCTGCTCTTCCCTTGTTCTGGTCTCATCGACGAGGTCCCTTCAGATTGCCTCGCCTCATCAGATCTTCTAAGTGTGCTTTTAGTGTTCTGCAGACCTGAGTCATACGTCCGCCTTCAACATATACCTTTAACTGTGCAATCTCCTCGGGGTTACATACCTCGGGTATAATAGCTACAAAACTTTTTACTTCGGCAAGATACTGACCTGCAAACTTTTCATAAATTCTAACAAGTGTGAAACATATACTACTCAATGTTAACTTTGCAAACTTTTTCTCAAGTTTCAACAAGTGTTTAAACGGTGATCTCGGTCTAGCCTACTTGTAAATTGCTATAAATTTCAACAAGGATTAACATATACTGTAACAGGGATCAACAAGGATTAACATAACAAGTGTTAAACAATAATCTATTTGTAAATTGCTACGAATTTCAACAAGTGTTTAAACAACATACTTAGCTTTTTCCTTAACCTGTAAATTGCTGCAAATTTCAACAGATGATCATATGTTAGCTTAACGTTATCTTGTAAATTACTACAAATTTCAACAAGTGTTAAGCATCTTCTTTGGTTTAACCAACCTGTAGATTGCTACAAGTGTTTAGCAATAACCTCGGCTTTGCTTCAACTCATAAATTGCTACGAATTTAAACAAGCGAAGAGAAACAGTAATCTTGGCCTAACTTCAACTTGTAAATTGCTACAAATTTCAACAAGTGAAGATAAGGAATAATCTCAGCTTAACTTCAACTTGTAAATTGCTACAAATTTCAACAAGTGAAGATAAGGAACCATCTCAACTTAACTTTAACTTGTAAATTGCTACAAATTTCAACAAGTGAAGATAAGGAACCATCTCGGCTTAACTTCAACTTGTAAATTGCTACAAATTTCAACAAGTGAAGATAAGGAACCATCTCAGCTTAACTTCAACTTGTAAATTGCTACAAATTTCAACAAGTGAAGATAATGAACCATCTCAGTTTCAACTTGTAAATTGCTACAAATTTCAACAAGTATTTAACCATAGTCTTCAATCTTGTAAACTCTTCTCAAGTTTCAACATCATCTTGGCTTAACTTCGGTTAAGCATTATCTCAGTTTAACTTCGGTTAGACATCATCTTCGGCTTAACTTCGGTTAAGCATCATCTCGGCTTAACTTCGGTTAAGCATCATCTCGGTTTAATTTCAACTTGTAAATTGCTACAAATTTCAACAAGTGAAGATAAAGAACCATCTTGGCTTAACTTCAACTTGTAAATTGCTACAAATTTCAACAAGTGAAGATAAGGAACCATCTCCGCTTAACTTCAACTTGTAAATTGCTACAAATTTCAACAAGTGAAGATAAGGAACCATCTCAGCTTAACTTCAACTTGTAAATTGCTACAAATTTCAACAAGTGAAGATAAGGAACCATCTCCGCTTAACTTCAACTTGTAAATTGTTACAAATTTCAACAAGCGTTAAGCATCATATCAGTTTAACCAACTTGTAAATTGCTACAAATTTCAACAAGTGCTAAACGGATTCTTCTTCTCTCTGCCCCCTACATGGCTTTCACATGCTCTTTTGTGGACCTTATAAAAGGTCTTCAACCTGGTTAACTGCAGTCTGACCTTGTATGTTTTCTTTTTATCTTCTGGGATCTAAGATCTGCTCATTGTGCTCTTCTCTTCTCGGACTCAGGTGCCGAGATCTTATCTTTTGGAATCTTGGATCTGCTCACTCAAGTTGAGCTCTTCTTTTCTCGGACCTACTCATCTAGGCCGAGATCATGTCTTCTAGGATCCGGGATCTGGAATCCGGGATCTGCTCACTTAGGTTGAGCTCTCGTCTTCTCGGGCCTACTTGTATAGGCTGAGATCATGTCTTCTAGGATCCGGGATCTGGAATCCGGGATCTGCTCACTTAGGTTGAGCTCTCGTCTTCTCGGGTCTACTTGTCTAGGCTGAGATCATGTCTTTTCGGATCCAGGATCCAGGATCTGGAATCCGGGATCTACTCACTCAGGATGAGTTCTTCTATACTTGAATGTTATCTCCTTGGGAGCGCTCATGCCCCCTGACTTTGCATCCCCTCTGGAAGGGTCTTCGTTCCTCCGCAGGTATCTATTCTTCCATACCTGGAGGTCATCTTTGTTGTAGTATCCGCTTCGATCTGTTGTCTTTGGTGCGTTACCTTCCTGGCCGGCGTCTTTCACTTCGTGACTCTGGTCACGAGTTTCTATGTTGCTATTGTCCCCTTCAACGTCGAGTTTGATAGATCTCCCATTCCCAGTAGGAGCGTTGTCTCCAGTCTGATCCTTCTGTCCGTCATTGGCCATCTATTCTTCGTTCGATTCCCACAGACGGCGCCAAATTGTGTGGGTGATTTTTCGACCACACTGCCTGCTTAGTAACCAGCTGGAGAGTATTGGCAGAATAGATGGCACCTGACTGACCTGCAACAGAAATATAAGAATCCCGCGGTGGTTTCAACCACCGGGGGGCACTCCGACGATCAAGTCAGTATATCTCTCAAAGATAAATCAAGTACTAAACTCACAATCTTGAGTATCAAAAGCATACCTTAGACCCATGGGGGTGCCTCTCTTTTATAGCCAATACAATCCTAGTCCCAATAGGAGCCTAGCCCTAATGGACTTAGGATTACTGCTAATCTGGGACTCCCAGTGGGATAAGGATAAACTCTCTAAGAGTCTTATCTTTACCCAAACTGAAGTCTTCTCCCAATCTAGGACTCTTGTCCATATCCAAGTTGAGTTCCCTCTTCATTCTAGGACTCTTGTCCCTTATCCGCTTATCTCGGATTCCGATATCTTCGGAGGCAACCTCGGCCTAGCCGAGATGACCTCGGCACAACGACCAAGACACGTGACACGTCGGCTGACACGTCGGCGTCACCTTGCCATGTGTTGGTACTCAGAAAATATATCCCCACAATTTCAATTACATGTCACTAAGAGGAAACTGAGTTTGAATTTTAATCTCAAATCTTTAGCAACACATGTTTTTTGTGGTTGTTTTGTGTCAATAGGCTTAATCATAAAAGGGCTAACAGCTAAAGCTAAGGCTGAGGGAGTGGGTATGGATGCTGTTGATCAAGAATATGCCCCCAATGCAATGCAATCAATTTAAAATAAAACAAAATAAGTAAATTATAAATACACTGTATGGATGCTGTTGATCAAGAATATGCCCCCAATGCAATGCAATCAATTTAAAATAAAACAAAATAAGTAAATTATAAATACACTGCTTGATATTTGTTTAAATATGAATTGTTTCTTATAATTTAAAAAATTACAAATATCTCCTATCAGAATGTTTTATTTAACAGAATTAATTGAAAAAGTGAAATTTCTAACTGTTCACCTATACAATAATAAAATTATCTAAATTATTAATTGAAATAAAATTTTAACATTATTAAAAACTGTTAATTAACTTAATGATTCATTGATAAAAGGACCTATTTGTTATGAAATTAAAAATCTTATGGGGCATAATGTAATTTTTAGAACCACAGAATAATTTGTAATTTAAATAAATCTTAGGGAATGGGTTTGTAATTTACCCTTAAAAAAATCATGTCTAACACCTTCTTTTTCTACATACATACATATATATATATATATATATTGTGTGTGTAGACAGTAATTTTTTATTTTTTATTTTTCATATGGAAGGAGATTACTCTCAACGTAATAAAGCTAGCAGAAAGCCTATTGTGTGTGATGGGGCTATCCAGATATGCACAATTTAAATTTTTTTCACTTTGGTCATAACATTTATATATGTTTATATATTTTAATTTACTCCAATAATTAATGTCTATCTAAAATTTTATAATAAAAAATAAGATTTTTTTTTAAGATCCTTAATATTAGAAAAGGACATTCCAAATTTTCATACTATCTCAGGACCCTCAAAAACATGTGTCTCTTCCCTCCAAAATTATTGGACCAAAATATCCTTACATTTTACATTCAAATGTCTTTCAGTTTTTGAAAATTTTCAAAACTTAAAAGTTCTTTTATTTTTAATTTCGATATCCATTTTCAACAAAAAATATATTTGTGGAATGCTCTCGTCGAGATCTATCCACTACAAGAAAAAGCGTTTTTGGCGACTAAAACTTTATTTTTCGTCGCTTAAAGTAGTAGAATTGGCGATTAAAATGGAATTAGTCGCCAAAATTGAACACTTTTGCCGACTAAAAGAGTTAAGTCGCAGAATACAGGGGTTTTAGCGAATAAAAGGCAGTTAGTCGCCGAATGTAGGGGTTTTAGCGACTAAAGGTTGTTTAGTAGCCAAAAGTGACTGTTTTTGGCGACTAAAATAATTTAGTAGCCAAAAGTTATGGTTTTGGCGACTAAAAAACATTTTCGTCGTCGATTATAGGTGTTTTGCCGACTAAAAATAGATTGGTCGCTGAAAATGAAGCTTTTTGGCTACAAAAAAAAATAGTAGCTAAAAACAGTCAATTGGTGACTAAAATTTAGTTTAGTAGCCAAAAGGGGACGTTTTTGGCGACTAAATGCTTATTTTTAATTTGAACTTATTTTTTTAGCGACAAAAAATTAATTAGTAGCCCAAAATAATAGAATTGGCGACTAAATAATGGATTTAGTCACTAAAAGTGGCCTAAATTTTTTTTTAATAAATAATTTATTTTTTACATAAATTATATTGAATAAAAATAATTATATTTATATATATAGTTTTGTATTAATACCGGTCAATATACTATATGAATAATATATATTGCATATATATTCATGTGATGTTGAAGTGGCATAGTGGAGGGAGTGTGTTGCTAAAGGTGTTGGCGGTTCGAATGTTGGAGAGGTTGGCGGTTCGAATCTTAGAAAAGCAAAGAATTTGGTTTTTTTTTTTTTTCACGGAAGGACCTTTGGCAACGAAAATTTTAGTCGCCAAAAGTGTTTATTTGAGCGACTAAGCCGTTTAGTCGGCGATTCATGGACTATTGGCAACTAAAAGATTAGTCGCTAAATGTGTGATTTTAAAAAGTGTAAATCACTATTGGCGACTAAAAAGTTGGTTGCTAAAGAGCTATTTTTTGCCGACTAAAAAAATTTTAGTCACCAATATCTCCGGCGACCATATATACGCGCCAAAAGGGGTGACCAAAAAAATTAGTCGCTGAAAGTAAAAACTCGACTTTCGGCGACTAAAAACGGATTTTTGACGACTAAAAATTTAGTCACCAAAAAGGCTTTTTCTTGTAATGATCAAATAAGATTCATGATGAATATGAAATTCAAGGGAAAAAAAAATTAACAAAATTTTGTTGAGTTAGAAATCAACATGAAAGTAAATTTCTCTAAATACATTTAACAGAAAAATTTCAGAGAAAATCAAATGTGTTAGGCCATCTCCAACGGTGCATCAAACCATGCATCAGATTTGAAATTTGATGAAAAAGTGACTTTTTCAAGCTCCAATGGTTTCATCAATTTGATATCAAAATGAGAATGGAACAAACATTTCATCAAATTGAGGACAAGCTCTGTATTTTACTATTTCACTGTTTTGGACCGTTGGACGGGGCAACCAGTCAACCAGCCCGGTGCCCAGCCGGTTGACCAACCGGTCGACCGGTTCGCTTTCCAATAGGTAGGTTCAAACCGGTCAAAAAGGTTCAAATAGGTAAAAAAAAAAAAAAAAGCCTTACCGGTCGACTGGTCGGTCGACCACTTCCCTTTTGATGCACGGTTAGAGCAAGCCATATCAGATTGAGAAAATTGGCTTTTTTTTACTCAAATTTGGTGAAAAATTTGGTCTACCGTTGGAGATGCTCTTAGAGAAAATCAGCATGCAAGTAAATTTCTCTGACTACATTTGCAGAGAAATTTCAAAGAAAATCAAATGTGTAAAGAAAATCAACATGAAAGCCAATTTTTCTTACTACATTTGCAGAGAAATTTCAGAGGAAAAAAAAATCAAATGTATTAGAAAAAATCAACATGCAAGTAAATTTCTCTAACTATATTTGCAGAGAAAATTCAAAAAATTCAATGTGACAGAGAAATTTCAGATATCGGTCAAGTGAAATTTCAGATATCGGTCAAGTGAAATTTCAGATTGCAAGTGTGTGATGGCCAAAGAAGATCAATATGACAAAGAAATTTCAGATATAAGTTCAAGTGAAATTTATCTGGTATAAGTCCAATGAAATTTCAAAAACATTCTCTTCACAGATAAATTTCTTTTGTATAGGTCCAAAGAAATTTCAGCAGGTCCTCCAGATTCTCTGGTACAAGTCTAGAGAAATTTCTACTATAGGTCTAGAGAAATTTCTCTAGTATAGGTCCAGAAAAAAATTCAGCAGGTCCTCCAAATTCTGTAGTATAGATCCAGACAAAATTACTTGGTATAGGTCCAGTCAAATTTCTATGGTATAGATCTAGAGAAATTTCAGTAGGTTCTCCAAATTTTCTGGTACAGGTCCAGAGAAATTTCTGCAAGTCCTCCAAATTTCTCAAGATTCATAAGTTTATTATTGTCTATGATCACCCATTCTTTATTCATTAGTAAATAGATCAAGGACCCATCTTCATGGTAGTAGACAAGGTAAACATAGCAGATGTCGTCGTGAAGGCGGCAGAGGGGATTCGGAACTTGGCATTGAAGACATGGACAAAGATGGCGGTGATGAAACAGTCATCGGAATAGAAGGAGTCGGAGGTGGCTGTGTTGAACAATAAGGAGATGGTGGATTTGGGTTCTAAGGTTTGGGAAAAGAAGATTGCGAGGTAGTTGAGAGATCCAAATCAAGAACGAACATCCAAGCATATTGGTTAATGTTGGTTAAGTTAAAAAACAACAATTTGACCATTAAAGCAACATTAATATCCTACAACTATTTTATACTGTTCATTGTTAAATTATAACTTTAACTATTTATTTTAATTATTTACCATTGGAGTTGCTCTGATATTATTAATCATATATATATATATATATATGTATATTATTAACAGTAGTATTTTTCCTATGCTTAGGTGGTACATTATAAGGACTTGTTTTTTTCTAAGAGAGTCACGTTAGCATTTATTTTCTTAATTACATAGAGTTCTACACAAATCTAAACATAATTTAAATTATACTAACCTTACTTATTTTATATATGGTTCGTTTAGGAAGTGGGTTGGCTTTTTGGTTATTTTAGCCTGGGGCTAAAAAGCCTTGTTTGGGAATGACTTTTTGGCTTTTTTGACTTTTTGTGAAAAAAAGAACGCAATGATTATGGGTTGAATGTGATGTTTTGTCTTATTAGACTAAAAAGCATGTTTTGTCTTTTTGTGGCTAAAACAGCCCCAAACCTGTAGACACCCCATTTTTAACCGCTCTTAAGACTTGGGCGCCTCTGGTTGATCACTCAATGATGAAAAGTTACACTGTCTAATCGCTCGATTTCTTCAGCAAGAAGAGCTTCTAAATCCCAACCTTACACCTTATTTTTGACCAAAACAATTTTAGATCTTAAAACCCTCTCTTTCAAAATGTTTTTCCAAATGTTTCTACGATATTCCGAGACTCGCATTTCGTTTAAAAGTTGCACTTTTCGGTAAACAGAGCAAGGACAAAGTGGAAATAAATGGAAGAGAGGTGAAATCTTTGAAAAATCTTTTTAAACCTCTTATTGATAGGTTTGGAGTTAAAGAAAATTGGAGAAGAGGGAAGAAAACTAGTTGGGGAAGAAGTTGGGCTTGAAACCGTTAAGAGAGAACTGGGCAGCCTTCACTAAATCAGGCCTATCCCTTTGTACACTTGGACTTTAGTTGTGAGGCCACCACCATTGGAAAGAGGACTTCTGGGGCTTCATTTTACACTCAAGAATCTCCTAAAGCCGAGTTCGGATGAGGGAGATATAGCTATTTGAAGTTAGGCATCAATTCGATTAAGACCAAAACTGAGCAGCCTTCACTAAAATAGGCATATCTCTTTTCGCACTTAGAATTTAGATGTGAGGCTACCACTATTGGAAACTAGACTTTCGGGGCTTCAATTTAGACTCAAGAATGACCTGAAACCGAGTTCAGATGAAGGAGATATGCCCATTTAAAGTCGGGTCTGGAAGCAGTTTTTGTTGTGGCCAACAGGTGGCCGACAACCACCATTTGTAGACAACTGGCCACCACTTCTGTCTAGTCGGCCACTGGTGTAAAGCCTAGATATTTTTGCCAGCTGTCCTCTAAATGCTCCAGCTGTCCCTATATAGATATTTTCGACCTGAGGCCCATATTTTCTATATATACTTGACATTCTCTCTTGGTTTGAAGGTTGGAAACATTTTAGGAGGGTTAGAATTTTTTGAAGCAAAAAACTCTCTCTCTCTCTCTCTCTCTCTCTCTCTCTCTCTTGCAAATTTGTGCACATTAGCCTACATACACTACATTTTTTAATACACCTCCTTAATCAAAGTTGATCACCTTTGGACTAAGGTTCCTTAAGGCTTTCTTGGAGCTCTTGAAGTTGTTTTTGGCTTGAATTATTGCCTAGAATTGATCTTTGCTTCAAGATGTATAACCCTCATCCTTTTATGTTTTTCCCACTGCTTTTGGGCTATAAAAACTCTGTTTTTGTGGGCTGAAATTGGTGGTTAGAGGCCATTAAAAGGTAGGGGGTGGTTCACTCTTCTTTCTTCCTTGTTTGTAAGGCCTTTCAACCATTGTTTTCCACTTTCAAACCATCTTCTTTTGGGCTTTTGAACACTGAATTTCAAAGTAATTTCAGTGATGAAAATCATGTTTTGAAGTCCAAATTTGGAGGGGTTAGCCTCCCCTCCTTGTGCCTTGTTTGCTAGCCTAGTTGGCTCCATGTGTTAGCTTAATTTTCTAGCCATTTATAACTTAATTCCAGCATGTTTTAACCTCTGTTTTGGATTATTTTAGCTCTGTTTTGGGTCGGTTAAGTCATTTGAGTCTTGTTTTGCATGCTTGTAGTATAAGTGTCTTCATAAGCTTGGTGTTTTAGGCCTTTAGACACCATTTGCTTGAGTTGATTGCATTGTTTTAGTACTTTTCTCACTTAATTTCAGCACTATTAATCTCTGTAACCTCCCTTGTTTCTTGACTTTTTCATTTGTTTTGAGGGTTGTTTCAATCTTGGGATTGTGTAAGCTTGAGATTGAAATCCATGCTTAATGGTTTAATCCTCTTTTGGGGGTTCATTACCAATGGCGTGACACCTCTCTCTTGCCTTAAACCACCTCTTGTTTGACACTTCCTTATCTTTAGAGGATTTGATTCACCAATGGACTTAATTGGTTAAGGAATGGTTGGTAATCTAAAATGAGTAACTAAAAGGTTGCAACTAAAATGGTGCAAGATAAGAATTTGATTATGTTTCGGTATGTTCAATCAAACGTTAATTGAACACAAGGAAAATTGGGACATTTCAAATTCAAAGTGATGAAATGTGCCAAGTTTCCAAGGTTTCCATTGCTCTTGACCATGCATGATAGGGTGAATAGGGGTGAGCATTGTTCGGATTGGACCGGATTGGGATAAAACCAGGACCAATCCGTAATTTACGGTTCCTGAAAAATCGGAACCAATCCAATCCGTTTAAATCTTGGAACCAATCCATTTCAACACGGATTGGATCGGTTTAGGACCACGGATTCACATAATTAAATAACAAATATATATATATATATATATAAAACACTTTAATTTTATAAAAATATAAACATAGCACTATATTAGTTCTACAATAGCAACATATTTTTCTATAATAGTGACATAATGTTCTAGAATTTAAACAATCATAAAAAAATTGGTTTCACCATAAGTATTTAAACCATTACAAATTAAAACTAAAAACTAAAAAGCTAAAGTAATAAAAGAAGATATTATACGAGGTTTAGGTTTGAGTTTAGATTTTATATAGAATAAGAGAAGATACTATGGGGGAGGATGTATAATAAAAATATAGACTATTTGTATACGGTCCGGATCGGTTCTAATCTGGAACCGTGGGGTTCAACTCAGAACCAATCCATGGACTACGGATTTTTAATTCTTCAATCCGGAACCGAACCACGGATTAAAAAAACCAATCCAAACCTATCGGATTGGACTGGACTGGATCGGATTACGGATTTTACGGATTTCTTGCTCAGCCCTCAGGGTGAAGGCTTTTTGGTCTTGTTTGTGCATTTATTGAACTTGTACATCTTAGTTCTTTGGCTATCATGCAATAAAATTGCTTGATTGATGGTTTAAGAGCTAAGTGTATCACTCATTTGAGATATTTTGATGATAAGGAGGGATACACAGTACAAGCAACTCTTAAGAAATACACTATCTTGCTCTGTTTGCTCTCTGTTGCAGCAAAGAAGTCTAATCAGTACTGGCCGACAGGCCATCATCAGTGGTCGACTGTAGACATCCCCGAACGTCCCGGGAGGGAAATCTCGATTTGTTCATTTGGGCTTACTACAGTTCAGACTCAAATTGTCACGGTTCTTAATCTGAACCAAAGAGTCCAAATCCGACAAATCGTTTTGGAAAACAGATTTTTGTAAAGAAGTGCCAAACATGGACTGCGTTGCCAGATACAGAGTCGCCACCTAAATATTTTATTTTTGGAGAATTTAGGAAACCCTGACTCGTTTGCCTAAGGCCACGTGTTCGTCATCACCAAAGTTGTCTCGGCTCGGGAATTTGGGTACGATTAGGAAAGGTTAGCTATGAGCACCCCCTCTCGCCCGATCCGAAGATCGGCCTCTACTAACCATGATATCTTGTTTTGAAAACATTATTCGTTCTTATTCCGGTTATTAGCCTAGATTTACTATGTGATACGCACAGCACAAAAGTATAGACTAGATCGCCTAATTTGGAACAAAGCATCGCATATCCGTTTGTTTAGAAATGATTTGAAATCTACTACTCACGAGTAGGCTAAAACACGGATTTCAATGAGTTGTTCCAACTCAAACAATCTAACCTTCACCCACAGGCATTCAGGCAGTAATATCACATAAGCACATAGCCACATGGTAAGGATGCTGTCATGTTAGCATTCACACTCATGCGAGATGCTAAAGCATAAATACTTACATCGTACTCCGTGCCAAAGCAATGAACTAGTTAGTAATCATGCACGATCCTAGTTCAAGTTAACAAATGGCTAATGCATCGCATACTGAATGTCATTAGAACAGACTCGGCTAATCTAAGGATGACATGTGAAATGCAACAACTTGATGCACGTATTCAAGTTTGGAATTGAAATACTATACGGTTAACATGATGCACCGAGCCCGGTGCATGCAAGACTGATGAATGATGCACGCATGCATAGCATAAGGTATGCGAAATTAAATATGCCCTAATACTAACCATCAAAACAGGTAAGCAAAAAGGAGAAAGAAGTGGGGGTTGGAAGACATGCACACACGCACCCACACTAATTACAAATTCACTCTCGGTCGGAGGGACCAAAAGAATAATACACTTTAATTAACCTACAAGCTAATTAAATAATTTACAGGCCACCTAATTAATTAACAAATCAATTAAGCTAAGGAAAGCATTAAAAGGCCTCGGGAAGAGGGATGCACGCGGGCTTGGATTGGCTTCGCCCGGAAATCCAATGCCATGCACAAGCTGCCTCTGTTTTTCCTGCTCTGCTCCTCTAAAAATGGCACAATTCCCAAGGTATACCTTATGAACACTGGGGAATGCCATCGGCCATGAGGAATGGTCACCGGCCAAATAGAAGTTGTCGTTGACCATCTATGGAGTTATCGGCCATCAATAATTGGTCGATCAACACTTGATGTAGTCGACCGGCCAAAGCTTCCTGCAGAACGTGTTTTGACAGCAGCAGAGGGCAAAACAAGGCATGGCAATGCATTTCAAGCAAATGTGTGCACCAATACACCCCTTATCATGTTTATGACTCAAAGGGGGATAGTACTCGATTCTCGGACCACCAATCGCGCATTTTAATACGTGATGGCCCAAGAAACCAAGTTGTGCACTTTCATGTCAAATGAAATGCAAACCAAATAAGCACATAAAGGCCCAACCTCTATCACTTGATTTCAAGAGGCAAGGCATGCATGTTCAATGCAATGCACCCTAGGCGTGGAAACTAAGTAGGCAACATGAACATGTGGCAAGCATGGAAAGCATATAACAAGTATGCAAGCTAATTGAGCATGCAAGATGCAATGACAACATGCAAATATGCAAAACATGTGGCATGTTAAGCAATCAAAACAAAGATGAAAATGCATGCCAAATGCACTATGATTCAAGCATGCAACACATGCGGTAGGCCAACTATTCAAGAACACACAAGGCGAGCATGCAACAACACGCGAACCATGGACTCATACCAAGGTGGATAGCTCTCAACTAAGCCCAAACAGTGGCCAAAGGCTATGGATATGGGGCCAAATGCACACACAAGCATGTATGCAAACATGATCCAATTCCTAAGCATCAAAAGGCAACTTTTAAGCACACTAAAAGGGAGGACAATCGTGGACTAATGGCATGCATGCTAAGCTCTGAAATCATGTTATAAAAGGTGTCAAACCAAGTAAACAAGACAAACTAAGCATGTAACGATGTCCGAAACTCAAGGTAAGCCAAGGGGCTTAAACCATGGCCATACCAACCAAGCCTCACAAGGCTAAGAGGACTTAAAGTAGTCCCAAGGCAAACCTAAACAAAGCTAAGGACACGCCTAGGTAGCATCTAACTGGCCTACACATGGAAGCATACAAAAGAGGCCAAACTTGGAGCACAAGACTACAACCTTTTAAAGCATTAAGGGACCATCAAATGCAAACATACAAGCATACCATGGGGACTGAAATGATGCTATAAGTGGTGCCAAACCACTGAAACAAGCTAAGCAATGCATGCTAAACACTTACACACCCAAGGCTAGCAAGCCAAAATGCAAGGTGGCTATACAAAGCAGGTCAAACATGGCCAAAGCAATTAAAAATAGAGCTAAAGGGTACTAAATCATGCATAAAAGCTTCACAAAGCTTGGCCAAAATCATGCTATAAAAAGGCTCAAAGCACAAAGCATGCTAAGGCAAATCCGTAGCATTACAAGACAAGTATGCTAAGCATGCATGGTGTGTCTAAACCAACTAAAAACGGTACTATATCATAACAAAATAAGCACAAATAACACTTAAGACATGGCCAACATGAACTTAAAAATGGTATTCACACATGAGGCTAAAATGACACTTTTTGAAGGCAACAAGGAGAGGGGATGACCCTCTCCTTCTTAGGACATTAAAACACCATCTCCACCACTGAAATCCCTCAAGATTTCAGTGGTAAGGAGGCCCAAACAAGGTGGTCCCAGAGCTCACCAAAATAGCACAAAATGGGGGCCAAACAAGGCCTAAGAGGGGTCAAACAACCCTAAAGCTCAAAAAAACCTTAAACAACTATTTTAAGCAAGTAAAAAAAAGACTTTTATATGTTATACACTAAGCTCAAAAACAGATGCAAGGTAGGCAAAAAGACTATGCAAAAATGGGGTATTTAAAAGTAAAGTTCTTACCCTTGTAGACCCCTTCAAGAACAGCACTCCACCTACTTTCCTTAGCTCAAAACCAGCTCAAAACTTCAAGAACAACCTAATGGCTCCTCAGCAACCAAGATAAGGTGTAAAACTAGGTGTTTGTGCACAAAAGTAAGGACAAACACACACTTATACACAAAGAGAGGGAAATATAGAGATAGAATAGATACACTATGGCTAACCCTAATCCAAACCTCTGGAACTCAACCCTCTAACCCTTGAGGAGGGAGGAGAAGCCCTCTTCTTATAAAAGATTACTCTTGCAAAGCTTACAAGACAAGCTAAGCAAGAGTGAAATCCCTCCATACACGTGTATGGAGGGGGTGCAAGGTGTATGCCAGCTAGCTCAGCTGGCATAAAAATATCTGCAAAAGCAGATGCACAGTGGTCGGCCAGCTAAAAATGACAAAATGGCAAAATACATGGCCGACCGACTACAAAGAGTGCCGACAGACCAAACATATGGCCGATGGCAACAAAACAATGGCCGGTGGCCTCAAGCCATGGCCGGTGAGGTGTAAGGGTGGCCCACAAGCCACTCTCTGCCCCTCAAAAGCAAAACACAAGTGTTTGGTGCAAAACCAAACACAAAACAGTCGAGTCGAGAGATCCTGAGGCAAGGCGTGTGGCCGAGACCTCCGGGAACTCAAGACGAACACAAACATGGATGATCACCGAGTGTTCAAATAGTGACGTCCAAGTCTTGAGGACGGTCAAAAATGGGGTGTCTACAGTTGCCCCTCTTTGACAGAACTCGAAAGTCATAACAATAACAGGAGTGAGTGTCAAAGCCCAGAGACGACCCATTTTTGACAAGGCCGAAGGCTTAGACAAAGCATACAAGACAATAAAGATATGCGCCCGAAGGCAGGGGCAAAATGCAACTAACAATGCAAGAAGCCGAGCATAACTTATAATCATGCAAAGAAAGCTATAACGAAGCATATACATACAATAAATGCAACAGTTTAAGCAATCTAACATAAATCCAACTACACTACAATGCAGAAAGGATATAAGAGAATTATGTAATTCTCACTACGTTTCACGCAGAGAATACAACACTTGTCCGGTTCGTCTGGTTGCACCAGCTTCAAATGAACCGTACATACAACATCGCGCTTGTAAAAGAAAGAAACTTAACAGGTACAATATTGTTAATAACATGCACAACAATGCAATCGAAAGCTGCGTGACAACGCAATGCACTAACAAGTGCGAATGAGGTGCGCAAAATAGCGCAATTGAAATGCATGCGAAATGCGAGCAAGGTGCACAAAACAGTGCGATGATATGCAAATGACATGCAAAATTACAAAACAACGTAAAAACAATGTAAATGATATGCAATGCGTTTGAAACATAATCAATCCATAAGAGGTTCAAAACCACACAAATGTCATAAGGATGATGGAGATACAAAGTCCGTCTACTATAGAAAAGGTCCCGCAACCCTCAAACCACAATACTAGCAGTGGAATAGGCGCGTACACATGCAGAACTATGAGTAATGTAGACGGACACAAGAACAAGTAATTGGGTGGAATGACATAAGTGAGGCATGCTCTGCTAAGGAAAGACCATGATCCTAAATGTTGGACGCAACAAATTACACTACAATGTAATATATACAATGGATAAGGCCTACGGCCAAACCATATCTTGCCTAGGAAAGGCATGGACACATACAAACCGCGTCTAACACAGAAACGGTGCCGTCACCCTCAAACCACAATACCAGTAGTGGAATAGGTGCGTACACATAATATCATAACTGTGCTTCGACATGAAAAATATGGGCACATACCAGATTAAGCTCAACATTGAAAGGCGCAAGCCGTGGATGGAAGTGATGCAATGAATGCATGCAAGCTACAATGCAATATTTACAATATGCAATGGAATGTATGTAAGTGCAATATTTATAGTGAATGTATGCAATATGCACTATATACAAGGGATGCATGACATATGCACTATTTACAATGATGTATGACAATGCAATATATACAATGATGCATGACATATGCAATATATACAATGATGCATGACATATGCAAAGTTTTTTTGTTTTGTTTTGTTTTTTTTTGAAAATGTATGAAAAGTGCATGATGATGTATGTGATCTTGAATGCACGACAACGCGCGTCTTTTGAAAGGCATGACAGTGCACATGACCTTGAATGCGCGACAACGCGCGTCTTTTGAAATGCATGACAATGCATGTGAACTTGAATGTGTGACGACACGAGTCGCTCGAAATGCATGACAATGCATGTGAACTCGAATGTGTGATGACACGAGTCGCTCGAAATGCATGACAATGCATGTGAAGTGCGCATGACAATGCGACATAAAGAAGATGCATATGGCATGCACATGACAATGCGAGTGGAATGACGTATAACTTAACACGTGTTTACGACAAAGCGTTGTAACGTATGCACGTGGGGCAACTTTCGAATCTCTCAGGAGACAAAAGGATACAAAAAGGATACGCCGCGCACGTATTCGAGTGCTACGCACAGAAAACACGGTCCGAGGTCAAAACGGAGTCCGGTTGAGCTTCAGAAATGCACTCTCTTGCACTGTGTTGAGCAATGGAGGCCCCAAATCACATCAAAGACCCAAACAAAGATGTAGAAGGTTCACCGGCCATCGGAGGAGGTCACCGGCCATCCATCGGCCACCAAAAAAGTATATCGGCCAAATATTTGGCCGACCGGCCAAATCTGCCTGAATCGGGGCAGTTTGGACATTTTGGCACGAGTCTTTTAAAATAGGGGTTTATACCCTATTTTGTTCACTTCCTCTTGCTCGAAATTCCTTCCCCTCTCCTTCTAGGTGTTTTTTCAACCTTCGATCCACGCTTTTGTCGCGTTTTAGAACCCGTTTCGTCGTTCGATTCGCGAACTCCTTCGCGTTTCAACTACTTTGAACTGAACAAATCTCCGTTTCGGTGTACTTTTCTCGATTTCCACCACTTGGGGTTTGTTTCCCCCAAGTTTTCCTTGGTCTTCGTGCCTTTTCCATACCCCGGCTTTTTCGGCCATTTTTCACCATCTCGGGGTTGACTTTTCATATTCTTGCCCAGTTTTCACTCTTCCGGCCGTTTTCATACCCTTCTCGGCATGGTGGATGATATTCCACGAGGCGGGACTCCTCCGGAGAAGGAGATGGACCCCGAGGCCGAGCTCTTGCCTCTCAGTGTCCGACCGTTCGACCCGGTGACCTACAGGCCGGCGATTCACATGCTACCCCCTGACGGTCTTCGCCAGTTCAGGACTTTTGATAGGGGTGTGCCACGAGAGCTTCTTCTGCGCGAGCCAAAGTCACATTTGTCTTACGGCGCTTCTGAGGTACAGCCTTCCCTCTATTTTATTTTCCACAATGTAGAACATAACTGCGATAGTTGATTCTGTTCTTTAACTGCTTAGCCCAGATACACCAATATATTACACATTGTAGTTCATCTGTGAGTCCACCTGCACCCGATGTCTATTTGAATCTGAACACGTGCACACACACTGTATCTGCCCTGAACCACCTCGAAAACACTGACGCATCATATGCTGTAGTTCACTTCGAGCACATTGGCACCCGATATCTGTTTGAATCTGAAAACGTGCACACACGCTGTATTTGTATTGAACCACTTGAACACACTGATACATCATATGCTGTAGTTTACCTCGAGCACACCGGCACCCGATATTTGTTTGAATCTGAAAACGTGCACACACGCTGTATTGTTACTAATTCTGAATGCTCTTCAAAACTGTATATTGAATATTGCTTTGCAACTGCTTGTTTTGACCACAAGGGGATTCCCATGCCTTCCGAGGGTATGGGAATGTCATGGCCCGTGGATGGTATATGGAGCTACCGGACGCGGTTCGCCATATTGTTGATCAGGCCGGCTTTGGCACTTTTTGCAGGGGATTGTCGCGCCTTACTGCGAGCAGGCCTTTGCTTGCCGCTCTGGTGGAGAGGTGGTGGGACACCACCGATTCCTTCCACTTTTCCGCTATGGGAGACATGACGATGACTCCCTTCGACTTCTCGATGCTCACCGGCATCGGGGTAGGGGTTGATCTGATCCCCTTCAATACAAACATGAACGAGTGGGAGGCCGCTCAGATGTACTTGCTAGGCGACCTACCGCCTCTTGCTTGTCTACACTTCGTCAGATACTCGTGGTTCGAGGACCACTTCCGGATTCAGCCAACTTTAGCCGAGGAGGCACCGATGGCTTAGGAGGAGGCGGAGCGGTATACACACGGCTTCCTCATGTTCTTGCTGGAGACGACCCTCTTCACCGACCGGGCAAATACCGTGCCTCTCTGTTTGCCGAGCGCTTTGGTAGACGCCACACGGATCCGCCTTTATGACTGGGGTGGTGCCGGCTTGGCCACCTTGTACAGCTATATGAGTTCATCCTCTCGCCTCAGCGAACAGTTGCTCGGAGGCTACTGGCGGGCTTGGGAGGTACGTTCTCTTTCTCTGTTTTACATTTCTGCTCTACATTATCTGTATTTTGTACATGGCACACACTGCGGTCTGCCTCACGTTGGTTATATACTGTACACACGGCATGCATATAATCTGCTTTACACTAACTGTATACTGCAAACATGCAATCTGCTTTACACTGACTGTATACTGCATACACTGTACACCCTGCACAATTCACTGCACAATACACGGTTCCGCGATTTCTGCTTTATTCTGCATTCTGCTTTATCTGATAAGCATACTGATATTTGCTCTGTAGTTGTGGGTCTATGCCTACTTCCCGAGGCTTGCCCCAGTGCCGGACGAGGAGACCCCTCTCGGCGTTTCATTCTTCCGTCGCTTTGACGTGGGATGCGTACGGAGACCCCAGGAGTCTTTCATATTCTTCTGCCGCTATTTCGACACCATCACCGCCGCAGAGGTATGTTTAACTTTAGAGTTTATTCCAACCTTCGCTTTGCATTATCCTTTCGATAACAGTAGATAACTAATTGTGTGTCATTTACAAATCACCTGGTAGCCTTGGGCTCCGTTGCCAGCCGCAGTTCGGGAGCAGTATGCTGGTGTTGAGGAGACTGCCAGGTTCAGGATTCTGCTGAAGGGCCCGGTCTGTCGGGCTTGGTACCTAGGCGAGCACTTCCTGCGTCAGACCTTAGGTTTACTAGATCAGATAGCTCCGGGTCCACCTCCCATCGACATGAGGCAGACAGAGAGATACCCCCCACATGAGATGGCTGATTACACGATCGGATGGAAGGCGGAGGGCTTTAGGGGCGAGGGCGACTACGCAGAGTACGTCCAGACCTACATCATGCGGCCTCTGAGTAGTGGCCGTCGAGCTGAGAGAGAGAGGCCTGCGGCGCCAGCGGCTGGAGCGAGAGTAGGAGCAGGGGCAGGAGCACCTAGGATGGCTCGGGCCTGTGGTAGGAGTGGGCCTTAGAGAGGGCGGGGAGTTGGATGGCCGGCGTTGCCCACGATGATAACATGCAGAGGGTAGAGTGGGGAGATGTACCAGATCCCCTTTGCTCCCCCTCCAGCTGATCATGAGCTAGTTGGTTTCTACGACTTGCCTCCGGTATGTACTACTGCATTTTATACAGTCATTTCACTTCATTTCTCTTTGATATTCCGCAGAATACTGATACTTCTAACACTTTTGTAGGCTTCATCCGAGTATACGCGCCAGTCCCTGGAGTTGAACGCCTCCATGATGGGGATGCTACAGCGGAGCTTCGACCTGTTGGCCATTTACAGTATCCCGGTACGTTCTTTCGTCCATCATCTCAAACTTTGCATAATCTGATGCATCGCACCATCAACACAGTACTTGATATACGGCCCTCACGGCATTCGATACACTGTATCCCACAGACTGTTCACAGCATTATTCACGGCATTCATACACTGCACTCAGTTACTGCATTCTGTATTCATATACTGCTCACGGTATTCATACACTGTACTCACACACTGCACTCTGTACTGATACATTGCTCACAACAGTCATACACTATACTCACACACTGTATTCGGCATTCATACCCTGTTTTGCGTAGCATACTGATGCATTTGCCATTTGTACTTTTCAGCCTCCATTCCAGATGTTGGCCGCAAGAGGTGCTCCAGCTGGGCCTTCCGTTCCCGCTCGAGGAGGAGGGCGAGATGGCACAGTATTCCCCTGCACCAAAGTGGGGCGCACTCATGTTGGGAGTAGCTCTCGGGCACCAGTTCTCGATGATGATGAGTCTGAGGCAGAGGCGGAGGCAGAATCATTTGAGGAGGAGACTGGAGATGACTCAGACTCGAGCTCAGATGGCGGAGCCGATGACAATGCTCCTAGACCTTCGTCCAGGAAGAAGACGATGATAGACCCTCAGGCCTGAGATGATCGATGCTGATCTAGATTTTTGCTGCTTTTCTTCTTTTTGTTTTACTTTTTCTTTTTGCTGGTAGCTTGAGTACCTTGTACTGCTGCATGCAGGTTTTATTTTCTTTGAAACTTTGTACTTGAAAAGATGATGAAATGAAACAAGCTTTTTGTCTGAAAAAGTGTTGCATTTGTGTATTTCATACATCACCTCGCATTGCATCGCATCATATTACACAACAATGTAAATGAGATTGATCTTTTGTCTGAAAATCAAACACTTGTATTGTAATAATCAGGTAACGAACCAGCTATCGACAAAACAACTTGCACAACCCACTGCTCATTCTGAACATACAGCCCATAACACAGCACTCGGTTTATTCTGCACACAGCGGATCCACACAGCTCATACAAACGGTTCATTCTGAACTCATAGCTCATGACACAGTATTCTGTTTACCTGCACACGGCCCATTCTGAACAAACAATTGACTCTTGAAGAGACGGGAAGTTCACTGTTTTCAAGTGACCGGAGGGTCGAACCCCTGTAGTTTTTACAAAAGAAACAAATCTGTTTTGTAGAAATGTGGAGAATGGCACAGCACTTTGAGCACAAAATGATTTGAGAAAAGGGTTTTCAACCAGGTATTGAGCCTATGACTGAACACAGTGAAAAAGACTCAATAAAGAAAAACAAAAGGTAAACAACCTAAACACAACGAGACACGCTCGGAACAGACCCAAAACAAGAGTTAAGGTAAACAAAACAAAAGACACGACACACAGACGTGTTGCCGATACGAGAGGCCTCTTAGATCACGAGGAGCCAGTTTCTTCAGGTATTATCTCTCACCCTCTTCTCATTTGTGATTCTCACATCACTTGGCCCTCAGGCCCGGTTTTTCTCTCAAAACCCTTTTGCTCACTTTTCTCTCATCGCACACCTCTATATTCTTCAACCTTTCATTTTTCGTCCCTCCCCAGGGTGGTTGATGGATAAACAACAGGTTGTGGGTTCATGCCCAACACTATTAGCTCGCAGCTATTTCCTCCGGTGACGTCTCGTCGATGTTCTTGATAAGGGAGTGGAGTATCTTGATCCATTCTGGTTCGTGCTTCGCACTTGGCTCGATACCTCTTTGCTCGGAGGTTAAGAGAGCTTTCAGCCCTTTAATGACAGCTTCAACTGTGCCCTTTTTGGCAAGTATGCTGGCGATGGGGGAAAGACAGGGAGCCTGATTCAACTGTGCCTCTAGTTCATCATTTTGACCATTTTTTGTTTTGGCTTTCCGTTAAAACAATTTTGACTGAAATGAGAGTTAGATTAACATATTTGTTTGATTTTCTGATTTAAAATCATGCAAGTCAGGCTATGAGCACTGAAAATTTTCCTTTTTTGGGTCCAAGAAAATGGTCTAGTTTTGGAAAAGATGGAATAATTTTCAAGAAAATAGTCAACCTCAGTAAAAAAAATTCTCAAAAACTATTTTCGCAGACGGTCACTGCTCAACGAGCACGGAACTTACTCTCAAGATGCATAACCTCGGATCGGAGGCAATGGAAAATTGCCCCTTGTCCCAAAGGGCACAGCACGGCAACAGAAAGTTGCCCCTGGTTTGGATGGCGACTCATGGCAACGGAAAGTTGCCCCTTGTCTGGATAACGCTGCAGCATACTGTAGTCAGTCCTCTTTAGTGATGATTGCAACCGGACTCTCGGATACAGAGAAGATGAAGATGGTCAAAACCAATATATGGACACAGTCACTTTGAAAGTGCGTGGGGCTGGACTTCAGGATGAAGTTGCCTACGTATCCCAAACATGGGAATCAAGCCTTACGTAGTTCGGGGTAAGGTACACTAGTGTATTAACCCTCACTTTTTTACGCTCTAACTTTTGCCAAGGCCGCCCTTCTGGGTATTCAACCTTGCGAGCTTTGTTTTTCTTTTCTTTTCCCTTCTTTTTTGTATCTTTTCATTCCTTTTTCTTTTTTCATCTTTTCTTTCTTTTGCATTTTTCTTTCTCTTCCCCCTTTTTTTTTTTATTTTCCTTCTTTTTGTATTTTTCTCTTACTCTAACTTTTGCCTGGGTCGCCCTTTCGGGTTTTCGGCCCAGCGAGCCTCTCAAAGGGTAAAAATGTAACAAGTCCATGCCAAATGGTTTTAGGGTTTTGAAGCCATCCGTATTCAGGAGAGTGGCTGTTGTATTGATTTACAGAAAGATCCATCTTCGACTCTTCGAGCACATTGGACATTTTTGCCCCTAGTTCAAGGGGCGCTTCTGATTTAGCTTTGCAAGCTTCTTCTGATGAGGTCTGATCTTCTTGATCTGACTTTCTTGGCCTCTTGTTCGAGGGTTGCTTTAAATTTGGCCACGCAGGCCTCATGTTGTAGTTGACCATTGAACATTCTGAACTAAGGTCCAAGGTTTGAAAGCAAGGGCTCAAGTCTTGAGGCTGAGAGTGATCCTAAGCTGCACAATCTCAAGAGCGATTCCACACAGGTCTTCGCAGGACTGCGCAAAACATTTTGTTTTTAAAAGTTTTTAAGAAAGCGACAAATCGCTCGCGCTGAAGATAGTGTGGAACCAATCTGGATCAAGCTAGGATCCTTCTCAGTACTCACGTTAACAAACATGATTTCAATCATTAAGGGCTTAGCATGCCTCTCCTTCTCTCAAATGATCAAAGTTTTATAAATCTCGATGAATTCCTTCATCTTTCATCACCACAGTGTTAAAAAAAGTTTTGAAAAACTTAGGTCAATGTAATGAATTCGAGGTGTAGAAGAGTAAGTGAGATGCTCTGCCGTTTCATTCAAATGCTTTGGCACCACTAGCTCAAAGTAGCAATAAGCACGAAAACATGATAGCCGCAGCCGTTTCATTCAGATTTCTTGGTTGCAACTGGCTCCACAGCAGAGACAGACTCAAAAGAAAGCAAAAGGATAATTACAAAACAAAATAATGATATCCGAGGCAACAACCTTGGAATCACCTGATTTCTATACAGTGGGATTGACTCGACACAACAAGACAGACCCTTAAGCAAAAAAACTGACTCAAGACAATGAGACAGACCCAAAACAAAACAAAGAACTGACTCAACACCCAAGCCAAAAATTACAAAACTACATTCGCAAATGCTCCCGACAGTGCGTACCAAACGCTACATCTGAAATACACCGAGCGCTGCCCGCAGGTGGTCCAACCCCTGATCACATACTTGCAGTATCCTCGAAGTCCAACAACTCAGTGGTGACAGACTTTGCTGAGGTAGGTGGGAGGATGATCTCATTATCGATCAAATCTAGCACTTCGTGGCAAAGGCGGAAACAACTGTCAGTGCTGTGACCAGTTTGCTGGTGGTATGTACAGTACAAGGTAGCATCATGTGTAAGAGGGAGATTCTTCGGGAGGGGTCGAGGTTCGAGGGGTTTAAGATGCCCTTTTTTAGCCAAAATTTGAAATGCCCTAGATAAAGGCATGTAGAGGGTGTGAAAGACTCTACGCCCTCGAGGCAGGTACTTCGAAGTCTGAGGGTTCTTGCTAGACGCACTAGCGAAAGGGTCGGCAGGCACTGCCTTGGCTTTCTGATCTTTTCTTGGTGCAGGGTTGGGAGCGAAAGGAACTGTTCTGGCATGACGGGGCTTATCCCGATTTTCCGCCTAGCTTGAACTGCCCTTGGTTGGAGTGGGGAAAGCATCATCCATAGTCATGACTGCGAATACTTGCTGCTTATTCATCCCCCCGGCTTTCAAAGCCTCGACTGCCCACAGCAGTTGTTCAACGGGATTAGCATCTGTTCCCACTTTATTCTTACCTCTAGCCTCAGCCTGATCAAGGGTTTGGGTTTCTATATCAGAGTAGAACCCGATTGTTGTTGACATGTCATTGCCATAGCTTGGGACAGCCTCAGGCTGGCTGAGCTCTATCACAATTCGTCCCAGTAGCGGGGGCTCTTGTGGTATGAAATTCCCGACATATGGTGCAGCTGGTGGCGAAGCCAACATTCCATAGGCCAGATCGGCCATAGATCTCTGGAGGTCGCCGATCATTCCCATCAATTCAAACGTGGTGGGCTCACGAGCTTGAAACAATTAGGGCTCCCAAATTGAGCGCGCAGCAGGCGACCTGGGCGGATGTGGTATTTCGACATTGGGCTCATCCCGCAAGATGGTTCCTCGGTCCAACGCGGCTGCCATAACCACAATCTCCTCCGAATTTTGTGTCATCATAAGTCCGCTGAACTTAAACGGTGACTGACGCAACCGGTTGATTGATGGATCAGATATCTGTCTTGCCTCAATAAGAGAGAACACTGGTTATACTATACTAAATCTCTGAACTGAAAGAGAAAACACGCAGCCTTTCAGCCCAAACGGAACAGACACAGACATAGCTGAATAACTGTACTCTACTACTGATCACTGTTCCCCAAAATCACTACCCCAAAAAACTAAATCCGATACCCGCAGATATAACCGATTCCCCAAAGCACTGATACTGATGCCCTTAGGCCTGGTACTAAACTTGCAAACTGACATGTGCATTCCTGTAGAGATACACTCTAAAAGCACATAGCAAGTAAATGAGAACCAAAACACCCCTATGTTAGGGTAGGGTTTCCCTATCCTATTTTGTCAGGAGCTAGGGTTTCACTATGCAAGCAGCGGTTTCAAACAACCTAAAATCGGGTAAGCAACCTGTCCTAGTTTGGAATAGTCACTACAGATTCCGATATGCACTAGGTCGAATGGTCGAAAAGGGTGCCCAGGTGACAACCGGGGTTTGTGTTCCCATCATGGCAAAGCCTGTAATCGGTCAACCTTATGGCACGCAGCCTCAGGCTAACCGCTCAGGAATAGCAGATGGCAAACATGGTGTCCTAGGCGCACCAATGCACATGCAATGCAAAGAAACACACAAGTGAAATCAAAACAAGATATCACAAGTTCGAGTCAAGCTCTCTAAGTCCCCAGCAGAGTCGTCAGAAACTGTAGACGTCCCTGAACGTCCCGGGAGGGAAATCCCGATTTGTTCATTTGGGCTTACTACAGTTCGGACTCAAATTGTCACAGTTCTTAATCTGAACCAAAGAGTCCAAATCCGGCAAATCGTTTTGGAAAACAGATTTTTGTAAAGAAGTACCAAACATGGACTACTTTGCCAGATACAGAGTCACCACCTAAATATTTTATTTTGGGAGAATTTAGGAAACCCTGACTCGTTTGCCTAAGGCCACGTGTCCGTCATCACCAAAGTTGTCTTGGCTCGGGAACTTGGGTACGATTGGGGAATGTTAGCTACGAGCACCCCCTCTCGCCCGATCTGAAGATCGGCCTCTACTAACCATGATATCTTATTTTGAAAACATTATGCGTTCTTATTTCGGTTATTAGCGTAGATTTACTATGTGATGCGCACAGCACAAAAGTATAGACTAGATCGCCTAAATTGGAACAAAGCATCGCATATCCGTTTGTTTGGAAATGATTTGAAATCTGCTACTCACGAGTAGGCTAAAACACGAATTTCAATGAGTTGTTCCAACTCAAACAATCCAACCTTCACCCACAGGCATTCAGGCAGTAATATCACATAAGCACATAGCCACATGGTAAGCATGCTGTCATGTTAACATTCACGCTCATGCGAGATGCTAAAGCATAAATACTTACATCGTACTCCATGCCAAAGCAATGAACTAGTTAGTAATCATGCACGATCTTAGTTCAAGTTAACAAATGGCTAATGCATCGCATACTGAATGTCATTAGAACAGGCTTCGCTAATCTAAGGATGACATGTGAAATGCGACAACTCGATGCATGTATTCAAGTTTGGAATTGAAATACTATGCGGTTAGCATGATGCACCGAGCCCGGTGCATGCAAGACTGATGAATGATGCACGTATGCATAGCATAAGGTATGCTAAATTAAATATGCCCTAATACTAACCATCAAAGCAGGTAAGCAAAAGGGAGAAAGAAGTAGGGTTGGAAGACATGCACACACGCATCCACACTTATTACAAATTCGCCCTCGGTCGGAGGGACCAAAAGAATAATACACTTTAATTAACCTACAAGCTAATTAAATAATTTACAGGCCACCTAATTAATTAACAAATCAGTTAAGCTAAGGAAAGCATTAAAAGGCCTCGGGAAGAGGGATGCACGCGTGCTCGGATTGGCTTCGCCCAGAAATCCAATGCCATGCATAAGCTACCTCTGTTTTTCTTGCTCTGCTCCTCTAAAAATGGCATAATTCCCAAGGTATACCTTATGAACATTGGGGAATGCCACCGGCCATGAGGAATGGTCACCGGCCAAATAGAAGTGGTCGTCGACCATCTATGGAGTTATCGGCCATCAATAATTGGTCGATCAATACTTGATGTAGTCGACCGGCCAAAGCTTCCTGCAGAACCTGTTTTGACAGCAGCAGAGGGCAAAACACAGCATGGCAATGCATTTCAAGCAAATGTGTGTAGCAATACACCCCTTATCATGTTTATGACTCAAAGGGGGATAGTACTCGATTCTCAGACCACCAATCGTGCATTTCAATGCATGATGGCCCAAGAAACCAAGTTGTGCACTTTCATGTCAAATGAAATGCAAACCAAATAAGCACATAAAGGCCTAACCTCTATCACTTGATTTCAAGAGGCAAGGCATGCATGTTCAATGCAATGCACCTTAGGCGTGGAAACTAAGTAGGCAACATGAACATGTGGCAAGCATGGAAAGTATATAACAAGTATGCAAGCTAATTGAGCATGCAAGATGCAATGCCAACATGCAAATATGCAAAACATGTGGCATGTTAAGCAATCAAAACAAAGATGAGAATGCATGCCAAATGCACTATGATTCAAGCATGCAACACATGCGGTAGGCCAACTATTCAAGAACACACAAGGCGAGCATGCAACAACACGCGAACAATGGACTCATACCAAGGTGGATAGCTCTCTACTAAGCCCAAACAGTGGCCAAAGGCTATGGAAATGGGACCAAATGCACATACAAGCATGTATGCATGCATGATCCAATTCCTAAGCATCAAAAGGCAACTTTTAAGCACACTAAAAATGAGGACAATCATAGACTAATGGCATGCATACTAAGCTCTGAAATCATGTCATAAAAGGTGCTAAACCAAGTAAACAAGACAAACTAAGCATGCAACGATGTCTGAAACTCAAGGTAAGCCAAGGGGCTTAAACCATGGCCATACCAACCAAGCCTCACAAGGCTAAGAGGACTTAAAGTAGTCCCAAGGCAGACCTAAACAAAGCTAAGGACACGCCTAGATAGCATCTAAGTGGCCTACGCATGGAAGCATACAAAAGAGGCCAAACTTGGAGCACAAGACTACAACCTTTTAAAGCATTAAGGGAGCATCAAATGCAAGCATACAAGCATACCATGGGGACTGAAATGATGCTATAAGTGGTGCTAAACCATTGAAACAAGCTAAGCAATGCATGCTAAACACTCACACACCCGAGGCTAGCAAGCCAAAATGCAAGATGGCTATACAAAGCAAGTCAAGCATGGCCAAAACAATTAAAAACAGAGCTAAAAGGTACTAAATCATGCATAAAAGCTTCACAAAGCTTGGCCAAAATCATGCTATAACAAGGCTCAAAGCACAAAGCATGTGAAGGCAAATCCATGGCATTACAAGACAAGTATGCTAAGCATGCATGGTGTGTCTAAACCAACTAAAAATAGTGCACAAATAACACTTAAGACATGGCCAACATGAACTTAAAAATGGTACTCACACATGAGGCTAAAATGGCACTTTTTGAAGGCAACAAGGAGAGGGGATGACCCTCTCCTTCTTAGGACCTTAAAGCACCATCCCCACCACTGAAATCCCTCAAGATTTCAGTGGTGAGGAGGCCCAAACAAGGTAGTCCCAGAGCTCCCCAAAATAGCACAAAATGGGGGCCAAACAAGGCCTAAGAGGGGTTAAACAACCCCAAAGCTCAAAAAAACTTTAAACAACTATTTTAAACAAGTAAAAAAAAGACTTTTATATGTTATACACTAAGCTCAAAAACAGATGCAAGGTAGGCAAAAAGACTATGCAAAAATGGGGTATTTAAAGGTAAAGTTCTTACCCTTGTAGACCCCTTCAAGAACAGCACTCCAGCTGCTTTCCTTAGCTCAAAACCAGCTTAAAACTTTAAGAACAACCTAATGGCTCCTCAGCAACCAAGGTAAGGTGTAAAACTAGGTGTTTGTGCACAAAAGTAAAGACAAACACACACTTATACACAAAGAGAGGGAGATATAGAGATAGAATAGATACACTATGGCTAACCCTAATCCAGACCTCTGGAACTCAACCCTCTAACCCTTGAGAAGGAAGGAAAAGCCCTCCTCTTATAAAGGATCACTCTTGCAAAGCTTACAAGACAAACTAAGCAAGAGTGAAATCCTTCCATACACGTGTATGGAGGGGGTGCACAGTGTATGCCAGCTAGCACAGCTGGCATAAAAATATCTGCAAAAACAGATGCACAGTGGTCAACCAACCAAAAATGACAAAATGGCAAAATACATGGTCGACCGACTACAAAGAGTGCCAACCGACCAAACATATGGCCGATGGCAACAAAACAATGGCCGGTGGTCTCAAGCCATAGCCGGTGAGGTGTGGGGGTGGCCCACAAGCCACTCTCTGCCCTTCAAAAGCAAAACACAAGTGTTTGGTGCAAAACCAAACACAAAACAGTCGAGTCGAGAGATCCTGAGGCAAGACGCGTAGCCGAGACCTCCGGGAACTCAAGACGAACACAAACATGGATGATCACCGAGTGTTCAAATAGTGACGTCTAAGTCTTGAGGACGGTAAAAAATGGGGTGTCTACACCGACCGACCATCAGCAGTGGCCGACTGGCCCCTTGTCGGCCACCAGTGCCAATTCAGTAGTGTCATTCTGAGACAGAACAGAGTTGGTCCAGAAGTGGAAAATCAATACAAAGGTTGTATAACAGAGGCTTTCAGAGGCAAACAGTGGATGTTCTTCAGGTGAAAACCGAGCATACATGAGCCTCCATCGTTTTCCAAGACTAGTTAATTAGTTTAATTAGCAATTGGTCTTTTATTTGTTGTAATTAATTAGTTGTAGCTAATTAGTTTGTTTTATACTTATTTAATCTAGTTTAGATTAATTAATTAAATTAGTTTGTGCTGTAAATATTTAATTAGTTTAGCTTAGTTAAATTATTTAATTGTTGTACTTAATTAATTAGCTTAGAGTAGTTAATTCTTCATTTGGTTTGTAATAATTAGCATAGTTTAGCTTACTTAGTTAGCTACTTAGTTCATTCGGACTCCCCTTTGTGAGAGCGCAATGTTATAATAATGTATATATCTTCTAACCCCACATTTTTCTCCCTTTTATTTACCAGCTTTGATGGTTAGATTAGGGACTTCACGTTTCAATTAGCATATCGCATGCTTGCATCCATTCATCTTGTATTGCATGTACCGAGACTCGGCGCATCATTCTAACTACATTGTTGTTTAAATGTATTCTTTGAATACGTGCTTAACCGCATGTTATCAAATTGCCTCATATGCCATATTAGTAGCCGACCTTATTAGTTACATTATTGCATGCGTTGCATTAAACATTTGGCATAGTTAGAAACATGCATTTTTCTAACTCTTTTGTTTTATCTTAGCTTGGAATACTAGGTGAGTTTTTAGTGCTTTAGCATACTTGCATGAGTGTAAGTGATTGCCATGACTAGCATGCTTGCCATGAAATTAAATGCTTACTTGTTAAACTGCTTAAGTGCCTGTGGATGAAGGCCTGTTACTTGAATTGAAATGATTCAATGAATGTACGTTTAGGCCCCACTTTGTCAAGTGGCAAATTCACAAATTTTAAACCCACTCTCTTAAGCAGCAAAATTAAAATCTTTTCAAAAAAACAAACATGAATTGAATTGTTCCAATTTGGACAAACTAGTCTATACCTTGTGTGCGCGCATCACATAGTAATGCTAACCTAATAACCGGAACAAGAGAATATAATGTTGATAAAAATCATATCATGATTAGTAAAGGTCGATCTTTGATCGGGCGAGTGGGGGTGCTCAATTCATGACCTTCTCCTCTCATACCTGAGTTCCCGAGCCGAGGCAACTTTGGTGATTACGGACACGTGGCCTTTGACACGAGTCATGGGTTTCCTAGATTTTCCAAAAATATTTAGGTGACGACTCTATATCTGGCAAAGCAGTCCATTTTTAACAATTTGATTCAAAATTGATTTTTCAAAAGATTTGCCGGATTTGGACTCTTTGGTGTTTATCAGTTTCACATTGCACCAGTGAGATTAAATTCAGAACCGTGGGAATCCAAACTGTAGGGCTTTTTTTGAACCTTCTGAAAGGGGGCGCGAAAAATTCGAGCTACAGTTTCTCAACCCAACTCATCTTCCCAAACAGAGGCATCAACTCAATTTGACAAATATTTTTTTTTTCATTTATTTTTCATGATAAATTGAAATAATCCACAAACCCAATACCAATTTTGTGTTTCACATTTTTCTTCTTAATTCTTTTAATGGTATTCATTGTGTTTGGTTTCAATTTTCTGAAAATTAAATTTTTTTTTTTCGTATTTTTTTTAGTGAATATTTTTAAAATTTTAAGCAATTTTTTTTTTAGATGCACTTTACTTAGATGTATCTAAAAGTAAAATATTTGTAATAAAAATATTTTAAAAAATCAATAAATACACAAGAATATGAAAGTGTACTGAATTTTCATTTCATTTTATTTTTTTATATTTTTGATATTTAGTGAATTTTTTAAATATTTTTTCTCAAATATTATACTTTTTAAGTATATTTATATTAGGTATATCTAAAAATTAAAAAAATTTCTTAAAATATTTAAAAATATTCAGTGTAAACAAAAAAAAAATACGAAAAATAAAAAAAATTTAATTTTTTGAAAAGTGAATCATGAGAAGTGAAACCAAACAAACTAGTTACGAATTTTTTTTTTAATGCTAAATTGTTTTTTTTTTCTTTTTTTTCATGCATTATTTTATATCCAATATCAATTATATATTATTTTATATCATGAATTTATTGTTTAAATTTTATAGTAATTCTATATATGAAATTATACTTCATTTCCTATATTATTTTATATAATCACAACCCACAGGAAGAAAAACCTACATAACAATTGATGATGCAGTTCGTTCCAAGTGGAACGGGTCGGACTGATCCACG
Source organism: Camellia sinensis (assembly GCF_055761805.1). Lineage (NCBI taxonomy): Eukaryota > Viridiplantae > Streptophyta > Magnoliopsida > Ericales > Theaceae > Camellia > Camellia sinensis. Next base: position 164,719,768 of record NC_138964.1, read on the forward strand.
CTCCTATGGCCAGTATCCGAGCAACCAAGCCCACCCGAAGACCTGCACAAGAATTCAACGGGGAACGGGGAGTCCCCCAGCGAACCCTCCGACGAGCAAGTTAGAGAGAGAAGTGGAGTATAGCAATGAATTAGAGATAGAAAGCTTAACCTTCTTTCTGTCTTTGACCTTTACTTATATCCTTTGGCAATCATTTCGTTGTCCCTTCCGACCTGTCACCTTGGCCGAAAGTCTATGCTCTAGCTTACCTTGTTCATGGTGAAGGCGTTCTGTTCCGATGGAGAAGGGTTATCGCAATAAATGCTGTAAGGGGCCTCATTAATGGCGATGTACCGTGGCAATAACTTTGCAGATCTTTGTCTGCTGATGTGGTTTGCCCTTCTCTCGCCATGTGTCTTGATGTCATTGGTTCTTATTGCTACATAGGGCTTCAGCAGTGTTGGGCTTTACCATTTGAGCTATGTATTGGGCCCATAATGGTGGGTTATAATCTTTATGGGCTTACCCATGTCAACAATGATACACCAAAGAAACCTCAAAAGTTTGGATTTACCACTTGAGTTATTTTTTCAATTGTTGAACAGTAAGTTCTTTTATGTTTCGACATCATATTACATATGATTAATCACTTCACACACTGAGATATATCTATCTTTTGGACGTTTTCATTATTATTTTTTTTAAAATTTAGATCTTATAATGTGATTCTTTATTGATTAGTCATTGTTGAATTTCTTTTATATAGTTGGTATTTTAATTTAGTTAAGAGTATTCAATTTACAATAATATAATGTGGAGAAATGGATTTGGAATACCCCTTTATCCAGGCAGATTCTGGAATAGTCCTTTGCTAACCACCTGAAATAGAACAGCTCCTGTCGAGGATGCCGGAATTAGCACTCCGACGATCTAGTTAGTCTTTTTGCTCTAATATCTTTTGTATATGTAAGTTGCAGATGTTCTCACATACTTGGTAACTGAGCCCTTTCCTTCCTTTTATAGTGTTCTCTCACTAGGTTTTTATCCCCTGTTGCGCGTCCCATCAAGACCCATTCTCTCATATTACTTTACGGAGGGAATTCGGCAACTGGAAGTGACGCCGACTATATAGATTATAATCAGCTGGTCTGTCACATTGGCCCCTTTGATCATCGCTTATGCCATTCTCTTCGGCGTTTCTTGAGTCGCTAAAAACGGCTCCCATAATTGCCCTTCGATTATTCGGCTATGTGTGGTTCCGTTTAGCCGGTAGACTCGACCATCGAAGAGTTGACATTTCAAATGTGTTAGGATTAGGAAATGCGGCGGACGCGCCTTTTCAATACTGTCATGCTAGAAAAAACGTGAGAAAATGATTGTTGCTTCTCGCTTCTTCGTACTCTTCTCGTATTTAATGCATTTGAAATCTTTCTATCATTGCAGTTCACACGAGAATTCACTGTTTGCTTGCTCAAGACTCCTGCTCTCCTATCTTTGGGACCCCCTTTGCGACCTCCCTACTCTCCTTCTTACTCGCACCCCTTTCTTTTGTCCGTAAGTTTTCTCAGCTTGATTGTCTTTTATTTTTCTATTTCAGTCCCTTGCATTTCTTCTTCTTTCTCTTGTCATTTTGGTCCTCCCATGGCGAATCATCTGAAAGCTCTTCCTTCTGAAGATAGAAACGTAGCCTTCCGTCGTCACTTTGCTATCCCTACTGACATTTAACTCGCCTTAGTTGGGGATGACGAGGTCGACTTGGAAATGACTGATGAAAATGTCATTATTTTCCCTCTTTTAGCAATTGCTGAAGGAGGCATCCGTTTCCCCTTTCGCCTCACACTTAGGTCTGTACTGCGTCATTGGGGTCTGATGCCATCCCAACCAAACGTTAATTTTTATCAAATCGTAATGGGTATGAAAGAATTAAACCGCCGCCTTCAACTTGACCTAGGGATTTCGGCCCTTCGGCACTATTTCAATCTTGCCAAATCGTCTGGTTGGCTAGGGTAATACTTCCTCAGAGCTAAAGACACCAATCACCATCTAGTCACCATGCTTGCCAGCTGTGGCAAAAGAGTGGATGACATAATGGTGGTCGTTCGCAGCAATTGGGAGTTTGGCGAGGGGAAAGATCGCTAAACTTCCGTGCCCAAGCACAAGAAAGAACCAGGTGGCCGATTAGTTTGTGTTGCCTTATATTTTTATTCGGTTTTTACTGATTCTAACCTACTTTCCTTGTACAGCCAACAATCTCAAAAAGTCCCTCGTTTTAACAGACGAGTTGGTGCTTGCCCAAGTGAAAACGACATTACCAAATTTACAAGGACAGGGTTGGGCCGCGCATATCTTGCTTCAATACGAACTATCTTATTCCACTTTCTCGGCGGCCAATCATATCCCTATTCTGAGAGGTGAACAACAATTTGTGACCCTCGTGTTTCCTAACATTTGAGGGATATCGACATCGGGGACTCATTAAAAAGGTGATCAGGCTGACAACAGCGACGAAGGGGCTGAACAGGTCATTGGTCAAGTCGAGGTAATAAGAGCGGCTAACATCAAACAATACGAAAACGCTACGCTTGAAGTTCTTGAGGCCAAAGAACCTAGGGAACGATTTTTTGATTTTGAAAAAGTTGGCTCCAGTGAACAAGTTGACATCGGAAGTTCTTAAAAGGAAGATATTTTTTTGAACTTTGAAGATTTGCCTGGCGTCAGCTTGAAGAATATGGCGGGTGAATCACTTGTTCAATTTTCCAGAAGAAGAAACGCCGAGAAAATGGCGGCGCAAAGGAAGATGGAAACTTCTAAAGGGAATGAGGAACCTCAGCCAGTAACTGAAACTGCGCAACTCGAACACGTGGAGTCAGCGCAAACCTCCTTTGAACCGATAACAGAGACATGCCAATCAGAGAGGCGAGAAACGTCCCACCGAACTTTCGAAGTGGTAGAGCAACCATTAAAGAAGAGGTTGAGACCATCAATTGACCTCCTGGCGCCATTCGTCGTTCATCCGAAAGCTGAGGGCTCATCAATTTGGTCGGCGTCTCTATAGTAAAGGATCTTGTAGTGGCATTGGGTGTTGCCGCAGCAATTGCCCTTCTGCTTGATAAGGCTGCATTTCGTGTCGAACCAGACCTGGTTTCGGTTGCTTTAGCTGTGCAATCGACTATTTTGGTAAGTGATTTATTCGCTTCTTGATTTTGTTTACACATTTACTTTTGGCTCACTGCACTTATTGCAGGCTACTGAGTGCATTGTTGAAATCGGTTGCTGCCAACACGATGTTGTGGAGCTGATCAGTTCATTGAAGGCTGAGTTGGGGGCCGAACAAAGCAAGGCCAAATCAGCTCTCATGAATTTGGTGATCGCAACGCAAAAGGCTAAAGCCGAATCCAAGAAAGTTAAAAGAGAACGTGCCAGAGCCATGGCAGAGGAAGAGAGAACCAGGCACACGGAACTGTTACGTCACACTGCCGAAGAAAGGGCTAACACAACAGAGTCCGCTCTATAAACGGTGCAAGCAGAGTTAGAGAAGCTCAAGGTCGAACTCCAGACGGCTCATTTGGCAGTTGGAGAGGCGAAAAAGACGGCTTTTGACGCTAGAGAGTTGGCCGCCAAAGAGATGTACACTGATGAGGCCTTGAAGTTTGAGAACAGGGTTTCAAGCATAGATGGCTGAAAGCCTTGGTGGCGGCAAACATCACACTTGACTTACCGATTCCCTATGAATAAGAGGAAGTGGATCCCCTGGAGTCGGATCTTAAAGAGATATGAAGGCCGTTGGCTCTGAGTGGACCTCTTTAGAGTTAGAGTAGTCGACACACTTAATTTTGTAATTTTTGTAAATAGCATCACTAAAAACCTTGCTGATGCGTTGTTTTGTTTCTGTGTTATTTGGTTTAGCAGGAGCCTGTAGTTTTCACATATAAAGTGACTTTTGTACTTAGTGACTCAGTTTATTAATGAAAATGACTTTGACGCTTCACAAACATGGTTGGCATTTCTTTATCATTTCTTTAGCTATACGTGTTCAACATCTTCGACATTCCATTTATATTCGGCATTTCGACATACAGATCCGCATAGGTAGCCATGTCGTGTTGTATATTGACTTGTAAAAAAGAGACCCGCATATGTAGCCATGCCGAATTATATATTGACTTGTAAAAAACATTTATATAACACATTCAGCACTCCATGCATATTCAGCAAATAGCCCGTTTATCATTTCTTTAGCTATACTTGTTCCTCATATTCGACATTTCATTTATACTCGGCATATAGCCCCACATAGATATCCATGCCGAATAGATTCAAGTATCTGCCCTTATCCTAGGAGGATGCGTTGTAAAATGCTCGAATGGGGCATTTCATGTATATTTGGCAGGGATACGTTTCCATGCCGAATAGATTCATATATCTGCCCTTGCTCTAATTAATTACATGGTACACCGAACAGACAGGCTCTTTTACATGCTCGTGCAGATGAGACCTTAGGGCTGGTGCGTACATAGTTAATTCCAAGTAGTAGTCACAGGTCTTTAAATGAGCTATAACGTCGTATGAAAAAAGAAAGGGCTTTGTCAAAAGCAACGTCATCCCCAAAGTGGCAAAGGGCGCATATGTCAAGGAGACTTTCTACAATAGTAGAGGTGAAGGGAGAACGTTAGTTAATCTTGACGTTGAGATGAATCAAGAATCTCGTAGTGATAGGGCTACAACCAAAGTTGGAGGGAGAAGAAATAGGCGTAGGTCGCCTAGAAGGCGAAGCAACTCGCTTAGACGGGCTAAACCTCCTAGAAGAGATGAGCACAGCAGATCTCCTAGAGTAGAAATAAGGGAAAGTACAAAAGTTGCTGGTACCCCATCTGTAGCTCACAATGAACCTAGGCCACCCCGTCCTTTGAGTTTTTTAGTTTTTATCGGAAACAAGCCAATAACGGAAGCTAATTCGATTGTCCACGACCTGAGTGTGGCAGTTGAATTCACGTGGCAAATCTTTCCTCCTGAAGTGCATCAGTTAGTGGCAGCGCAAGTTGATTATGATGTGTTCAGAGAGGGCATCCATGGAGCTATCAAAGGGTTATACAGCTCCTATGAAATCAGAATGTGTCTTCATAGCGCACGCAAAGAGATTGATCACAAAGATGGACGCATACAGAACCCCGAGCGCCGATTAAAGAAGGTGGAAGAGCGGGCTGAGAATGAAGCTCAGAAGGCAAAGATTGCCAAGTTGAAAACGACTAGTGCGGCTGGCTCCAAAGATGCGCTCTCACAACATTTGTTGGATCACGCAATAACCAATAAAGATACTACGGCCATATTTGCGCACGGGGCTATAGAAACTCGAGCTTAAAATAAAGGGTTTTTTGAAGGGTGAAAGGTCGGTATTGATAAGACGATGGAGAAATTAGCCAATGACGTGTGCCGTTGCAAAAATCGTAGATTCAAATACGACTGGCTTAAGGCGCTGCAGACGGCGGAGGTTGACACGGCATCCCCCTTATATCAGAAATACATACTGCCGTTTGAAGCATATAATCCCGAGAAGACTAATGACGAGGAAGAAGTCACAAATCCGAAGACTTAGTCGGCATCTGTTTGTAGTTTAAGATAGCAAAATGTTATGTCTTAGTATAAGGAATTTTTATGCTTTGTAATTAGTTGTTTGTACCCCGACCAAATATTGAGCAAATATGATTATATGAATAAATACTTCATTCACCATTGATGGTTGCCAATAATGCGTTTGGTACAATATATCGAACATGAAGGGCGCTCTGAATCAGAGACTTGAGCTGGCCCTTCGTGCCGAACATACATGCATGCTGAGCACGAAGGGCGCTCCGAATTCGGAGACTTGTGTTGGCCCGTCGTGTAGAACATGTAGACATGCCGAGCACGAAGGGCGCTCCGAATTCGGAGACTTGCGGCCCTTTGTGCCGAACATGCATGCATGTCGAGCATGAAGGGTGCTCTGAATTTGGAACTTGCAAAGATGAATTGAGTTCCAAGGCCGCTCATATCGGAGAGTTTGTATGCCCTGCCTCGGCAATGAAGTCAATGTGGTAGGGGTCATCCCAGTTAGGGTCGAGCTTCCTGTCGGACAGAGTCTGGGCGGCGGGTAGCATATTTTTCAACACTAACTCTCCAGGAATATAACAACACAGGCATACGCGGTGTTTATAAGACTTAGTGAACATTTGTTGATAATGGGCCATGGTGACAAGAGTGTTGTCCCGGCGCCTTCAAGCAAATTGCGATTGAGTGCGAGCATCATATCATTGCGATCGGTATCGGAAGCCTGGGAGCTAAGTGTCGGCAAACTGATTTCAAGATAGATAATGGCTTCGTTACCAAAACACAAGGCAAATAGCGTTTCGTCTGTAGATCTACGAGGCGTGGTTCGGTGAGTCCAAAATGTGGCGAGCCGAGTTCCAAGATAGCCTTAATTTGCTTTGGGTTTGCCTCTATCCCTCAATGATAAACTCTCCTGAACCAATACCAAAGGCACATTTAGAGGTGTTGTGCTTCATTCTGTAGTTGCGAAGGACATTGTAGACGTCCCCGAACGCCCCGGGAGGAACGAGCTCCCGTTCTGTTCATTTAGGGTCACTACAGCTCAGGACTTTCAAATTGTCACGATTCTAAGTCTGAACCAAAGAGTCCAAATCCGGCAAATCGTTTTGAGAAAACAGATTTTTGAAAGAAGTGCCAAACATGGACTGCTTTTCCAGATACAGAGTCGCCACCTAAATATTTTATTTTGGGAAATTTAGGAAACCCTGACTCGTTGCCTATGGCCACGTGTCCGTCATCACCAAAGTTGCCTCGGCTCGGGAACTTGGGTACGATTGGGGAAGGTCACTTCGTGAGCACCCCCGCTCGCCCGATCAAAGATCGGCCTCTACTAACCATGATATCTATTTTTGAAAACTTTGTGTATCCTTATTCCGGTTATTAGCCTAGGTTACTATGTGATGCGCACAGCATACAAGTATAGACTGAGTTGCCTGAATTGGAACAAAACATTTCATGTGTTGTTTATTTGAAAGTGGTTTGATGGTGCTACTCGCAAGTAGGCTAAGACGTAGATTTGCCACCCTCAGGTGGGCTTAGAAAACATGATTTTGCCACTATCTAGTGGGCTTAAAAACACACATTTGATGATTTGTTCCAATCCAAATAACCCAACCTTCACCCACAGGCATTCAGGCAGTTATATCACATAAGCATATAGCCTCATGGTAAGCATGCTATTTATGGCAGTCACTCACACGCATGCAAGGATGCTAAAGCATAAAACTCACTAAGTACTCCAAGCCAAAACAAAAACTCATTAGAAATCATACATGAATCCTAAGTATACAGAAATGCCTAATGCAACACATGCAAAAATGCAACTATAGCAGGCTCGGCTATTCTAAACATGGCATATGAAATGCTACAACTAACATGTATTCAATTTGGAATTGAAATACAAATGCAGTTAGTATGATGCGCCGAGCCCGGTGCATGCAAAACAGATGAATGATGCAAACATGCTGTCATACTGTATGCTAATTGAGATATGCCCTAATCTAACCATCATAAGCAGGTAAATAAAAGGGAGAAAGACGTGGGGTTGGAAGACATACAACACACACACGCACACTTATTACAATTATGCCCTCGCACAGAGGGTCCGAATAAATATACAGTCCCGAATAAAAGAATATTACAGTCCAAATATTACAGTCCAAATAATACACAAATTCCTAATTAATTAACAAATTAACTAAGAAAACTGTAAAACTGGCGTGCAAGCCAGGGACTGCCTTGCTCCTGATGAATGATGCATGTCCGGGTTGTCTTGCGCAGAAATCCACCGGGATGCCCCAATTAGCCTCTGTTTAGCAGTTTATTCTTGGAAAGCGCGCTGAGCCCCGGAAGACTGCTGATTCCTGATTTTGCTGCAACAGAGAGCAGGAAAGGGGCATAGCAGTGTATTTTCACCAATATATGCATGCCTCGATCCTCGTGCCACCAATCACGCATACCGAGGCATGATGGCCGAGGAGTCGAATTGCACAATTCAATATAGGATGAATGCACATGAAAACACAACAAAAACCTAACTCCATCATGGATAATCAAGAGTGTCGGTGAGTGGGGAATTGAGATACATTCCGTCACACGGAGTACGAAATGTGCCTTGTTTCCCGTGCCCGGGCTAACTCCTATCCCGAACACGATGCGATATGCATGACATGCATGAAATGCGACTAAGATACAACCCTAACATACACGATGCTATGGAAATGAGATGCCTCAAAATGCGTGCACACGAGCACGCAAACCGAGAAAATGCATGAATGCGATCTAAGATACAACCTAGTATACACTATGCTGTGAAAATGAGATGCCTCAAAATGCGTGCACACGGGCACGCAAACCGAGAAAATGGCATACGCAATGCAATGGCATGGGATGGCATATAGAATGCAACATGGACTTATACTAACATGAGAGAGCTTCAGCCACACTCACATAAGAGGCCGGTGGATGAAAATGAAGTGCCTCGAAATGCGTGCACACGGGCACGTAAACCGAGGCAATGGCATACGCAATGCAATAGGGCTAAAATGGCATATAGAATGCAACATGCACTTATACTAACATGAGAGAGCCTCAGCCACACTCACATAAGAGGCCGGTGGATGAAAATGAAGTGCTTCGAAATGCGTGCACACGGGCACGCAAACTGAGGCAATGGCATACGCAATGCAATAGGGCTAAAATGGCATATAGAATGCAACATGGACTTATCCTAACATGAGAGAGCATCAGCCACACTCACATAAGAGGCCGGTGGATGAAAATGAAGTGCCTCGAAATGCGTGCACACGGGCACGCAAACCGAGGCAATGGCATACGCAATGCAATAGGGCTAAAATGGCATATAGAATGCAACATGGACTTATACTAACATGAGAGAGCCTCAGCCACACTCACATAAGAGGCCGGTGGATGAAAATGAAGTGCCTCGAAATGCGTGCACATGGGCACGCAAACCGAGGCAATGGCATACGCAATGCAATAGGCTAAAATGGCATATGCAAACATGCTAATGGAATTTCAGCACTGAAATACGGGGAAAACAGCCCCGAAATGAGGCGAAAGTACACCCGATGCATGGAATCTCTCTCGAAATGCAAATTAGGCGCATAGAATGAACTACAGCTATACAAAGCATGCATAATTGGTACATGGAATGAAAAGACAGAAGCAAGGCAGCCCCAAAATAAGCATTTTACCAGTACAAATCATGACCAAACAGCTAACCGAAACAGGGCAAAACTAGCATGCAAAAAAAAGGCCCTAAATGTAAGGTTATGAAGCAACTCACAGCTGCTGACCTCAAACAGGTTAGGGCCCTTCAACAAAATTGAAGAGGGACCCAAAATAAGCACGTTTACAGAACTGTAAAAACCCTAAAATCAAACAAAGATATGGCTAAGCTCTTATGCAAGAAATGGGCCAAAAGATGGCCAAAGCACAAAGTATGCTAAATATCCATCAAACAGCCAAAGGCCCTTAATGAAACATGAAGAATAGGCCAAAATAAGACTATTTTCAGTTCTGTAAAACGCCCAAAAATGGCAGCATAATGGGCTGCCAAAGCATGTAAGAAAAAGGGACCAAAGAGGGATATAACATGAAGTGGCATATGGAGGTCCCAAACACTGATGAGCCCTTCTTCAATGTTTAAGAGGGTCTCAAAATAAGACTATTTTTAGTTCTGTAAAATGCCCAAAAATGGAAGCATCATGGGCTGCCAAAGCATGCAAGAAAATAGCATTCAAGGAAGATATTGAAGCAAGTGCAAGATGGGGGGCTCAAACAGGGTTGAGCTCTTAATGAAACAAGAAAATGAGCTCAAAAAAATGACCTTTTCAGTTTTGGTCGGAGCTCAAATCAGTAAGCACATATGGCTAAGAAAAGATACCAAAATAAGCTCAAAAAAGGAAAAATACTACTTACCCTTGAAGGCTTGACTTTGGTTGCCTCTTGGCTTGAGTTTGTGGCTCCTTAGGCTTTGGAGAACACCTTCAAACTTCTGGAATGGAGGATGGAAGGGTGGGGGTTGGTGGTGTAGAAGAAATGGTGGTGTTGGACTTGGAGGTTTTCAAGGAAATGAGAGAGATGGAGGAGGATTTTTGCATGCAAGCTTGAAGATGATTTTTTTCTAACCCCCTAAACCAATGCTTGCAGCTGGTTATAAGGACCAAAAGGAGGGGGAGCATGGAAGGAAAGGGTGGGGGAAAAGGACCAAGGGTTTCCCCCACAAAATATCCCCCGGATACAGATGTTTCTGGGGAACAACAGCTATACAGCTGTAAAGTGCCAATTGAGAGGATCATGGCCGGCCACCTTTTGGAATTGCAGGTGGCCGGCCGGCCACCCCCCCTAGCCGGCCGGCTAGGGGTCAAAAAGGTCAAGTTCAATTAGTGGCCGGCCACCACAAAAAGGTGGCCTCCCAGGTCCCCTCATCACAACCCTGTGGTTCGAATTTGGAAATTGTAAAACAGGAGAGAGAATATGCCATTTTTAAGAGGGGTTCAAAAGGTTCAAATGAAATTTCTGGCCGGCCATATGATATTAGGATCCTCCCATGTGTGTACAACACAAATATGTGGTTTGGGGTTGAAGAAAGTGGCCCCAAGGTGTTCAACATTGGCTCGGAAGTGAGAAAAACGGGTGCCGGAGGGCGAAAATGGAATATAAATGGTTGCCAAGATAATTGCTGGCCTATCACCCTCCAGTGACCTTCCTGATGATAAAACAGAGGTACCTGCCAAAAATGAACGAAAATCGATGCAAAACGAATGCTCGGGGGCCAAAACACGCAGTTCGGGGTCCCGAAAATGGGCTGTTAAACACCGAAAGTGGCATTCAGCCACGAAGTGGGTTTCTCAGACCCCAGTGTCCCTCAAAAGGGAGTAAAAAGGAAGTATGCCAAAAATCAGAACAAACGGAGATGGTTAGGCGGTCCCGAACCGAGGCACACGGCCAACGGTCCCGAAAAACCGGAAACCAGACTCCGAAATGGGCAAAATGGCCTGCGGCCACAAAATGTAGCCCACGGCCACTGAGAGATGGTCTACGGGACCTCTCCCTCCCCTCGGGAAAAGAAACAGAGAAAACTGAGTCTGGTTCGCAAACCGAGGCAAGGCACAGAAGAGGGTTCGAAAATCCGAAGGCAGGGCTGACGGCCAAGACTCTGAAACTTCTGAACGAGCACATTATGTAGTATCACCGAGCGCTCAACTAGTGACGTCTAAGTCTTAAGGTCGGTCAAAAATGGGGTGTTTATAGATATTGAACGTCATGGTCAAGTTAGCTAGATGGTTCCCTTTTGCCTTGGACTTCACTACCATGTTGTCAATGTATACTTCCATAGTTTTGCCGAGTTGATCTTTGAACATGCCAGTGACTAATTGCTGATACGTTGCCCCGACGTTCTTCAGGCCAAAAGGCATGACCTTGTAACAATAGGTGACTCTTGGTGTCAAGAACACTGTCTTGTCCTGATCTGCCGGATCCATGGCAATTTGATGATAACCCCAGTACGCATCAAGAAACTCATATGTTGGTGCTGCGCAGTTGCATCCACGAGTTGCTCAATTCTCTGCAATGGGAAGTAGTTTTTGGAAAAACCTTGTTTAGGTCTGTAAAATCCACGTAGACGCGCCATGATCCTGTCTTTTTTTTCACCACAACAGTGTTGGATAGCCATGTAGGATAAGTAACTTCCTGAATTACCCTAGCTTCCAACAACATATCCACTTCGTCGACTACGGCCGCAACATGCTCCGTGCCCGAACGGTGACTCTTCTGGGTAACTGGCTTAACTGTCGAATCGACATTCAAACTATGCATTGTATATGTTGAGTCGACGCCTAGCACGTCATAAGACGTCCAAGAAAAAACATTAATGTAACTGAGGAGGAAGGATAACAGCTCTTGTTGTTCGGCACCAGTAAGACTTGTGACGAGTAGAAAAAACTTATTCGGATCCTCATTAATTGTAATTTGATGTAGATCTTTCGTAACCTTGTCGGCCAGGACTTTTCTAATGTCTTCGAGGCTCTCATGATTCGAGTTTATGATTGAATTCACTTCCATCTCCTTGGGCTTTTTTATCAGGACCGAGAGATAGCATTCTTTCGTAGATCGCTGCGAGCCACAAACCTGTTCAATTCCATATTATGTTGGGAAACAAAGCAACTGGTGGTAGGTGCTTGGGACAGCTTGCATTGCATGACACCAAGTTCGACCCATGATTAAATTATAAGGTGAGGGGAGTTTAACGACCAAGAATCCAACGTCTAGTGTTTTGGTGCCGGCACGCACCGGTAGCACGATTTTGTTGAGGGGATACTCCAAATTCGCATTGAAGTCGAAGAGAGGATACTTGGCCGGTTGTAGGTCTTCGTACTTGAGGCCAAGCTTTAGAAATGTCTTGTAATACATGATCTCTGAAGTACTCCCTTGGTCGATCAGGATACATTCGACGGCAAACTTATTAACTCGTAACTCGATCACGAGGGCGTCATCATGCGACATAGAGATTCCCTGAAGGTCTTCATCTGAAAAATTGATTTCATTCGATAGATGAGGTCGTTTGGTCATCTTGCCACACGCCAAGTTAGGATCGGAAGATTGTACATAAACCAAGTGTTCACTGTCAAATGGGGGTATCTTGTATATTACATGGATCACACCAGCTGGAGGCGATTCGAGACGTACGGTTAGCACCCCTGGGGCTTTCTCCGTCTTCGGCAAGTATTCGGCCAATTTTCCTGCTAGGACCAACTTCTCCAGATGATCTTTAAGAGCATAACATTTATCGGTCACGTGTGGTATTCGTATCTCTGATCTCTGCGCCTCTTGTCGGGGTGGCCCAAACATTTTACTCGGCCATCCGAAAAAAGGCTGACGCTGTATTTGGTTTAGAATTTTGCGTATCGGCTCGTTAAACTAAATGTATGGTTTATCCGGCCGTTTGGGACACCTGCTTTCCAACTGATATTGCTCATTCCGTTGCGAATCCCAGCGGTTATCCCTTCTAGATCGACTCCTTGTATTTGGGCTTTTTCTCGGTGAAGTCCTTTTCCGGTGGGACAGAGTTCAAGGGTTGTGCTGGAATAGGCACTGTCGTTTCTTCGGCCTGCAGGCTAGCTTTGATCCTAATTGTATCATCTTCCACTTTGCAGTATTCCTTCACTTTTTTCATCAGGGACCAGACTGTTTCGGGAGGTCTCTGAGTTAGTGAGCTTCGGAGCAGGCTGTCAGGGTGCAGTCCCATTTTCAAGGTCGTGACCGCCATAGCATCATTGCAATCATCGTCCACGAGGTTGAAGCTCTCCCAATAACGTGCTGAATACTCGCGCAAGGTTTCTCCTTGCTTTATCTTCATTACCCAAAGAGAATTTGCTTGCTTTGGTTGTATTTCATTAGTGATGAATCTAGCCTTAAAGGATTTCTGGAGTTGATGGAAACTCTAGACCGATCTAGGCTCAAGCTTGTAATACCATCTAACTGTCAATGGTCCCAAACTACTGGGGAATATTCTGCACATAAGCGCTTCGTCGTCTGCATGCAGTGTCATAGCTTGTCTGTAATATTAAACATGATCTGTAGGATCTGACTTCCCGTTGTACAGTGTAAACGGCAGGGCTTTGAACTTTTTAAGCAAAATGGCCTTGGCAATGCGTCGCACAAAAGGGTCATGAGTATCCTTCTCGTCAGATTCATCGCTACTGTTCTTCTGCTTATACCACACTCGTGGACTGCTGTCCGATGAGTCTAAGGTGTTTGATCGGACCCGCTTTCTAGGTTCCTCTTAACAGATTAACAAGATTAAGGGGCTAGCGGAAGCAAATACATAAATATAGTTGTCCAATGAGTTGTACTGACTTATATGAAACGGAATATTTAAAACTTTATATACATATCCGATAGTCAACCACACATTACAGTATCTTAAGTACAGCCAACATAATCAAATCCAATCTCATACATATACAAAATCAACAAGACTGAACACAGGACACTTCGGGAACCTCCACGTGAGGCGCAATGGTTGGCTGACAACAAAAACACAGTTCCAGACAAAAGCCTTCGGGCTCGATCTCCAAAATGCCCACCTATATATATATATACAAACAGTGGGCTAAAGCCTAGTAAATAATAACAGAGTAAAGGATTTAATGAATGATGTCCATCACAGAGTTAGAAATCAAATTCTTATCAAAACAGATTCATATACATATTCGTAATCTTGAAACTTGATGATTTCCCCAAATGAAAATGAATTTCAAATATGCCAGAAAGGATTCATGGAAATCATGCTCAATTTGTAAGAAAATGTACATGCATGCATGAATTGAAACTCAAATCTTCATTCTAAGCTCAATACACACCCTTAAACACATAATCTTCATGTTGATAACTTAGATTCATAATTTAGGGGTTGAATTCATACCTATAGTCTTGAATTAATCTAGCTCTAGCTTAGTTTTGATGAATCTAAGCCAAGGTCTTCAATTCTCCTTAAATTCTTCCATCTCTCTCTCTAGAATTGTGCTCCCTCTCTCTCTAGAATGTTTCACCAGATTTTTCCACTCAAGGGATAAAAGAAAATGAGCTCAAAATGAGCTTATACCTCACATATAAAGCTATGATGCTAAAATACACTAATTAGAACATAAGGCTTGCCAAACGCGACTTAACAAATCTGACTGAATCAATTTTTAATAAAACTTGCCATATGGTTCTAAAAATTTCAAATAACATATTGGTGGAGTCAATTTCGGTTTCGGGTGCCGATAAGGCTTTCAATTTACATATTAAAGTGAAATTCCAAACATATATTTCTATAAGTAACAAATAGAAAGCCAAATATCATGCAAATCACATAATAAACCCATAATTTATTTTATTCACTTAATTAACATCATTAACTACCGATTAGTGGCTAATTGTGGATCAAGGTTATTACAGTCTCTCCACCTTAAAAAGTTTGGTCCTCGAAACTCAAGTTATCTTATATCAAAAGAAATGATGTCCATCGAAATATAACTGCAATTCTTTACAAAACAGAAGCATAACCATATTCATAAATATGCTCATAACCCAATCTCGACCTTAGCTTCGTACCGAAACAGAATCACAAATCATATACAGAGATTAGGATTTGTGTCAAAACAAAGTCTTATACACATTCAGACTTTAGTCAAGAACAGATTCAGATATGTGTTCATATTCATATTCTTGCCTAGATCATACATAGATGTCACAAATCTTGCTTAAACATACGTGGTGCATTTATTAGCACTAACAGAGCAGATACAGACATAGCAGATACAAAACAGATACAGACACGTGATGGTTATGAATAACCAGTTCCATAAAGGAACGTCTGAATCCGGGTATAGAGAACAGATAAGCTGAGCCCCCATGACAGGGCCTCTGGTACGGTAACAGAGTGCAGACAGATATAGGTTCCTTAAAGGAACCTCCAATACCGGGTAACAGCCAACAGATATCACATAATACCAAAAGTCACACGAATACATATCAGAGATTAGACAATTATTCAGTATACAACATATAGCATTTTAGAAAGCAAAACTTATTTCGTCACACGGAAAATAAATATAGTTGAACATAACTTTATTACTCACATTACTTATATCAAATATTTATCGGATGTCTTAAATTCACACTGTTCCCATTTTCATAAGTCATTTCCTCCGTTAAGTTACAGAGATTTGATTTATTCATTTCCAAGTCATTCATCCGGTCTTTGTTCAATAGTTCTTAACATCACAGTCAGTCCAGGTCATTCTAAGGTTATCAGGAATGCCAGGCAACTTCGTGCATTAACCCCACAGCAGTAAACGAAATTCCGACGTAATCATTCCTATACTATTCATCAGCCTCCGTTTCCACAGATTCGATCGCACTATGTGTCAATACAGAAACAGTCATACTGATTACATATACTTCCAGATAGTCAGAGTTTATAATCAAACTAGTCTGTTGTTGACAGTTCACATTCTTTCTAAGTGTTCGAGATTAATTCAAATTTTCATTCGGTTGGTTCTATTAGCAACACAGCCCTGTCATTCAGTCATAAGTAATTCACAATCCCCCATAATATAATCAAATCAAATAATGGTTCTCAATAAGGGTCTCCTCAGATCAAATCAATGAAAGTTCAACCGGGTCATATCAAGTCAAGGTTCAAGCGTGAGTCATCAAACAGAAGTTCTCTCAGATAAACAAAGGTCTCATCAAACCATAGTTCTATCGGATTAGATCAGGTAAAGGTTCTAGTTCATACTTCATTCGCTTAGGTGAATAGTCAATAGTTATACAGTTGTTCTAAGTCCCTCGGTTCTCAAATCACATTAGAGTTATGTACCACAATAGTTCATATTGAAGAGTTCAGGTCATATACAATGTTACATTCTTCAAGTAAGTTCACATGTGGGTGCACAAGTATGTAATTGTTCATATTAAGAAGTAAGCATCACAGTCAATATAACAATTTCCCAGAGTCATGGTTCCAACGGTCAAGTTATCAACAAATAATCATATCAATCATTCTGGGCAATGGTTTAGTCATATATACACATGTCCAGTGCCTAATAACATTCCCAATACAGATTCACGAGTTCAATGTACAGATGAACACAAGACAACTTCTCCAGATACGATAGTGAAGGCAACAAGTCCTAAGTCTACTCCGTCTAGATACAAATACAGCGGATAAAAAGAGTGTATCGAGTTCGATTAACTAACATCTCACGCAAATGTATAGATATATGTAGGTCCAAACATGTTGCATAATAATATAATTTTAGTAAATGAAGTCTCACATCTTCAAATATCAAGTAGGAAAATTTTCATTGGCTCAAATCGTTTAGTCTTTAAGTTAGTTCAAATCTTAGCGATACTCTAATAATAATTTCCTTTTTAGCAACCTCGGTTGAGTTCTAAATGCTTCCAACAAATGGGTTCCGTCTTAATCAAATAACACATAACATAATTGGTAACAAAACATGGGATGAATTGAGTTCACCAATCAAAATCTTTCAAAGCCTCTAGGGCTGCTTACTAACATACACATAACACAAAGGATGACATTCTTGACAGAACAGAGGAATAACCACCCCGGAATCGAAGCACACCCGTTCATGACCGTAGCTGGCCGACCCAGAATCGGTTAGACAGCCCACCCGTACAAGACCGTCGGTGGTACCATCCGTACATGATCGTCGATGGCAAAGAGATATCTCAACAAGGTGCTACATAAGCTTAACATCCCCTAGCACGAGAGGACCTTTCAAGAATGTCATCAAAACAAAGCTAACACTTGATGCAGAAACTAATGGATAATCATTCATGCTAGATCAAATACTCTTCCAAAACAAAGCAAAGCAAAACTTTATCAAAACATTATAACACAACCTTATTTAAAAAAGAAACACCCACACATAAACTGTTAATTTCAAGCAATCCTATTTGTACATAAATGCTATCCTTAACCAATTAAATTATTTAAGCTTTCTCTTAGGTTTTGGGATAGTCTTTTATTTAATGCCCAAACTTCTCACATTTCCAGTAATTCGATGACACAATCCCCGATAGATCTTGTGACATATAACATACTAGGATAACTTACTTCCCTTACAACTTTACCTGGAATTGCTCGTCTCCTGCCACAAAATTCTTAGTTTTCTCCCTTGGTTCACTTTTCACTTCCACACTTCATTCTCCCTTTGATCTTGCTATGTGCGGTAGGATTCATAACTTTCACTACGTTTTCTAGTACTTCTTCTACTTAACCTCATCACTCTGATAAAGACTTAATTTCCACTTCATTCATACTTTTTCACCACCTCCTCCTATTGACGGAAGGGAAGGGTTAAACACAAGAAAATGGTTGACAATGCTTGGGTTGATTCATTGACTTAAATTATATTACAAAGCACACATTGTATACAAGTAGACATACACACATAGACATATAAGGACGTTGGTAGGGTGACCTATTCATTCCCAAGGAATTTACCAAGGATTTCTGATTCGAAGCACGCTGGCCAAACGTGATTCCAATCAAACTTTCAAGGTCATTCTACAAAGGCATGAGACTCTACGGTTTACTATTTCACATAATAGGTTCCCACTAAAATGTACTATTTTACATATCAAATGACTCCTCTCGTCCTCAATCACCATAGTTCCACGCATCTCGTTAATCATCAAATTCCTCAATTTTCCAAATGTTCTCATGGTCCAGTTTAACATATAACGCATATAGCCTTCATGACTTTCATTGAAGATTCTAATTTTGCATAATAATATGTTTCCACAAATCAACATGCCTATTCTCACCAATGCTTTAGTCAAGACTCTTGATTCCCTTATAACATTAGACATTTCATAACATTTCTTAGCTTTTAGCCTCATCGCTAAGGTTGTTAAACACATTCGAGTTTCCCCTATAACCATCACAATTCCTTGACAGCTCATAAACTTAGCTTCAACACCTAAACCTATCACACAAATGTGAATACATAATCCCGAATGCACAATTAACTACTTATTTCCCATATGCATGAAACTTAAATTCGTTCTAGACATTCCAATGCTCAATGGACACGTGTGTGAGGTATTATCTCGTGCTCTGATACCACTCTGTCACGACCCAAACCCGCCCCTATAGGTTTAGCATTGTAACCGGCCAGTAATCCTTGGACTACCGAAGGCCTCTGAACAGATTAACAAGATTAAGGGGCTAGCGGAAGCAAATACATAAATATAGTTGTCCAATGAGCTGTGCTGACTTATATGAAACGGAATATTTAAAACTTTATATACATATCCGATAGTCAACCACACATTATACCCACACACATTACAGTATCTTAAGTACAGCCAACATAATCAAATCCAGTCTCATACATATACAGAATCAATAGGACTGAATACAGGACACTTTGAGAACCTCCACGTAAGGCGCAATGGTTGGCTGACAACAGAAACACAGTTCCAGACAAAAGCCTTTGGGCTCGATCTCCAGAATGCCCACCTATATATACATATATATACAAACAGTGAGCTAAAACCTAGTGAATAATAACAGAGTAAAGGATTTAATGAATGATGTCCATCACAGAGTTAGAAATCAAATTCTTATCAGAAACAGATTCATATACATATTCGTAATCATTTCCATATTCAGATTTTGCATATAGTCATACGTGGTACATCCCTTAGCATTAACAAATCCGATGGCCCATAAAGGGACGGCCTTAAAGGCATTCTGATGACTCATGTGCACAGAGACGTTTTTGATGACCCATAAAGGGACCTGATGACCCATAAAGGGATGCATATCATATGATGCTAAGGATGCCACGAATAACTTTCAGAATTTTGGACAACCATTCATTCATTTCGAATATAGCATGACATTTCAGAGAACTAATTACTTCGCATCTTAATATTCAGAAAATAATTAACATTAAACATAACTTTACAAAGTTATTACTCACAGTTGATTGGTAGTCCTAATTAGATGGTAAGGCAGCCCTTTACTTGTTCTGAGACGCGTGACCTACATGAACACACATACGAACATACACTTGAAACACACATTCGAATTGTACATAACTTATGTCGTTTGCTCTTAGTGTGTTTCTAACCCTTAATCCTCATTATGGAGTCTTAAACATGGCTCAGAAATGCCTAGGATGGAATGAGGATGCAAGAATGCGTTGGAAAACATTTCTCAAGATTTGCTGAAAATAAGGTCCACGCTCGAGCGTGGATTCCCTCACTCGAGCGGACATGCAGAAAATGAAGCCCCACTCGAGCGCGGACTTCCCGCTCGAGCGGACTGTAAACCTTGACAAAAGTACTGGATGCAAGTTTTTCACGCTCGACGGGCGCTCGACCTACGCTCGAGCATGAGACTCAAACCCTCGCTCGAGCGTGAATTCCCTCGCTCGAGCGGACTGCAAAACACAAGATCTTCTGGGTGTATGCATTTCACGTTCGAGCGTAAACATCGTCGCTAGAGTAGAGTGCACGTACTCAGATTGGTCGCTCGAGCGTGAACTCCCACGCTTGAGCATAGATGCAATTTCTGGAATTTCTAGATTTGATCACCAAGCTCAAAACTCGAATTTAACCTTCCAAAACACATCTCTTGGGCCCCAAAACTTGAGATAACATAGTAAACTTGTAAAACATGAAGAATTTAGGATGATTTCATAAAATCATAGCCCAAGGGTTCGCCAAAAGTTCCCAATTTCAACTTAAACTTCAAGAATGTTTATGAGTACAACATGCATGAATTTTTCTTGTATCAAACTTCTCAAAATATGATCAAACACCACAAAACAACTTGAAACTTGATGATTTCCCCAAATGAAGATGAATTTCAAATATGCCAGAAAGGATTCATGGAAATCATGCTCAATTTGTAAGAAAATGTACATGCATGCATGAATTGCAACTCAAATCTTCATTCTAAGCTCAACACACACCCTTAAACACATAATCTTCATGCTGATAACTTAGATTCATAATTTAGGAGTTGAATTCATACCTATAGTCTTGAATTAATCTAGCTCTAGCTTAGTTTTGATGAATCTAAACCAAGGTCTTCAATTCTCCTTCAATTCTTCCATCTCTCTCTAGAATTGTGCTCCCTCTCTCTCTAGAATGTTTCACCAGATTTTTCCACTCAAGGGATAAAAGAAAATGAGCTCAAAATGAGCTTGTACCTCACATATAAAGCTATGATGCTAAAATACACTAATTAGAACATAAGGCTTGCCAAACGCGACTTAACGAATCTGACTGAATCAATTTTTAATAAAACTTGCCATATGGTTCTAAAAATTTCAAATAACATATTGGTAGAGTCAATTTCGGTTTCAGGTGCCGATAAGGCTTTCAATTTACATATTAAAGTGAAATTCCAAACAGATATTTCTATAAGTAACAGATAGAAAGCCAAATATCATGCAAATCACATAATAAACCCATAATTTATTTTATTCACTTAATTAACATCCTTAACTACCGATTAGTGGCTAATTGTGGATCAGGGTTATTACAGTCTGTCATGGATGAGTTTTTCCACAGACGACGCCAGTTGTGGAGAAATGGATTTGGAATACCCCTTTATCCAGGCAGATCTTGGAACAGTCCTTTGCTAGCCATTTGAAATAGAACAGATCCGGTTAGGGATGCCAGAATTAGCAGTCCGACGATCTAGTTAGTCTTTCTATTCTAAATATCTTTTGTATAAGTAAGTTACAAATGTTCTCACATACCTGGTAACTGAACCCTTTCCCTCCTTTTATGGAGTTCACTCGCTGGGTTTTTATCCCTTGTCGCACATCCCATCAAGACCCATTTTCTCACTATACTTTACGGAGGGAACTCAGCAACTGGAGGTGACGCCGAGTATATAGAGTATAATCGGCTGGTCTGTCACATTGGTCCCTTTGACTGTCGTTTATGCCTTTCTCTTCGATGTTTCTTGAGTTGCTAAAATGGCTCCCACATATAATTTAATATATATCATATAAAATCAGTATATGATAATCCAACTATAACATATTTATATTTAATTTTTTTTAATAAATTTTATATAATTCTATTTTTACATATTTTTATTTTCTAAATGAATATAAAAGAAAATTATATAGTTAGAATTACTTTTAATTTTATGTTACTAATTTTTCTTCTAATTGAAGTATTATTTTTAATATCAAAATGAGTATTTATTTTACTATTTTATAATTTAATATACATCATACAAAATTATATATGATAATTACACTTTCATAATATAATATAACTAAAATTATCAAAATATATAAATAATTTAACTAAAATTAATCTATATAAATATTTAAGTAATAATTTTATACAATGATAAGGTTAATATTATCAAAAAATAATAATAATTAAAATTATATTTTAATTTTAAATTTAAATAATTTTTTTATAACACGCCTCTTGTACCAATAAATTTAAATATATATATATATATATATATATATATATTATCAAGCGCTAATTACAAATTAAAAATAGATAAATACTATAAAAAAGAAGAGGTTGCTGCTGCAAAATCACAAAGGAGTTGACACCACTGATCGACCGTCCCCAGCTGCAACTCGAGAGTATTCCATCCTATTCTATCCATCTCTTCTCTCGCCACAAACACCCTCCCTCCATTTTCTTTTGCAGGAAACAAAAACACTGTCCAAGCACCCAACCAAGCCTGCTTTCGAATTCCCATTCCTCCTCACTCACTCACTCACTCAATAACCCCAATCAAAAATTCACCACTGCGTTTTCTTCTCTCAATCTCAATCCCAATCCCAACCCCAATCCCAATCCCAATCCCAATCTCTCTCTTCGCCATTTACTACACCAAATCAACTCCAACATTCAAACAATCTTCATCTTGTTTAGCTTGGATATATATATATATATATATACACAATTATTATTATTATTATTAATTTGGAGGCTCCTCTAAACTTGGCAGAAGTTTCTGCCACCATATCAGGAGCTGCTGGTGCTAAATTTAGCCAGTTTATATGATCTGCTTGTCGATCCAAACATTTTCCATTCCTAGAGAATCTCACATTCTAATTGGGTTTTGTGGTGATCCATTTCAATTACATGTCACTAAGAGGAAATTGAGTTTGAATTTTAATTTGAAATCCAAGGCCGTTTGCGTCGTGCCTGCTTTGGGGGGAGTTTTAGGGTTGAACAAGTCATCATCGTCAACTGTATCGATGCCGAAACAAGTCCTCGCGGCTTCTTCGGTGATGATAACCTCGGGCGCCAGCGGACGCGTCAACGCGCTGTTCTCGCTGCGAATGCTCAACAACTTGCTCCTGCTCATCAATGCCTTGGTTATGCTAAGGTCTTGTTGCGAGAAAATGAAGGATGACAAACATAAACAGCACAGCAGCAGCAGGAGGAAGAAGGGGGAACGACTGGTGCGAGTGCCGGCCTCTGTGCCCTGGAAGAGCAGCGCTGTCGACCAGGAGGTGGCGGCCAGGAGAGCCCTCGCTATTCAGAGAGTCACACACTTCATCGATGACAATTCACGCAGGGTTTTTTCTCTCTTCGTTACGCCCAGAGGCTACACAATGTTCACGCAGTCGTGGTCTCCTGTTTCCAAAGAAATCAGGTAAGCATTGATCACTTTCATTGAGGCTGTTTGTTTATTGTTGTTTTCATCGACCCCTTTTAAATTTGAATCTTAGGGTTTGATCAGGTGCTTATTGTAATGATAATGAACTGCTTTGTCTTCATCATGCTTGATGCTATTCCTGGAGAAATGCAGAATATGAGGCATATTCTCCTCTCACATCCATTTCAGCAGCACTTGCCTGCCGTTAAAAACTATGTTCTCAGATTCAATTTTTGTATAGTGGGACTCACACTTGAAATTGAATCTCCACCACACATTGCTTTTTCTACGCTATTCATCACCTGAGTATTTCCCTATAGGCTATAGCTGGACTACATCTCAAGGATATGAAAATGTTTTTTTCATTATTGTTATCTGCTCTGCAATTTCAGGGTATAGGAATGCCACTAAGCTGGGAGAGAGAGACATGTCCTCTTTCTTTTGGAATGTGATAACCATGGAGGTGCTTTTGTTTAATGGGATAATTGGTGGAATGGCCTATGGGATGGACTTGTAGTAGATTAGATCACATCACATCACTTTTTTTGTTAATCCATGAGGTCCCATTGATTTCAATTCTTGTTTGCTTAAGTTCAAATTTTCAGCAAATATTTGGATGGATTTGCCCTTACTTTAGTGCTCAACAATACTGTCAAATAAAGTTGACAAAAAAAAACAAGGAAGATAAATAATTAAAAAATTAAAAACAAGAAAGGATTTGGATTTTGAAGTTAACAAGGTTGGTTCATCATTCACAAGTGGTATCTTGTATGGATTGCAAGAAAATGAAGTTATTACAAATTGTTTCTTCTAACATTTCAATTGACTCTCTTTGTTCTAATAAGTCCTTTCCTCAATTATTTTTTTTCCAAGATTCATGATATGATTTCATGTATGATATCTTCTGTTAGCTTGGTAATATTCTATTTTACATTACAAAATTCCATATTTTTTATTATGATTCTTAGGAAATTGTGAGGAAGGCTGGTCTATTTAAAATAGATTGGCCAAGAAAAAGTTCCCAGTATGTAACCAGGATCCTAATTCTGCCAATGTTCAACCAAATTTGTTCAACACCTTCTTAGTTGAGTTTGAGAATGAGTGGAAGCTACTTGGTGGTGCTTCTCAGCTCAGGAATTAACCTGGATGGTTTCAACATTTTTATGGTCTTCAAAAGAGCCAAGACTGTACTACTTAATATTTGAACCACTGGACTAAATGTTGATGATGATATTCATCTGTCCTGTGCAGGGGAGTTGTGGTTGTTTTGCATGGCCTGAATGAACACGGGTTTGTATTACTCTCAGATATATATTTTAATTATCAAGTTCAGTTGGTTCTGTAACTTGATTCACTGATTAAATACATGCACAACATTTGTAACAGTGACAGGTATAGTGAATTCGCAAAGGAGCTGAACACAAATGGATACAAGGTTTATGCAATGGATTGGATTGGTAAGCTCAAAATCATTTGCATCTGCCCTAGTGTGTATAAGAATGGTAAAGGGAGGACACATGCTAGTTTAGGAAATCTAAAACCCTAAGAGAGTGAAGTAACAGAACTCCGGAAACTAATGTGCTCTTCTATAAACCTTATTTTCATGCTTTATGCAAAATTGGAGCATTCTAATGGTCTTTGTGGAATTCAAATGTATACAATGCCAAACAAGTTACACTGAACCAGTGAATTAAATTGTTATTGTTCTCTCTCTCTCTCCCTTGCTTTATTTTTTATTTTTCTTCTTTTATTTTCCTTTTCCAAGGGAAGGGTGGGCCTGGCGTAGCGGTAAAGCTACCCCTTTGTGACCTGGTGGTCACGGGTTCGAGTCACAGAAACAGCCTCTCCGTTTGCGGCGGTAAGGCTGCGTACATCAACCCTTCCCCAGACCCCACTTGAGCGGGAGCGTCGTGCATTGGATACGCCCTTTATTTTCCTTTTCCAATGGGGGTTCTTGAAATATAGGGACATTATTTGCTCAGAAAAATGGTGTTGCAAATTTGACTGGTGTATTTGCTTGAGCTAATCAGATTTGTAGTTTATTTTGTGTGTGTGTGGTTTGTAGCTTTTGATTATGTGTATGTACTTAATATTTTTCCTTATCTGATTCGTAATTTCTACATGACTTAGGACATGGTGGAAGTGATGGGCTGCATGCGTATGTTCACTCTCTTGATGATGCTGTTACAGACACGGTACGGTATGCCTTGAGGCTCAATTAAAAGATGCATATATAAGATACTCGTGACAGTTATATGTATGTCTTGGGTGCAAATGTGATATTTACTCATTTGTCTGCAATTTCATGTAGAAATCATTTATTGGAAAGGTTTTAGCTGAAAATCCAGGACTTCCATGTTTCTGCTTTGGCCACTCAACTGGTGCAGCCATAGTCCTCAAGGTGAGGTTGGTTTAGAACGATTAATTTCTCAGGATATGTATGTTGCTTTTTGATACTTCCATCTAAGTTTTGGGTGTGGGAATTATTAGACTTTCCACCGTCTCACATAAATGAATGATTGTAGGCAGTACTTGAGCCGAAGCTTGAAACATGTATAGCAGGTGTTGTACTAACTTCACCTGCTGTAGGAATTCAGCCATCCCACCCTATTATCACGGTAAGTGGACTTCTTTTTTATCAATATAGGTAAAGACAAATTTTGGAATTGGCTTAATTCTTTTTTTTCCTTCATGTATATAAATTTGGAGAGGCTAACTCCCATAGGTGCTAATCTAACAACTAACAACTGACTTTCGCCGATCAAAAATAAAAATAAAAATATATATATATATATTCTTTGATGAGGAAAGGATAAGTCCTCATAATTTCCTTGATGGCCGGTCAGGTACTTGCCCCAGTTTTCTCTTTCTTGTTTCCAAGACTCCAATTTAGTGCCGCAAACAAGCAGGGCATTCCAGTTTCTCGTGACCCCGATGCACTTGTGGCAAAGTATTCAGATCCACTGGTGTATACTGGACCCATCAGGATAAGGACTGGTTATGAGATTCTTCGGATCACAGCATACTTGCAGCAGAATCTGAGAAGATTGAAAGTACCCTTCCTAGTTCTCCATGGCACTGCTGACACTATCACTGACCCTGAGGCTTCTAAAAAACTGTATGAAGAGGCCTCCTCAACTGACAAAACCATCAAACTCTTTGAAGGATTCTTGCACGATCTACTCTTTGAACCTGAAAGAGAAATGATTGTGAAAAACATTATAGATTGGTTGAATATTAGAAGAAAGTAGGGTCAATTTCTGCATGGCAAGAAAAATGCAAAGACACTCCTACTCCTGCTACTGCAGTGCTACTTGGCAAGTAAGTTAATGAAGAAGATTTAAAAATAAATAAAAAAGAAGAAGAAGAATAGGGAACTTAATAAAGTTTGCAATGATGTATATAAAAAACATTATCTGGAGTTCTCTTAATTTTCTTTTGAAATAGGAGGGTTGATTGTTGACCAATTGCAACAATGATAATCTCAACATTCAACTACGTCCTTTTGTGTCATATATCTAACAAAAAGCTTGCTTGGATTTGATTAGAAACAAATGTTTTGCTTGTCAGATCACAGAATGAACTACCTAGCTGACTCCCAAGTTGTATATGATCAAAATTCTGCAGATGCGACTGAAGTGCTGCTATATAAGGTTGTTCATTCCTCTTGAACCCATTATGGTGCATTTATGATTTGAAATGAACAGGAACTATAAATTGCTGTGCAAGTCCCTTTTTTTTTTTTCTTCCAAAAGAGTTAGAAGGTTTGGCCACAACCGTAGTTCTGGATGCATCTGATTGCCTAGATTTGTGCCCCTTCATTTGATTATTTCACTTTTTTTTTTTTTTCATAATCATCAGCATCATATAAATTCTTCTCAGTAAATATAAACTACATTCTTTAATAATTGTATTTTTATGTTGTGTGCATGACAAACAAGATCATGGATATTATGAATTGAAATAAAAATTGTAATACAAAACATGGAATCGTTGTTTTTATATAGCATGCTTTTATGAGATTAAACCAACATTAGTTTTGGATTGCAAGGTGGTAGCAATACTGTGCTCGTACATTCTCTTCACTGTCCTAAATTGCCTTCTAAGCTGTGGGGCCCCTCTTCATAGGATTTTCATTAATGACAAATAGTTTTGTTACATACAATCTGACATTGATAGTCCAAAATATACGTTGTCTCCCTAACATAAATCAAATCCTCATTTATCTATATTGGCTAAGTAGCCAACATATGTTACAAATTTGATAGGTATTTTTGGAGCGTTAATATATGAAATATATCATGCAACTGAGACAACTCTGACAACAATGCAGACTAGTAAATTGTAGTCTAAATATTCAATAATCTTATAAGGCCTAATATACTATGGACTTAGGGTTGGTTTGGGATGTTCTAAAAAAGTACACTTTTTAACTTATTGGCTTATATGAGTTGGGTTTGGGTTGGGTTTGATGTGATGTGTTAGAGAGGTGATGTGATTTAAATAAGATGATGTGACTTAAATAGGATAGTGACTTTTTGACTTTTTATATTATTTAGTAGATGCCAAACTTGGCCTTAGTTCACTTTTTCTTTTTTTTTCTTTTTTTTAATAATCAAATCGCATTACCCTTTACACAATGACACCCATATAATCCTTCATCTCCTTGTGTAAACTCCAAATCCATCATCCTGTTATCCATGGATACTTTCTAGTGACCATGTAATTTTTAGGCCATATTGAACCACTTTCATTTTTTCAATTTTATCTTTAACCATTTTAGATCCAGACATATCTCATTTGCCCATACAAAGCTTCATATATGATGCCATATTGATACTAATATGATAATTATAATTATGTGTTGGGATGTATGTTTTCAAACCAATTAGATCCAGTTATTAATGAAAATAATAATTATTTTGTATAAAAATTGTTTGATCATACATTTAGGGATGACGGGTCCTATCATTTCTTGTCTACTGTTGTTCCCTACTGTGTGTAAAATGGTGCTGTTCTTACAATTTTTTTTTTCCTTCTTCAGGAAACCAAGATTTTCATGACCCTTGTTTCTTCTTACTTCTTGCTTCATCTCCATGGCTACCATTCCACAACAACCTTCAAAACCCAACGTCATGCCACCATCCCTTCAACGGGAACCCACCATCAACAAGCCATATCCCTACCCCCACCGCCAAACAGGGTCTCTGCCGTGACTGCTTGGACTTCATCACTTTTTCACTCTCTTTCTCCACCATGGCTGAAACCAATCAATCCCTTGTATTCTTTTTTCTCTCTCTAAAATGTTAGACCAACCTCCATTGTCAACTACATTCACAAGGATCCATAACTCTGGGTGAGCATCCACC
This sequence comes from Camellia sinensis, assembly GCF_055761805.1. NCBI lineage: Eukaryota > Viridiplantae > Streptophyta > Magnoliopsida > Ericales > Theaceae > Camellia > Camellia sinensis. The sequence goes on from NC_138964.1 coordinate 164,748,409, forward strand.
AGTAAACCCACTACACCAAAATAATTTACTAGAATGGTTGAACCCATCATAAATAACCTTTCATATTTAAGTTCAGTTGTACAATTTTGAGCTTTTATATTACTTTTTTGAAATGGTTGTTGATTATTTGGGACCAAAATAATTTGCTAGAATGCTTGAACCCGTCATAGACAAGCTTTCATGTTTAAGTTTATTTGTACAACTTTGAGTTTTTATATTACTTGTTTGAAGAATTGATTCTTTGATTGTTCGAAAGCACACTGGGATTTGAAAAAAAGAAAAAAGAAAAACGACAATGGTGGAGTTGACTTTTAACAGAAAAATCAAATCTGAGCAGTAGAGTGATTGTAGAGAGTTAGCGGTGTCCTGAATCCTGATCACCCAAATTTGAATGGCGGAGAATGGGCGATATCTTGACGACGAAGGGAACAACAATGACCCATCATTCTACATTTAGACATAATCATTTATGAGATGGATGGGACTTATAAATTACAATAAATATGATTTTAGGTAAGTGAAAGAGTTTCACTTAATCTTGTGACTTCTAAAGTATTTTTAGTTACTAATAGACTTGGGCAATCAATGAGTTAACCTATTGGTGTATTAATGCACGGAATGAGCAAATTGAAACAGAACATAACTTTTTACTGATAATTTAAACACTTTAAGCGGTTAAATAAATTGATTAGTCTTTATTCACAAGCCAAACATAAAAGGTAAATAACATAATTTGATAGTTGAAAATAAATGTAAGATTAATTTGTGTTTTTACCCGTGTTTAATAATTTATTGAATTTATCATGGAGAAAATGACCAATTTGCCATTGCCACCTTTAACACCAGGTGCAGATTTTGGTAACCTTTGATTGACATGTGGGTTGAATCTAAATTAGTCATTTGATCACATTGAAACATGTTGAATCAAAATTTATGTCTAAAATGTGTAACTGTGAATTATGTTATACACCCCTAAATTAATAGGCTACGACAACAGTAAAACATATGTAGTAGACCCACATATTATGAAAATGACCGTGACGAATGATTGAACCCGTCATAAAGAAGCCATAATTTACTAGAATGGTTGAACCCATCATAAATAACCTTTCATATTTAACTTCATTTGTACAATTTTGAGCTTTTATATTACTTTTTTGAATTGGTTGTTGATTATTTTGGACCAAAATAATTTGCTAGAATGATTGAACCTGTCGTAAACAAGCTTTCATGTTTAAGTTTGGTTGTACAACTTTGAGTTTTTATATTACTTGTTTGAAGAATTGATTTTTTGATTGTTTGGAAGCACTCCAGGATTTGAAAAAAAGAAAAAGAAAAAAAGAAAAATGGCGATGGTGGAGTCGACTTTTAACAGAAAAATCAAATCTGAACAGTAGGGTGACTATGGAGAGTTAGCGATGTCCTGAATCCCGATCACCCAAATTTGAATGGCGGAGAATTAGTGATATCTTGACGACAGAGAACCGTGGAAAAAGTTTTGTAATTGTTATAAATTTAAGAGCACACTAGAATTTTAAGAAAGAAAAAAGACGACGAATTGGTTTTGTGGTGGATGTCGTTCAAGGTTGATGTTGGCATGCCGTCAGGGTTTGATGGTTGCGGTGGAATGGTAGCCATGGAGATGAAGCAAGAAGAGACAAGGTTCATGAAAATCTTGATTTCCTGAAGAAGAAGAAGAAGAAGAAGAAGAAGAAGAAATTTGTTAAGACGGTGTCGTTTTACGCACAGCAAGAAACAATAGTGACCCCTCATTCTAAATTTAGACATAATCATTTATGAGATGGATGGGGCTTATAAAATACAATAAATATGATTTAGTAAGGGAAAGAGTTTCGCTTTAAATATATGGATGGGGCTTATAAAATACAATAAATATGATTTCAAAAATGTTAGAGGCCCCAAAAATTCTACCAAAAGTTTTACCAAATGTCTCACATGGGTGCGAGATATTTGGTAAAATTTTTAGTAGAATATTTGGGATCTCTAGTATTACTCATATGATTTAGGTAAGTGAAAGAGTTTCACTTTAAATATATCAAATCATCATAAATCTTATGACTTTTAAAGTATTTATAGTTACTAATAGACTTGGGCAATTAATAAGTTAATCTATTGGTGTATTAATACACAAAATGAGCAAATAGTGCATAACTTTTTATTGATAATTTAAACACTCCACGCGGTTAAATAAACTAATTTGTCTCTATTTACAAGCCAAACATAAAAGGTAAAGAACATAATTAGATAGTTGAAAATAAATGTAAAATTAATTTGTGTTTTTACCCGTGTTTAATAATTTATTGAATTTATCATGGAGAAAATGACTAAATTGCCATTGCCACCTTTAAAACTAGGTGCAGATTTTGGTGACCTTTGATTGACATGTGGGTTGAACTAAATTAGTCATTTGATCACATTGAAAAGTGTTGAATCAAAATTTATGTCTAAAATGTGTAACTGTGAATTATGTTATATATCCCCAAATTAATAGGCTACGACAATAGTAAAGCATATGTAGTAGACCAACATATTATGAAATGACCATGACAAATGGCACAACATATAGGAGGAAAGTAAATCCACTGTGAAAAGGTTAAAAAAAAAAAAGAAAAAAAGAAAAAAAGCAAGCCATTATATGAACAACAAATTATAGCAACAACGTAAGGCGCAATCCATACAAAAGCAAAACATAACTTACTCAAATAGGTAACAACAATGCCACAAAAAAGCATGAGATGGGGCCAAACCAAGTGTAAAGGGATCAATCACATACAAAAATTGCACTACATGAGATGATCAAAATGCGTTGTCTCATGCAAGAACTCAAACGTAACGAATACCGGCATAACAGGTTGGAGAAAAAAAAAAAAAACTATCCATCATAGCAACAATGGCCAAGATAATACAAAGAGTGAAAGCAAATCGGATAAAAATCCCTCCAATTGGTCAAACTCGTGAAGGCATGCATATGCATAAGGGCATAAGAGAACGATGAGTGTAAAATACAAGCCATCCCTTAAAGAAGGCAAACTCCTTATATTGTAGTGCTAAAATATATATATACCCATGTTTATGTATCTGTGAGAAATCAATTTCAATAATATAGCTATATACCTATATATATTATATGCAGGTCTTGATTGGAATGAGTACTAGTGGTGTACAAAAAATAAAAATGGTGGAGGTGGTGATTTTGTGGGTGTAGCGGTAGAGTTAGAAGGGTGTAGCTCTAATCATGCAAGTAATGGTGTTTATTTGGTGGTTTGTTGGTCACATGTCCAAGGAAAAACTAAATTAGGATTAAAATTGTTTAGTTTTAGAATTAACTTAAAAATATAAAAAGGTCCTATTAATGATGGTTTAATTTTAATACACATTTCACTTATTTTTATACATGTTTTAAATAATTGTTCATACATTTTTCAAACAACATTTTAGACCCAATATTAGCCATCGCTCGGTGATTAACATTTTCTCACATAAAATTAGATTATTAAGAAAATATATTTTGTAGACAAGTAAAAATATAAATATAAATTTCACGTCAGTAGTCATAATAACTGTAATAAAAAATATCAATATAATTTTAGAAGTAAAATAAATATTAAAAAAAAAAAGGCCAGAGTAATTCACCTATTAATTAACATTATTACTGAAATTTTTTAATTTATTTATTAATGGATTATTAGAGCAGCTCCAACATTACTATGCATATATTGCCTAGCAAAACGACAAGAAAAAATACACAAAAAATATAATAATGTTTATTTTGCCTGTACTACATCAACACACCTTATTTTAAACTAACTCAGCCTTCGTTTGGCATGTCGGCTAAAATATTTATTTGGGTTGGATTTTTTGATTATTTTTATGAGAAAAAAAGTAAAATAATTATGATTTAGATGTGATATTTTATCTTATTAGTTTTTTAGCTTATTGTATCTTTTTGTTGCTAATTTAACCAAAAAGCCAAATTAGCCTACATGCCAAACGAATGCAAATTTTCAAAAGAAAATGTTATATATGTAAAATAAAAATAGAAAAATTATATAATACCAACCTTATTTAAAATGTGTACCATATGCCCTAATTATGACGTTTTTGAACTTGAGTTATGACATATTGTAGTGATAGTTATAATTTGGTTATGACTTAGCATGGTGTTAGTTATGATTCATTATGATATTGGTTATAACATTATTTTAGTTATGGTAAATAAAGAAATAAAAGACTTTAGTTGTATCTTTTTGTTGTTTAGTTTTGACTCATTATTATTTTTAGTTATGATTAAAAATGTTTTAGTTATGACATTTATGTTAATCAATACTACAAATGCCATAACTTATATATGATACACATTTCAAAAGAGATGTATATAATAACATGACTCGTAAAAATTTTATACTTTTAATGACATACCACATAAGCCACTAGTGATACCATGATCCTCGATATGATTTTTTAAATAAATAACTTGGCATAAAGGTTGAGGAGACATGGCAAAAAATTCGTTTCACATAAGACTAACAATCTCCATTTATAAATTATAAGTAATGTAATAAAAATAAATAGAACAAGGATTGAAATGTAATAAAAATAAATAAAACAAGGATTGATGGGTTAGAACAGAAGAAATAGAGATGGAGCAACACAATAGCTGAAAGAATAATGTTTGGGACCCCCTTTTGGGGGTCACCCCCTCACCCCCTTTGCCACGTGACAGGGGGTGATTGGAGGAGCAGGAGCAGGAAAAAAAAGAAAAAAGAAAAGAAAAGGTAACCAATGAGAGAGAGAGGGGGTCAAAAGGGGTGGGGGAAAAGGGGGATGAATCATTATACTAGCTGAAAAATACTTTTGTCCAGCTTTCTACATTAGATACAATGTGGAGAGTCAAAATAAAATAAGATAAAAATGTCTTTTCTAATAAAGAGTATGGTGGAGATGCAAAATAAAACTTTACTAGCAAAAATACCTAATATACACATGTAGCCTCTTGCATTGGAGTTGCTATCACTAACAATTGAGTGGCAAACTAACACAGTAGAAGTATTTTTATTGAAATTGCTAAAAATAGCCTTTGGAATTATCATTAGTGTTGTAAAAAATGTGTAAAAAATGTATTTAAAAAATAAAAATATTTTGAAATATGTGAAAAATGCATTGAAATAATAAATATTTTGATATTTTGTAGTGTTTTATTAGGAGAAATTTTTTTAACTCCCACGTTTTAAGTTTGTAGAAGAATAAGGATAATAAACTTTTCAATACTAGCTAGGTTTTTCAAAAATGCACCTGACGAAAATACTCCTACCAATAATGTTTTCCACTTTTTAGGTAATTTGAAAACTTTAAAATTTAGTAACTTTTTATTTATACTTACACCTTTTTGCCAAATTTACATTTTTATAATCATCTCATTTGTTCGTGTAAATTTTTTTTTAAAAATGCAAAATTTTACTGAAGAAAGTAAATGAAAATACAACAAAATTGTATTGATTTTTGCACTCTGACAATTTCACTATCCAAACTCAAAGTAATTTTTGTATCAATATAAGTCCCTAATTTCAAATTTGTATATAATTCAAATTGAGTACTCTAAATTGATGAATTTTAAGTACTGTCTCAATGAAAGTTCTCCAAAACGATAAACTTTTATTGTGCAATATAAAGAGATTAGAAAATAATAGAAGAAAGACAACACACACACACAGAGAAGAATGAGGAGAAAAAATAGATAAACATACATAAATCAAATAAGATTATGCAAGGAATTTTGTTATCACAAATAAACTTGATAGAGATGTGAATATAATGATAGTTGAGGGATGCTGGCAGTGGAAAATAGTGGTCGTAGCTGTGGCAAACAGTGACAGATAGTGGCTATGATCGATGATGATGGTAATTGATGGTGGCAGTGGTAGACGGTGACAGTAGCAGTAGGAGGCGATGCTGTAATTGATCATGATAATGGTGATAGTGGTGGCAATATTGGACAGAGCTAATAACAAACTTCCATATCTGAAGCATGTCGAAGTGAAAGAAAGAGAAAAAAAAAATGTAAATAGAATATTGTGGAAGAGAACGAGTTATGGAAAATAAGGTTTATGGTTTCAAGGTTATTCTTGTATTTTAAAGAAAAATATTTTCTTATTCTCCTAGAGTTTGAAACCTTATAGACTTTAATTACTAAACAAGTCATTGTTATACTTGAACTCTTACACAAACTTGAGGTTTATGGTTTCAAGGTTATTCTTGTATTTTAAAGAAAAATATTTTCTTATTCTCCAAGAGTTTGAAACCTTATGGACTTTAATTACTAAACAAGTCATTGTTATACTTGAACTCTTACACAAACTTGTGGAGAGATATCTTTCTATATTTCTCATTTATTAATAGCCCTCATACTTTGTTTTGATTGAGGGTCTTAGCGAGAAAAGAAAAGAAATGAAGAGAATAAAATTTATAATTACTTGTTTAGATGATTAATGAAGTGAGTAATGGTGAAAAATGAAAGAAAATGATAAGAAACATAAATCACACAAATCACACTAAACTTAAGCTTTGTTTCTTACCAAAAGTTGTGAGATTTTGTAAGAAAAAAAGTAATCTTTTAATCATATAGTCCACCCCTATCTAAAAAGTCATAGTCCACCTAAATAAAAATGTGATAAATCACAATATTTTATTTTACCAAATAAGTAAGAAATTTTAATCATTTCTTTTTAGCTCTCAATCCAGAGTATAGTATAAATGTTGTTATAAGAGGATATTTTTTTTTTATGGGAAAAACTATGGTACAAAAAGACAACGCGAGGCTATGACCTCCTATTGTTGTGAAAATTTTTGTTTACTATGCCTCCGTTTGGGAAGTGGATTGGCTTTTTGGCTTTTTGACTTTTTTGGCTATTTTAGCCTGGGCTAAAAAGCTTGGTTTGGGAAGGACTTTTTGGCTTTTTTGACTTTTTTTGTGAGAGAATAATGTAATGATTATAGGTTGGATGTGATGTTTTGTTTGTTATGGCTAAAATAGCCTATTTTGTTTTTTGTGGCTAAAATAGCCAAAAAAAACCTGAAAAAGCCCTTGCCAAACACAGGCTATGATACTTTTAAAATATATATTATCTTATTTTATTGTTTACCATGATACTTTTAAAATATATATTATCTTATTTTATAAATAAAATAACTTCCTAGTATGGAAAAAAAAAAATCTCATTATTCTGTCATCTTATGTTATTTTTTTGTATTTTATACAAAAAAAATTATTTATTATAATAGAGATTATTTTTATGGTATTTGATTTTTTTTTATATATTTATATTTATAGTTTATATATCATATTATATATACGTGTGTTTGTATATATAATGAAAAAAATTTATTTATCTTTGGGCCCTTCGTGATAAAATCCTGATACACCTTATAATTACAGAAAAATGACATAAGAGCATCTCCAATGGTTATTGCTATATTGCCATTGCCATTGCTATAATTTAGCAATGAATAGTACTATTTTGCCAAATTATAGCAATGGTGTTCCAATGGTCATTTATTATTTTGGCAAATCTCAACCAACTTTCCCTCAAAGTTTGTAAGTGTTATTTAGATATAGGTTTTTTTGTGATTTTTTTTTTGTCTTTTGTGACCTTTTTTTAATTGTTTGCAAAAAAAAATTATATATTTATATTATTCCTGACTAATCAAATAGAAAAAAATTTTAAAAATTAAAAAATTGAAAAAAAAAATTAAATATAATTCACCATACCAAAAAACATATCACTCATATTTAATAAAAAATTTTAACTACATATAAAAAATAAACTATTACCAATTACCCACCAATTTTCTATTTGTAAAAATTCAAAACATTATTATTTCAATATAATAGGCGTTTGAAGATATGACCGTTTGACACACATTGGTGTTTGTTTTTATTTTTATTTTTTAAGCCAAACAGAGTACAACGACTCTATAAATTTTCATCACCACCGTCCACGTGTTGGTCATCAATGATTGAGATGATTTGTGTAGAATCATCCAACCTTTTATTCCTCTCTCTCTCTCTCATTGTCTCTCTCATCATTTTCTCATCCCTGCCCCTTTTAGTCTCCATCTCTCTGGTGTCGATCTCTCTCACTTTCTCTCTCACTCTATCCCTCTCCCATCTCTCATTTTATTAATCTCTCTCTCACTGTCTCTCTCACCATTTCCTCCTCCATGTCCCTCTCAATCTCCGTATCTCTTTCTCTCACTCTCAGATTCATTTATCATCTCTCTCTGTTCGAGCGGGCAATGGTGTCGATCCCACTCACTTTCACTCTCTGCTCTCTCTCTTCGATCGGTGATGGTGTCTATCCCTAATCGCTGAAGACAACATTTCCTCCCCCCTTTCATTGTCAGTCTCCCTCTCCCCAACTGCCGCCGTCTACCCCCACCCCTTTGTTTCTCTTACGCCTCTTTGTTACGCTCTGTCTGACTCCTACAATGAATCGACGATGTTGGACAAGATCACGAAGAAGATTAAAACCCTAATGATGAATACAAAGAAGATCATCCAAAGAACGCAAAGAAAATCAACCCATTTCTATCAGGTATTTTTTTTGACTTCACTCTATTGATTTTCTTTTTTTTTTTTTCTAATTTTGTTTGCTTCAAATTGGTGAAATCGAAACCCTAATTTTGTTTGCTTTAAATTTTGATTTTCTAATTTTTCTGTCAAGTATTTTTTTGTTTGCTTCAGATATTTTGTTTTTTAATTTTTTGTATTTGAAAATTGTTGGGTGAATTTTGAAATTTCAAAATTTGTGTGATTTTTAGGCGAATGTGAAACTATGTTTGGAAAGGAAGATGAAAAAAAGGAGGAAAAGAGGGAGGCAACGGTTGGTTGAAGCTGACTTGGCAGCTTTGGCATATTTGACACAAGGTTTGACAATTGTCAAAGATAGCAACTGCTAAAAGTTGCCATTGGAGATGCCTTTCTATCAATTGCTGCCATAATTTAACAATAGCAGCTCCAATGACACACCATTGAAGATCCTCTAACTCTATACTTTTTGAGTTATAATTAAAAACTAAAGTCATAATCAAACACAAAAAAATTATAAATAAATATCTCAAAATAATATATAATTAAAAAAATAAAATTAATCATAACTAAAAAAATAATTAAAAATGCATATAATAGTAGCAGTATATAATAAAATTTTCTATTTTTTTATATTTTTAAAATAGCAGAAGAGGTCCAAAAAAAAAAAAAAAAAAAAAGTATGTGTACGGAGAACCGGGGCAGGGCTGTCATTTTGGCAATGCTCTGGCTCATTTAAATAAGCATTGTGGATGGTGTTGTTGGGGATTTTTCCAAAGAATAGAGAAGAGAAAGGGCCGATAGGTGTGTCCTGATAGGTGTGTGTGTGTCTCTCTCTCTCTCTCTCTCCTATATACTCTCTCTCTGTCTCTCTCAACTATAATAATTAAACCCTCCGGCTTTTTGTTTCTCCTCTTTTTTTTGGTTTGGTTTGGTTTTGTTGTTACTTCCTTTGCAGTGAGACGGGAAGTGGTATTTGAAGAGTGGTTTTGAGGTAAACGATAGCGGTATTAGGGTTTTAGTTGTTGGTCAAACATATTTGATTCTCTGCAGAATCGATTCTCTCTCTGCTTAATTGATTTCTGCTTGTTTTTACTGATTTTGGCTTATTATTCTGTACAGATCTACATTCTATTGGCTTCACTTTACTCTTTTTCACTCGGATCCATTGCGATTTCTGGGTTTTCGCTTCTTCCGTCTCTTGTTTGTTATTGCTCCATTTTTTTTTTTAAATATTTTTTTTTTGGGTGATCTTGTGCCTTAAGTTGGTTAGATCTTCTCTATCGATGTGAACCTTTTTGCCTGTGTTTTCAGATTTATTTATTTATAATCTATTTTATGTGTAGTGGTTCTGAAAATGGCTTTACCGTTAGGGCTTCAGGTATTTTGCGATTTTGTTTTTGCTTTCTGGTGTTGGTATAAGAGGCTTTGTTGTATTTATTTGTTATTGTTAATTTGTTCGATGTGATCGCGCTTTGGATTTGGTATATTGATTAATTTCTTAGTGCAAGTCACTGGACGTACTTATTATTTTGCTGTCTGTGTTCTTTAACTTTGGGTTTTTATGATTAAATGTTTACACAGTAACACAAAAAACTAAGGGATTTTTTCCAAGTTATTCCCCAAATTACATGAAATCTATTGAAAATTTGTTTAGTCATCATATTTTTTAATTTTTAATTTTTTTAATTTTTTTTATATATTCAAACCCTAGTGAAAACATAAATGCTCCCACATTTTGTAATATGACCATTTACAGACATCTATTTTATAGCTGGTTTGAAGTAGTGTGTTACTAAATTCCCATTTCAGGAACCACATTTTCATATGTAGTTTGAAAAATGAGCTAAAAAAAATACTAATTTTAAAAATGTAGGAGTTTACAGCCTAGCTTTTTGGGGTCTCCCATAAATTGTCCCATCTAAAAATTTTGTTAGTGAGAGGTACTGTGGCCTTGGTTGTTCATTGTTTATATTCAACATATCTATTGGTTATATTTGTCTTTTCATGGGCACGGCACACTTTATAATTAAATCTGGATGGTACCATTGGATTATCCTTGTTATAGGGGAGGAGTGATTGATTGTGCCTGTTATGTTTCTCCTTTTTCTTTCATGTCTCAATCATATGGTTTTGCACAATGCTTGAAGTTGTTTGTTGTTCCAGTCTTTCATAAATAAGTTTGTGTTGTGTTTGGTGCAGGTATTATCATGGTGAGGAAGAGGAGAACTGAACTTCCTGGTGGGGGAGAAAGCTCTGAGTCTCAGGAAGCAAGTGGAGGCCGTGGTGGTGGTGCCCAACGTCCGCCAGCTCAACAGCAACAGCAACAGCAGCAGCAGCAGCAGGGAGGTGGTCACCAAGGAGGAGGTAGAGGATGGGGTCCCCAATCTCAACAAGGAGGTCGTGGAGGGTATGGTGGGCGGGGGGGTGGTGGCGGTGGTGGTGGACCCCAGCGTGGTGGAATGGCAGGTCAGCAGTATTATGGTGGGCCCCCTGAGTATCACCAACAAGGCAGGGGAGGTCCGCCACGAGGAGGGGTATCACAGCAGCGGCGTGGTGGCAGCAGCAGTAGTGGCGTGGGTGGTGGCCTTGGGGTTGTACCTTCTGCTGGTGGGCCTTCTAGACCACCAGTTCCCGAGCTGCACCAAGCAACCCAGGCTTCTTATCAGGCCGGGGTGACCACACAGCCTGTGGCATATCCAAAACCAGCAGAGATGCATGGTGAGGCCAGCTCTTCATCCCCGGTACCTGATCCAAGCCTTTCACAAGTGACATCGAAAGTTCAGGGGCTTTCTCTGCAGGAAGAAGGGACCTCCAGCCAGGCAATCCAGCCTGCGCCTCCATCGAGTAAATCAATGAGATTTCCTCTTCGTCCAGGCAAGGGTAGCAGTGGTACCAGGTGTATTGTCAAGGCTAACCATTTCTTTGCTGAACTGCCAGACAAGGATTTGCACCAATATGATGTGAGTATTTTGATTATTTTCATGTTTCTGGTTGTATTCTTTCAGTGTAAAAGCAACTGAAAATTTCATGGTTATAAGCCTTTTTCTTGTTGCATGTTAGGTTTCAATTACCCCAGAGGTGACATCTCGAGGCGTTAACCGTGCTGTGATGGAACAACTAGTTAAAATGTATCGGGAATCTCATCTTGGCAAGCGGCTTCCTGCTTATGATGGAAGAAAGAGCTTGTATACTGCGGGTCCTCTCCCTTTCACTTCAAAAGAGTTCAAAATCACTCTCATTGATGAAGATGATGGAACAGGCGGTGCTAGGTTTTCTGCTTACATTATCTTTTAATTTCTTTCTTTTTCTTTGAAAGTTAGTAAGCCAACATTCAAGTACTCTTGTATTTATTTATTTAGTTTGCTGATCCGTCACATTTCCCCCCTTGAAACAGGAGAGAGAGGGAATTCAGAGTTGTGATAAAATTGGCTGCACGTGCTGACCTGCACCATTTAGGGTTGTTTTTACAAGGAAGGCAGGCCGATGCACCGCAAGAAGCTCTTCAGGTTCTGGACATTGTTTTGCGTGAACTGCCCACAATGCGGTGAGGAATATGATTTTCCATGGCATATGATTCTGCTAATATCATTCTAGCATTGCTAGTACTTTTTTGGGGTTCTTTTGCATTTTATCTTTCTTGGGTTTGATAAGCTAGTACTAGTAGTGTTACTGCCACTACCTTTTAAATATTTTTTCCTAGTTCAGTTGTAATGACTAGCTAGTGTTGTGGAATTGGTGGTAGATATTGTCCCGTGGGCCGCTCATTTTATTCCCCTGATTTGGGGAGAAGGCATCCATTGGGTGAAGGACTAGAAAGTTGGCGTGGCTTCTACCAAAGCATTCGTCCAACTCAGATGGGGCTGTCACTGAACATAGGTAAACAGTTTTTTGTTGTGATTTTACTTATCCTGACAATTTTTTAACAGCTCCTGTACTGACACAATTTATGCTAGTTGATCCTGCAATATGTGATGCTACAATACTTCTTTCCTACACTTCTTAGTCAGTCTCTCCTTTTAAATGGCTAATTGTGTTTTTGTATCATTGCAACTTGAATTACTTGTGCAGATATGTCCTCCACTGCTTTTATTGAGCCACTGCCTGTCATTGATTTTGTGACTCAGCTTCTGACTAGGGATGTGTCTTCAAGACCATTGTCTGATGCTGATCGTGTGAAGGTGAGATAATATTCATTTCTTATATTGACAACTATTTTATGTTATTAATTGGACTCCAGAGTACTGATTTTATTGTCTTTTGCTATGCTGCTTCTTCTGTGTCCAGGGTTGTCTTTTGAAGATCCATTTTCTCCCACTTCTCTTTTGTTTTTTGGGGAGTCAATTTTCTTTTTGCGTTGACTTTATAGCCTCTTCCAGTTGTTTGTTTAAATAATGGTTTCTAAGTTGAACATTTTATTAAGTTCACTACCAGTCAACTTTAATTTAGATAAAGCACATCTGCACGCTTGTTAAACTTCTTTTTTGTTCCTCTGTCTCTGTCTCTTGGGTACATTGGTAGCTGTAGCCTGGGGAGGGGGAAACTCTTGCCTTCGGCAAGACTTGAACTCTTGGCCTCCTGATGAGATGCATAAGTTTTGGCCAACTGAGTTACCCACTTGGTTAATTTATTATTTTTTGTCTGTTCTTACTGTGTACATTCTTTTTGACCTTGCGGTACCTACTTCATTTTTAACCTATTAATTTTCTCTCTCACTATGTCTTAATTTGTACTTTTTTTTAAAAATTTTAGGGATAATTTTTTTAAAAAAACCTCCAGGTTTTAGCCTTGTAACAAAATAAAGTTTTCAATTTTGTTAATTTAAACCCTAATCTTTTGATTTGTTTTTAATCTCAACTATTTGCCTATTTTTGTTAAATAAAACCCGATAAAAAAAGAGGAGTATTTTAGTCATTAAACTCAATGTAGCTACACAATATGTCTAGAATATTCTTTCATTGAGTTTAATGAATGAAATATTCATTTTTTTCATTAATTGAACTCAATGTAAATAGTCAAAATAGTTTATATTGAAAACAAATAAAAAGTTTAGGGTTTAAATTGATCAAATTAAAAATTCATAGTTTACTTTGTTACAAGACTCGAAGTAAGTTTTTTTTTTTTTTTGGTTTGTTTGTTTGTAATTTCCCCAAATTTTATCTGTGTTTCTATGTAAACACTTTGTTATGACGTGTTAATTTTGCTTTCTGTTCCAAATTTATTCGTCCTACATAGTTGTTTCTTCAAATGGAGTTCTTTAGAGAATATTTAATGTGGAAAATGCTGCTTAAACGGATTTCTTACATGAGTTCCCACGTGTATATTAATGTGGACGACCCCACTACTTCTCTGTCTAGTGTTAAGAACATTTGGTGAGAAGTCTGTTTATGTATAACATTACTCATTCAATGCACAGCTTGCATGCAGTTAAGTTGATAAATTGGGTCATTGATCTGGATAGCTTACTTGTGTAACAGATCAAGAAAGCTTTGAGGGGAGTGAAGGTTGAAGTTACTCACCGTGGAAATATGCGCCGAAAATACCGAATAACTGGTTTAACATCACAGGCAACAAGAGAGCTAACGTAAGAGTCAATGTGTAGTTTGTGATCCTTGATGAAAATTGTTAATTTCCCCTCTATAATTTTCTGCATTTTGTTGAGATTCTCTTTGCATGTCTTTTCTCTAAGTCTTTTATTGTTCATATGTCTTAGCTTCCCAGTTGATGAAAGAGGGACAATGAAATCTGTTGTTGAGTACTTTCACGAGACCTATGGTTTTGTGATCCAACATACTCAATGGCCTTGTCTACAAGTTGGGAATCAGCAGAGGCCAAATTATCTGCCTATGGAGGTCAACACTTCCCTTTTAACCCTGTTCCCTTGTGTGTGTTGATGTGCAAACCTATTTGTCAAATAGTAAAATAATAAAAAATGGTTGATGCCAAACTGTGTTCATGAATTTAGGTGTGCAAGATTGTGGAGGGTCAGAGGTACTCCAAGAGGTTGAATGAGAGGCAAATTACTGCTTTGCTTAAGGTGACCTGTCAGCGTCCTCAAGAAAGGGAGCAGGATATTCTTCAGGTTCGTTTTTGTGGTAAATTTATGTGTTTGGTTGTTTAATGTTACTCCCCTGGTGTAACATCTAATATCCTGAGTGGCTGTTATGATTTGTGTATGCAACTACAAGTTCTGTGTGTCTTTTGAGACACGTACTTGGGGGATTGGCTATTAGAAATAGTTGTCATACCGGAAACCAAAGAATGGAGATTAAGTTATTTAGCTAAACACCTTTCTGTTTGTTTCTATGAGATTGGATTTAAGAATATGGTATACTTTTAGAAGTAATGAAGGTAATATAATTCTAAATTGTTTTTGTGATGTATGTAATAATAGTTCTAAACTAGTGTCATGGATGGCTTAACAGAAGACTGTATATCAGGAAGTAGGTTTTATTGATTCATTAAGGATAACTGTTTGTCCATTGGGTGTGTCCATTGTAGGAACTGAATCTCACTTCGGTGTCGTTTGGGAAGAGGCCTTTTTAGTAGCTTTTTGGCTTTTTTTATGAGGTGAAAAAAGTTGTGCTTGGAAATGATTTTTTGTGTCTTTTTTAGTTGTATAGAAAAATGTGAAAAACTGATGTGATGTTTTGGATTTTGTCTAAAATTTCCATTTTACCGTTATTTTAGTTTTATGGAAAAGTTTAATGTGACAGTATCTTGGTCTTTTTACACTGGTAGAAGCCAACCTTTTTAGATGCGGGCCAAACATGCCTGGGTTTTTTGGTTTTTTTTAGCCTTTTAGCTTTTTTTGGGCTAAAATAGCTTCTTTCCAAATGAGGCCAACATGTGTCCTGAAGCTAGGAGTGTATTTATGGATTCTTAGAGGGATTGATGTGTATGCTATGTGCACTGACATGTTATTTGTGTATGTCATACTATGGGAATTAAGTATGTTTTAAATTTAATTTTATTAACCATTTATAAGTTTGTACGAGTAACAATCATTCTTTAATATGGAGTGAAGATGGTATAAACTGTACAAGGGCCATTTTTATTTTTTTTAAAATTTTTTTTATAGTAGGACTAAGGTCTTTTACATCATGCCAAGTCTATTCTGGCTTTGCTATTATGTGGTTGTCTTCTTGGTTGCTCTATTTTGTACCACAGAACTCTAATTTCTCATGTGTCATATCGGTTTGCTCTACAAGTGCTGTGGAATTCTAATTTTCGTGATTTATATATCCTATTTTTGCTTATCTAAAAAATTGTGCTTCCATAAGTCCAATGACCAATCCATTATCAGTCCCCCCCACCCGACAAATAAAACACGCAAAAAGTAAGAAAAGAAAATGAACAAGTACATTAGCCATTTATCCACTTTAAAAAAATTCAAGTTCGTTTTCTGCATTCTGTTCGTAGAAACATATGTGAGCTGCCAAAAAAATAAAAATACATAGAAACATATGTAAATTGTTGAATTTCAAAATGTACAAGCTACCAGATGCTTAATCTGGTACTCTGGAGAAATCACATGTTCTTAGCAATACACCTATACTGGAATGTTGCTGAGAAGTACCTGATGCCATATTGTGGAAAAACCCTCAGCATTTTTCGTCCATCTGCAGACTGTTCATCACAATGCTTATGCTGATGATCCTTATGCAAAAGAGTTCGGAATCAAAATTAGTGAGAAGCTAGCTGCAGTGGAAGCACGTGTTCTGCCTGCTCCCTGGGTAATTGGCCAATCTTGTTTTCATTGTTGCTGGATTCATCTTTTTGGTGTATGCATCTTTTGAAAATGCTAATTTGATGGCTTTGGCATCTGTTGATGTGCACTGTCTGTGTAGCTTAAATACCATGATACCGGCAGGGAAAAGGATTGCCTTCCACAAGTTGGTCAATGGAACATGATGAATAAGGTATTGTTATCTTGTTTAAAATTGGATTAGCATATTCAAGCATGTGATCTTTTTGAATTATACACATTGTTTTTTACTGGGAGATATGTATATATACCAACTTAGTGTTGCAATTTTATTGTTACTAATATTTTTAAAGTGTCAATCATCAACGTCAATACACAAATTTGTAAATGAATTTTTATCAAGTTAAGCTTTGGAGTTTATATGACTGTAATATCAAATCATCTGCTGTTTTGGTTAAGGACTAGTATATTTATTCAAACGAGTGGTTGGGGCACAGACATAGTATATCGAAAATGTGAATTCTTATCTTTTGTGGGTCCTAGTTAAGTGATATATATTCATCTTTTTTTGGTCAATATCATTTTACTTGGTACTTGTTTGCAGAAAATGGTCAACGGGGGAACTGTAAACAATTGGATCTGTATAAATTTTTCACGGAACGTGCAAGACAGTGTTTCTCGGGGCTTTTGTAATGAGCTTGCACAAATGTGTGTTATTTGTGGCATGGTATGGGCCTTGAGATATCTTTACTCTAATTATTTCTCATACACAAGATGGCTTTGAGTTCTCTGCACTGAACTTTTAATGCTTGGCCTTGCATAGGTATTTAATCGTGACCCTGTGCTCGCACCACTGAGTGCCCGTCCTGATCAGGTAGAACGAGTCTTGAAAGCTCGGTTCCATGATGCGATGACTAAACTCCAGCCTCAGGGCAAGGAGCTTGACCTGCTAATTGTTATTCTGCCAGATAACAATGGCTCTCTTTATGGTATGAAATTGATTTCAACCGACCAATTTGCGTTTCCTATTTATTCATGTCTTGGGCCCCATAGTCTAGGCTGTGTTGTTCTGTCATTGAACTGTATTTTCTGTTTTCTGTTTTAGGTGATTTGAAGCGTATTTGTGAGACAGATCTTGGGATTGTTTCCCAGTGCTGTTTGACAAAACATGTATTTCGGATGAGTAAGCAGTATCTTGCCAATGTGGCATTAAAAATTAATGTGAAAGTTGGGGGAAGGAATACAGTTCTTGTTGATGCAATATCAAGGCGCATACCTCTAGTTAGCGACCTACCTACCATCATTTTTGGTGCTGATGTTACCCATCCTCATCCTGGCGAAGATTCAAGCCCTTCCATTGCGGCTGTATGATAACTTCACGACTTCTGTGATGCATTTATTTCATGTGTCTAGATTCAGTGCATTTCCTAACTTTTATTATTGAAGTTATTTGTTTCTGGTTAATTCTAGGTTGTTGCTTCTCAAGATTGGCCAGAGGTTACAAAATATGCTGGTTTGGTTTGTGCTCAAGAGCATCGCCAGGAACTCATCCAAGATCTGTTCAAATCCTGGCAAGATCCTGTAAGAGGAACTGTGACTGGTGGAATGATCAAGTATGATTAACAATCTCTTTTCTGTTCTCTTTGTATAAAAAACGAAACAGTAAAAAAGGAAAGAATAGAAAAATGTGGAAATCCTTCCTCCTTTAATGTGCACTGTTGTTTTTTAGTTTGTGTTGAAAATTGATAGTTTTTAGTAGGTTGAATTTTATATCCATTTTGTTCTTATAAATGTCAGGGAACTTCTCATCTCCTTCCGTAGAGCAACAGGGCAGAAACCACAGAGGATCATATTTTACAGGTACTATCACATTCTCTTGCTTTTGTCTCATGCAGTTTGGGTTGTTTTGCTTTTTGTTATTTATTTTTATTTTTATTTTTTTTTGAAGTAAGCAATTTTTATGCCCAAAAATTAGCATGATTACACTGAAGTTCAAGAAACAATAAACCTCTCTTGCCTGATGGGCTAGGTGTTGACAATAATTCGAAAGGATGAGTTGCAAGAAAAAGCCATAAAACACAACCAAAGGCCTAGCCCAATTTAGTGATGCTGACATCATTCATCTGCTCATATCTTCTTTCTATCAAAATAACCTGTTTTTGACAAATTTGGAGAAAAGTTGTTTCTCTACCCCAGTGCTCACATGCTTCAAGAAATGGAATTTAAACCAAAGTTCATTACTCATTCAGCAAAATAGGTTATCATGGAGTAGTCCTGCTTAAACCAAGAAACATTGCAATCCAAGTGACTTGCTTTACAGTGTGGACGGACCTGTCCTGGGACACCATGGCAGCCAAATAAATTTGTGCTTGCTATGCCTAACCACTGTATTGTGCTGTTGTATCAGGGACGGTGTCAGTGAAGGACAGTTCTATCAGGTTTTGCTTTATGAACTTGATGCTATCCGGAAGGTGATTATTTTTCCTGGTTTACTTTCCTTGGTCATTTAGCTTTCTTCATCCCATCAGACTGGAAATTACGAAAAATATAATTTTTTCTTTTCTGTAAACCTTGTAGGCATGTGCGTCTTTAGAACCAAACTATCAGCCCCCAGTTACTTTCGTTGTGGTTCAGAAACGGCATCACACAAGGTTGTTTGCCAACAACCATCGTGATCGAAATGCAGTGGACAGGAGTGGAAATATATTGCCGGGTAAGAAAGCAAGCATGATGCATCATCATGGTTTCAATGACTATGTTTGCTTATAATTCCCTTGTGATGTAACCTCTTTATGTGAAATTTACAGGTACTGTTGTGGATTCCAAAATCTGCCATCCGACTGAATTTGACTTCTATTTATGCAGTCATGCTGGCATTCAAGTAAAGCCTACATATTCACTGTTCAATGTATGCTTTAATCACTGTTTTGGATTTTGTTGCTCAGTGAGTTTCTTGTGATTGACAGGGTACTAGTCGACCAGCTCACTACCATGTGTTGTGGGATGAGAACAAGTTCACAGCTGATGGGCTCCAATCACTGACAAATAACCTTTGCTATACGTACGTATACTCTGCAGAGACTCTTTTTCAGACAATATTAGCAAAATTTATTAACTTGCCTGTATCGTCATAGATTGATCCTTTTCAGTTTTTGTTATTGAATGGTCTTGTTTTTTTTGTTGTTTAGGTTAGTTCATTTAATCCTTCTCAATTATTGTTCTTGAATCATCAACTTATGTCAGAAAATTTGTGCATCTGATGGTTGTTTCTGCCCTCCTGTTCTAAAACTTTGGTGTAATTTTGTATTGGTTTCATAATTCTTTGCAGATATGCGAGGTGCACACGCTCTGTCTCCATTGGTTAGCTCTTTGTGCCTATGATTTTGCTTTGGTTTGTGTTTAATGATAATGTAACTAGCAAATTCTAGTTTTATATCTTATTATTTGCTGTTTCCTTTTTGTTTTGTCAGTGCCTCCTGCATACTATGCTCATCTGGCAGCTTTCCGTGCTCGATTTTACATGGAACCAGAGACATCCGATAGTGGTTCAATGAGCAGTGCAGCGGTTGGCCGTGCAGGCATGATGGTTGGTCCAGGTGCACGTAGCACAAGGGTACCAGGTGCTAATGCCCCTGTTAGACCCCTCCCTGCCCTTAAAGACAATGTCAAGAGGGTAATGTTTTATTGCTAGATATGCCCCCTATCATATGGTCACATATGTTCCTTTTGGCTACTCATGAGACTGATGTTAATACAATTCACTTAATTTAATGTCTTTAAGTAAAGTTTATCGTAACAATCACATTGGCATTGCTTGATTGATGAAATGTCCAGTGAAGTAAATTGGTTCTATTAGCCAAGTCAGAGACGTGCAACACTGGAAATGCTAAGGTGATCTTATTTTGTGTTTGATGAATGCTATGCTGCAGTGTTTCTTTTGGTTTGATAAAAAAAGTTTGTTACTTGATTATTGCTGAACGTTGCTTTTTTTCTTTTACCTGTGGCAATTTTGAAATGTATGCTCTGAATTTTGTTGCTTCAAAGTGCTATTTAGCTGCTGTTGCTTATTGGCCTGCCGTTGGTTCTCCTTTGGAATCGTGATTTTAATTAAAAAATTTTAAAATTCTTTTCAGAATTGATAATCAAATATACAATTCACTAACTCAATTTCAAAATTATTTTAAGAACTCAATCAAATACCCAATTTAAAATTTAATTCAATTTTTTTTTTCAATACTTAAAACTTTTAAAATTCTGTTTAAAAAAATTAAATTAAATTTATATTATTTTATTGGGCAAATTACATATACACCCCTCCAGGTTTGGTTAAATTACAGATACCCCCCTGAGGTTTCGGAAATTACATCCCGCCCCCTGAGGTTTGTATTTTCATAACAATTTACCCCCTGAGGTTTATATTTCATAACAAATTACCCCCTAATTTCTTATGCAAATATAGCATTCAGGGGGGAATTCGTAATTTCTCAAACCTCAGGGGGTATCTGTAATTTTGTCAAACCTGGAGGGGTGTATATGTAATTTGCCCTATTTTATTTTATTTTTTAAAATTATTTTTAGAATTGTGATTTGAGTGTGAAATTATATTTTATGTGTTGAAATGAATTTTGAAAAGAGAATTTATTTGATTGTGAGTTTTGAAATGAATTTTGAGTTGTATTTTAAAAAAAAAAAATTTATTTATTTTTTTAAATATTTTAAAAAAATTATGTCACTTTTTAGTGTAAATATTTATTTATTTACTAAATGTACTGTATTTTATGTAATCGTGTTGTATTTTTTGTAAATATTTAAAGATTTAAAAAAATATTTTTTATTTTAGAGTATATAATTTTATTTTATTTTTAAATATTTTTTAAATATTTTATTTTTTTTAATTTAATAAAAAATTAGATCGTCATATATATATATATATATTTCTAAATCATAACAAATTATTTGGTCAATATTTTAAAAAATAATAAATTTTTTTTATTCTATTTAAAAAAAATTAAATTTTTAATTTTATTTTATCTTTTAAAATTATTTTTAGAATTGTGTGATTTGAGTGTTTGAGTAATGTGTTGAAATAAATTTTGAAAAGAGAGAATTTATTTAGTTATGAGTTTTAAAAAGAATTTTGAGTTGTATTTTAAAAAAAATTTGATTTATTTTTTAAATATTTAAAAAAATTATTTTATTTTTTAGAGTAAATATTTATTTATTTATTTATTTACTTTAATGCCCTGTATTTATATATATGTTGTATTTTTGATAAATATTTTAAATATTTAAAGATTTTAAAAAATATTTTTATTTTAGAGTATATAATTTTTATTTTATTTTTTACTTTTTTTTAAATATCTAATTTTTTAAAATTTTAAAAAAATTTAGATTGTCATATATATCTGAATCATAACAAATTATTTGGTCAATACTTAAAAAAATAACAAATATTTTTTTGAATTTTTTTTTTTTTTGAATTTGTTTTCAATAAAATTTTGAAAAGAGTTTGATTATGAGTTTTGAAAATAATTTTTTGAATTATGTGTTTAATTGTGAGTTTTGAAAATAATTTTTGAGTTGAGTTTTGAGTTATATGTTTGGTCATGATTTGATTGTGGAATTGTGTTTTGAGTTTAAAATATTAGAAAAATTAAAATATTTACAAAATAAAAAATGTTTAAAATAAAAAAAAAATTAAATAAAATTATATATTAAAATTAAAATTAAATCAAACGGATTGCTTCAAGTTTTTTCAGATGCATGTACTTGGGTTTTTTTCAATTTTGTTTTTGGATTTTGCTTGTGCTAATTTACTTAGGCTTTGTTTGGATTTTAGAATTGGCCAAGTGTTAATGGTTGCTAATATTCGGAGTTTATCCTTGTCAGGATTGATTCAAAACGAAATGGAATGCAATGGGCAATTGTTATTTCTTAATTTTCTTATAGAATAATGATTTTCTTGCAATTTTTTTTTAGTTAATCACAGCTCATTTGGTAACACTATAAATAAACTATTTATATTACGTTACTTTTCTATTTTTTTGCATGTCTTTTTATAATAAACCCAAAAAATCAGTTTATAAATCATTCCTAAAACAACCCAATGTGAAATGTTTATTTCATTTCACTTATTTACAGTGAACCAAACAGCAGATCATAAGGTAGGTTTGACTGGTATTATAGTGATAGGAAATGCATAAAATAGATTTTTTCATTTATGTGTGTATGTTTAGTAATAGTATTGGAAAGTTGATTTTTTTTTACAATTATCTTAAACTTCTAAATAGATTTTTTCTTCGCCAACTATGTTTAAAGATTTGCTACTTGCAATCTAAAATTTTAAAAAAAAAATAAAAATGCTTAGGTAGGTTTTTTTTTTTTTTTTTCTTCGAGAAAGTGGTTTACAATTGTTATATTTTGTAAATTTTTACCTCAAGTGAATGTACGATTTTTTTTCCCCCAGCTTTAAGTTTTTCAACTTAGAAAGTTAAAATTTTCAATTATTTTTTCATGAAATTTACATTCTAATAAAATGAATCCAAAGAAATTTTTTTTCCCTGTTATTGTTACATCTTCTACTATTTTTACTTTTCTTCATAAAATTCTTTTTATACCCAATGATTGTAAAGCAAAATTTATTTTTTTGCTTGGTTTTTTTTTGGTAAATTAGGAGCGCCACTTGCTAGTAGTTATAGCCTGCCAAAGGAAAGTGCATTTGTAATTTGTTAAATTATAATTGTATTATAGCGAAAGTATATAAAATGAAGATAAAATATTAGATATAACAGCGATATTATATGGTGTTATTACCATCTTATAAACAATTTCATTTTGTGATAGGGATTATTACAATATGGTTAAGTAAGAAAAGACAAGACTCATTCACCTTATTTGTAATTTTTTATTAATTAGTGATATCAAATAAGATAATATTATTGTTACATTTAATGTTTATTCTTGGAACAATATTTGTTATGATGGTTTTTAATCATATTCCGATCCCTTATGCTGATGAAATATAAGTTTTAACAAGTCCTAACTATAGAAATAAGAACGGTTAGTAGTTAGAGACTTTAGTCGTTACACACTAGGTCTAAGTGTAATTCCATCCTCCCTCCTCTTCTCCTTTTTCAATATGTAACAGTTTCTTGCATTTCTTAATAATAATATTAATAATCCATCTTCATTCATTCAATTGGGCATGTACTATGTATCAACGCTCCAAATATAAAGGATTTTTCTTCTTCTTTGAGCATAGATTAAGATCATAATTTCTAAGCACCATGCTAACATTCATATCCTAAAAATGCCAAGACATATGCAATCAGCTCAATAATTCAATAAATAATTTAATTCTTAAAATATTTTTGAATATTGTGGATGATGTTTAATCATTAATCGTGTGCATTTAGAACAAACTTACTATAGTATCCTTATTTATACCATTGTACGTCATCACTTGTCTCACTCTCATAATAGTAATGGTAAAAATAATTCAAAATATCACACAGTAGACCAAACCAAAAATTACTTTTCATTAAATCATTCCAACTTGAAACATATTTCATACAATACCGTGCAAATTATTAAAATATTCATTCACCATTTTGTTTACATGATAAAATTAATCCCTAAAATTTTCTAACTTACCAAAAATATTATTCTAAAAATATTACGCCTACTAAAATGCACGCCGCTTAACACATTTTCTAAAAATCCTTCATCTTTCAAAACTCTTAACTGTTAAATTTTTACTGTTAAAGTCAAACTCTCTCTTAGTATTAACTATTTAACTCAAGTTTTCTCGATAAAACTCTACTATCGATTTCTATCACAATCCACCTCTCTGTCGTTGATATCTCCGCCATCGATCTCCCTCATAACTCATCCCATCGTTGATCTCTCTTTGCCGTTTCGGACACGTATTTTCGAACAAATTACCCGTAGGTTTAGATATGAATAACTGAAATAGCCCACCAACACTAGCCCACCAACATCAGCCCAATAGTCAAAAGTCTCCCTAGTTGTGGATTGTCGATGCAATCCAACCCAATTAATATTCATTTTAGCATTCATTTTCGATTCAGATCAGATTCAAAGCCTCAAGCTGGATATACACATGTATGTATGTATATATATATATATATATATCTATATGCTCATACAGCAGCCAGGCATATAGTTTAAGTAGGGGTTTTAATTTACTTTTCTCTCGGTAGCAGTGCACAAGGATTTGTTCAATTTTCTCAAGAAAACTTTTTTTCATGGAAAATCCACTGCAAATCTAACATAACATCGAAGGAAAGTGGTAATCATCGTTTTGTTAATCAGTAGTCGATAAGAAGATCCGAAAAAGAGATGCAGGGGAAGGTGGAGGGCGGCGTGAAATCGTCGTCCCAATGCGGGTTGAAGTCAGATCTGTCATCGAATAACACCAGCTTCTTCTCCTCCTCCTTGTCTCTGAAATCCCTGAAGCTGAAGACGAAGCAGCAGGCTCTCCTGATTCGAGTCACAATCCTCGGCCTCGTCTACGTCCTCGCCTTCATCAGTCGCCTCTTCAGCGTCCTCCGCTACGAGAGCATGATCCACGAGTTCGATCCCTACTTCAATTACAGGACCACTCTGTTCCTGACCGAGAAGGGCTTTTACGAGTTCTGGAACTGGTTCGATTCCGAGAGCTGGTACCCTCTAGGTCGCATCATCGGCGGCACTCTCTACCCGGGTCTCATGGTCACTGCCGCTCTAATCTACTGGGCTATCAAGTTCCTCCGATTCTCCGTCCACATCCGCGAGGTCTGTGTCTTGACTGCCCCTTTTTTCGCTTCCAACACCACTATCGTCGCTTACTTGTTTGGGAAAGAGCTATGGGACTCTGGTGCTGGCCTCGTCGCCGCCGCACTCATCGCCATTTGCCCTGGTTACATCTCCAGGTCTGTTGCTGGCTCTTATGATAATGAGGGCGTTGCCATTTTCGCTTTGTTGTTGACTTTCTATCTTTTTGTTAAGGCCGTCAATACCGGCTCCCTTGCTTGGGCTCTGGCCTCTGCATTTGGATACTTCTATATGGTTTCGGCCTGGGGCGGTTATGTTTTCATAATTAATCTCATTCCGCTCTATGTATTGGTTCTCTTGATCACTGGGAGGTATTCCATGAGGTTGTATATTGCCTATAATTGTATGTATGTGCTTGGAATGTTGCTGGCTATGCAAATTCGCTTTGTGGGTTTTCAGCATGTGCAGTCTGGAGAGCATATGGCTGCAATGGGCGTGTTTTTCTTGATGCAGGTATTAATTGCTGCTGTCCCATTTATGTGTTGTTGTTATGTGCTCGCTCACCAAGTTTAGTTATTTTTTATGTGTTCCTGTCATTCTCAATTGCATTTTTAGGGGAGATATCATGGGGTGAATTCCATATGTATTTTCGGATGAGTAAGAGATGTTGTGTAGGAGATAGTCTGCAAGTTAGTGCTCATTTGTTTTCCCATTTTCTTGCTTCAGTTTGTCATTTTCACTATTCTTATGATGTTTTCAATTTTATATTTTTATTTTGTTTGATCGGCAACTTTAACTTTATTTTTACAATTTGGAAGGATGATCCTTTCTGCTTCATCTGTACACTTGCAATGACATCATGTGCACCTTGTTCCTTGGGTAGTTTGATGTCTCCACTCCACCTATTGTTTTCATGTATTACTTCTATGCATTTGTTTATTGTTCAAAAAGTTTGCAGATTCCTTTCACTGCACCAAAAGTTGTCATTTGTCAATCTTGTACTTGACAATGTATCGTTTTTACCATTGTTAGATACGTATCGTTATCAATACATTTCGGCATATGGTTTCAAGGTTATTATTATAATTTTATCTATTTATAAGCATGCTTATATTTATATATAAATTTTAATGTGCATAATATAACAATTTTTAGTTTATAAATATTTAGATTTTGATTAAAAAATTTCATTAAAGTAATCAAATCAATTAGACCAAGAGTAGGAATGGCAACAGAGTAGGGCGGGGCTATGTTTTACACTCCTTGTCCCCGATCCCCTATTTTGAATTGTTCCACGTCGCCGTTTATGATCCTAGACGAGGTTCATTTTTTCCCGATGCGTATAGCCTTGTCCCATCTTGTTTCTTATATAAAAAATAATATAGCAATTTTTTGTAAATATACCTTTGGATGCACCAAAATTAAACTTTGGAAACAATTTGCTAATTCTTAGTTTTTAATTGTACAAATATATATGCATACATGAAGATTAAACTTTGGAAACACCCATTGTCCAAAGACAAACAATATAACAATGATTAAATTACAATTCATGACATGTATATACCAAAAGAAAAATGAAATCAAATGGGAAATACTTAATTGTTAATTACAAGTCTACCAAGTAAACCTGAACATAGGTAAAACCACACTACCAGAGTCCATAGAACATCAGAATTACAGAAACAACAACAAACAGTAGCAACTTCCAAAAAAAAAACAAAAAACTCCAGCAACAGGCAACAAATAGCAGCACAACTTTATTTTCTTCTCCAACTTTCTTTCCTGTTAAATAAAATGGGGGGAAAAAAAAAGGGGGAAATGTCATATCAGGGGGATTTTAGAAAAATAATTACAAATTAGTGAGAAACTTTATATTTATATATATTAATAATTTAAGTTGTAAGCTTTTTCATGTATATGTATTTTTTTTTTGTTTCTAACAGCATTGGGGTGTAATATCCCCCCCCCCCCCCCCCACCCCAAAAAAAAAAAAAAAAACACTATTTAGTTCTATTACTTACATGTAAGAACTGTAAAAAAATGCTTAAAGATGTGAGAAATGATGCCATTTACCATGACTCACTCACAACTCATCCAAGTTCATATCATCGCATATAGTGGTGTAGCCTACCTATTCCAATGTTGAATTACCTAAAAAGACAAAATACAAAATACATATTGAAATTATTTTATGTTGAGTTACTTGAGTACCTTTCATATTTGTAACCGACTACCAATTTTATGCACATATTAATGTTTTTAATGTCTTTTGAGGGAGTCTACTATGATGTGCGCTCACAAACCTACCACTAGTGTTACATGTAGACTCAAAGGTGATTGTGGATGCAAGAATAACTAAAATATTCCTGGCTATTGCATGTAGGGTTGGATATTTTGCTACATTGGATTTCCACCAAGTCGGATTAGATTTCCACTAGGTCAACACGATCCTCCAATTTAATATTCACATTTTAGGGTAATTCAAACCACAATACTATAGAGTAATTCCCAACTCCCAAGTCCCAACTGAAAGAAAAAACATACCCAAAAAAAAAAAAAACGAAAAAAAGAAGAGAGAAAAAGAATCACAAACAAAATATAAACTTTTGACTTGCATAAGAATAAGGATCGCAAACTAGACCCTTTAATTCTAATATATATATATGTATGCAAAACAAAATGAGAGGATTAGATATAGTCATAAAAAAGAAACAATACAGAGAGGCGGGTTTGGAAGAGAAAAGATCAGAGAAGGGAGACAGGAAATTGGAGGAGAGAATGCATACATACCTTAGGGAGAAAAGGGAAGGGAGTTGCTACAGGGTGATGTCCTCACTCCTTAGGTTACAAAAGAGTGATTCTAAGAAATTAGAAAGAGAGAGAAAAACGAGAATCTGAGATAGATCAAAAGAGAGAGCTCAGAGAAGTGGAACACTTGCCAGAAACAAGATGGCTGGAATCGTGGTCTCCACCAGAGACCTCCACTGTCATCGAGAGAGTGAGAGGCTCAATGACATTGTCGATTCTTTGTATTTTCGAATGAAACATATATGTGAGAGATAGACATTGGGAGTGAGACAAGTCTGAGACTAACTCTATTATACATACATACATATATATAGAGAATGGTATATATGTAATTTCCTTTAATTGGGCTACAAAGCGGTGTAGGGATGTGGGGTGGGGCAGTGGTGGCCACAACTGTTCTTGGCCCCAAACAAAACTAATTCCATCCCTGACTGTGTAAGGGAGAAAATGGCAGGAAACATATTTTCTTCTTCCATAAATATATGCACATTAAACTAATCTCCACCATTTAAGTTCTTGGCAAACAAAAGGCACATCTGACACCAAAGTAGGCCTGAAGTGTTGGCATGTACTGTAAAATCTAAACTGTGTGCTTTGGAAAACGGTTTTCTTCACCAATTGTTTCTCTCTGCAGATGGATACACATGTGTAGTACCATTTCTCACCATTTAGTTTTCTCTCTTTCGATCTATATGCATACGAACGACCTCCCTCTCTCTTTCTCTCTGGTTTTTCACTTGCCTATTTCTGCCGTCAAATTTGTTTATTTTTTTTTAATCTCTCTCTCTAAATTCATACATAATTAGATATATGTATATATATACATTATGTATCTGTCCCTGAAGATCTTTTGCTTTTATCAATCTTGCTTGTGCTTTGATTTGGGGTTTGTGGAGAAGAGGAGCATCAGGTTATGATCTGAAGATAACCTGTTTTTTTTCTTCCTCCTCTCTCTCTCTCTCTCTTGAAGATAACATGAACAGATGAGCATGGAAACTGTCAACCGGACTAACTTGAATATTTTGTGCAGGTGTTTTACTTCTTGGATTGGGTCAAGCACCTTTTGAATGATCCAAAACTGTTCCAAGCCTTTCTGAGGATCACTGTGACCTTTGCAGTAGGTGTGGGTGCAGTTGCTCTGGGAGTCGGCACAGCATCTGGGTATATCTCTCCATGGACTGGTCGATTTTACTCTCTACTGGATCCAACTTATGCCAAAGATCACATACCTATTATTGCATCTGTATCTGAGCATCAGCCAACAGCATGGTCATCTTTCATGTTTGATTTCCATATTTTGCTTTTCCTTTTCCCAGCGGGTTTGTATTTTTGCTTCAAGAAGTTGTCAGATGCCACAATATTCATAGTAATGTATGGTCTCACGAGCATGTATTTTGCTGGGGTTATGGTTCGATTAATTCTCGTCGCTACACCTGCAGTATGCCTTATTAGTGCTATTGCAGTCTCTGCCACTATAAAGAATTTAACTCAGTTGGTCAGGGCAAAGAGCAAGGTTGCTCATTCTGGTGCTGGCAAGGGAACTTCTAGTGCAAAGGCTTCTTCTAAGGTGAGGTTTATATTGCTGCATTTAAGTCAGTTCTGATACGAAAATCTCTGTTGTGCAGTATGACCATTGTGCTAGCTTTAATGGAGCTTGCTTTCATGAGTAGCATGGTTTTCTTTCTCAGTTTTATTACTGCCAAGTACCAACAGCCTTTTCTGAAGAATGGTGTGTTTACATAATGATTTCAAGGAGCATTGTAGTCACATACAAGGAGTCAACTGAAAATAATCTCATTTTTCGTTCTTTAGCTGCATTTTTATATTGGTATATGAGGTATTAAAAATGTAAGTACTGTGCAACTAACAAACCTCCCTTTTTAATTATTATTATTTTCTGAATGAGTATTATGCTACTGGAAACATAGTTTTGTCATTTTATATACCGACTCCATTTGGCTTGTAGATGGTCATACCAGGGGAATTTTTATTTTTAGAATGAGCTAGACATTAAGAGGAGATAGATAAGATCCCTGAAGGTAATCTAACAGGCATCATGAAACCTACCCTATTTTTACACTGATGACTAAACTATCAGCCAAGACAAATATGGAGCCATAATAAAATAATATTATGCAGAAGACCCTATATGAGTAAAAGCTTATCACCTTGGCTATTTCCTGAAAGAATTGGAATATATTTTTTGTACAACAATAATTTGTGGAAGTACTTTAATATTTTTATTTTTCTTCTGGTCGCAATTCTGGGATATAAAAAATTGCATATTTTTCTTTCTAAATTTGTTTCATTCAGGTTGGTCGTTGGTCAAGTAAAGTGGTCCTAGTTGTCCCATGCACACATTCAATGTCTTAGGCTTTGTTAGACTCTTTGCATGTACTATTTTTTCATGTAGATACTTTACTACGAGATTCTATGTTCTGTTTGGCATGAAGTACAAGTTCCATTGTTGTTGATTATAGATCGTTTTGTCTGAGTATAGCTCATACGTTTTATTGAATGTTGAAACATATCTTTTTATTGTCGAATGCTGATCATGTCATCCTTTTTACATCATCAATGTTTATATTCTACTTTCTTAATTCTGTTTGTATAGCTTGGAGATATTGGAAACACAGTTTAAGATCATTGGCCAGTCTACATGGCCACTACTAGGAGTAGCTTTTTTCTTTGTATAATCAACTATATTTATTAATAGACAATCTGCTGATGAATCCTGAAAGAGATAGCACCTTGTAGTTAATTTGTTCCTGTCTCGTCAATGCTATCTGAAGAATTTTCATATTAATATATATTCTGTTGGTTTTTCTGTGAGAAAATCAAAACGTTGTACTCATGATTTATTGCACAAACAGGCTTCGCTTGATCAATCTCTGCCTTTCCAGAGAAACAGTGCTATTGCACTGCTTCTTGGTGCTTTCTACTTGCTCAGTAGATATGCTACCCACTGCACTTGGGTCACTTCAGAGGCATATTCATCTCCCTCAATTGTCTTAGCTGCAAGGGGTGCACATGGTAACAGGGTCATTTTTGATGATTACCGCGAAGCATACTTCTGGCTTCGGCAGAATACTCCTCCAGATGCTAAGGTGATGTCTTGGTGGGATTATGGGTACCAGATCACTGCCATGGGAAACAGAACTGTGATTGTAGACAACAACACCTGGAACAA
Source organism: Camellia sinensis (assembly GCF_055761805.1). Lineage (NCBI taxonomy): Eukaryota > Viridiplantae > Streptophyta > Magnoliopsida > Ericales > Theaceae > Camellia > Camellia sinensis. Next base: position 164,779,498 of record NC_138964.1, read on the forward strand.
TACACACATTGCTACTGTTGGACGGGCAATGTCATCTTATGAAGACGAAGCATACGAAATAATGAGATCACTGGATGTGGATTATGTTCTAGTTGTATTTGGAGGTGTTACTGGTTATTCTTCTGATGATATTAACAAGTAAGGATTTGATCATTTGCTGAAAAATGGCTTAAAGAAATTGTATTCTAATCTTGTTATATGATATCTTTTTTTGAACCATGCCTTCTTTTTATAGTGATAAAAACACTGAATGGTTCTTTTTTTAAATTTTTTTTTTTAATTTAATAATTTAACTTTTAGATGCAAAAGCTATGCCATTTAATATTATATTGGTAACTATTGCTGATTACGGTTGTGTTCCCTTCTCCCTGTCTCCCTTATTGCTTGGTATAGTGAAGTGTTTCCATATATAAATCAACAGATGGTATAAAATTTGATCTGTTTGCAGAGTATCAAATAAGATACGAGACCTGCCTGTAGCATAGGTTGCAGAGTATTTGCAAATAAGATCCAAGACCATCTGATGCTTCTGCTGGATAAGCTGGCTGCTTATTAGGGTCATAACAATAGTCTACTTATGGTGACTGGATCATCATACATTTGTCATTTGCCACTAGGCCACTTAATTGAGGCAAGTAAGGTGGCTATCCTATCTACAAACACAATAATTTCTGAATGCAATATAGTATCCATGCTTCTATTTATATACATTTAGTACCGCACCAATTTTGTCATCCGAATTCTATTAGAGGTATTTATAGGCTGTCTTATTTGTGGGTCCTCATACATAGCAGACTTGACCTGGCGTTCCCTCTGCTTTCTTCATTAACTAAAATTATTCATGCTTTACTAGATTTTTGTGGATGGTGAGAATTGGAGGTGGAGTTTTCCCTGTCATCAAGGAACCTGATTACCTTGTCAATGGCGAGTATCGTGTCGACAAAGGGGCAGCTCCAAAGATGTTGAACTGTCTAATGTAAGTTGCTGTAAACTACTGAGCAAGTTGCATGTATGTTGTATCAAGCATGCACATATTAACTATATTTATTTGTGGTATGATTTTGCTTTTATCACTGTGTTCCAATAATTGTGAGCTAGAGTTAGGAGAATCGCGTATGATCCTGTCATCTTGCGGAATAATTTGCCAAAATATAGCATGGGGTTATATCTATATATAATTTTAATATTTCAAGTGTCATTTAGTCATGTTGTATTTAATGGACCTTGTTTCTTCTCAATCCTAGTTTTTCCGGAATGGCACTTGTTGTATTGAAAAATGCACATCTTCTCCCTAAATTTGATATTACCAAAAAGAAAAATGCATGTCTTGCATTCTTCACATATGGTTTAAAAATAACCACCTACATGCAGGCATGTATAACTTGTTTTAATATGATGGAAGTTTTGATATGCATTCTATCAGGATTTAGGCGTAATTATTGTGGACATAACAACATGATATTTTTTAACCTTTCTGACCTTATCTCTTTTCCCTCTCTCTCTCACCTTTTGTCTATCTCTTTATTTTTTTAATATTTATATATTTTATATTTTATATTTATACATCTTTGATTTAAATCCTATTTTTTATACTTATATATTTTATGTTTTTCTATTTAATTTTTTTTCTTTATAAGTTTATATCTTTTTCTATATTTATAATTATTCTAATATATTTTTTAATTTCTTTATTTATTTTTTTACCTTTATAAATATAAATGTAGTGGTTTATATATATATATAGAATTAATGTTAGTTTTTATTAATTTTGAATGTTTGGTAACATAATATTAATTTACGTAGCAATATATATAAAAAAAAATTGCCTTGGCCTTGCCCATGTCAGTGTCCGTGTTCGTGTACGTGCTTCATAGTTGTTTAGATTACATTATTAGAATTTAAGGTACTTCAAGAGTAATTTTCTTTTAACAATTAAACATCGAATAAAATGCTACTTTTCTTTTTCAAATTAATTTGGTTACAATGCATTTTTATGAGCATTATGCCCCATGTTTCTACATTTTGTCATGCCAAAACTTCACTCTCTTTAGATTTTAGTTTATTACATTTGATATGTTTTTTCTTCTAAAATAACTTTCAAGGTTTATACTGGAAAATATATATATATATATATATATTTTTTTTTTGATAAATATATACTGGAAAATATTTTTGGGATCACTAAATTGATTGTTTTGGAACGAAAAGTATCATGTGTTTGAACATGGGTTCCGCACGTAATCACCACTAGGGTATTAGGTTTTTTTTTTTGGGGACATTGCCTCGACTAGTCTTCATATTGGAATCATCTTAGTCTTTTCTCTCTCTCCCTCCACCATTAAAACCCCCCCACACCAAATCACCATCACCACTATTAAAATCCCCCATTATCACCGTAATCAACCCCCTCTCCCTCCTCTCTCCCTGACACCCACACCCACACCCACACATTGCAACTCCCTACCACCACCAATACGGCCCACGCCCCATCACCACCAAATCAATGTACTTGTCTTTGGTTGATAGGAAGGCACCTCTGGCCATGGTGACTCTCGACCGTTAGGGAGATAGCTTCAGATGGGGCTAAGAAGAGCTTGTGGCTGGGGAAACCACCTCCTCTGTGATTAGCTCTCTCTCTTTCTCCTTCTCCCTCTCAACTTTTTGTTTTAAATTTGATTATATAATTTAGATACATATACATCTATAAGAGGCCATATTTGGCTATGCAGATAAGTGACAACAAAAATAAAGACATTCTTGTCCTAGAAACTCAAGTAGTATGTCATGGCTTGCTCATGTTACATGTTTCCCACCCAAAACCCTCACAGATGGCTAACGAAGGGATTTATTTGCCTATTAATATCATAGTTGATCTTTATTTTATGAAGCACTCATTGATTTTAACATGTTAGGCTTTCATATTGGTGGTTATTAAAAATTGGGTGGGTGTACTGTTTCAGTCTTGAGGACATTTTAGGCAAAACATTCGACAGCACTATGAGTTCTTTGAAATTGAACTTAAATTAAAATTTCACCTTTTATCCTCTGTTTACTTATTCTGTTATTTACTATATGTTGCATTTAGTGAGGAAAAAGCTTCTTATCCCATTTTGCTGTGGTAATTAGGTACAAGCTGTCTTACTATCGGTTTGGGGAGCTGACAACAGAATATGGCAAGCCTCCTGGGTAAGATTAATATTTACCCTTTTTCTGCTTTTAAGGTTTTGTATGCTGTTGTGCATCTTTATGTACTTTTAGAGAAATTCAAATGACAAGTGCACTTGAATTTCTCTGAAAGTATATCAACCAATGCGTGTTCATTACATGCACATCACATATATGAAAACCTAAATGCAATTGCCTAAAAAATTCCTTAAAATTGTTAAAATTTGAAAGAAAAAAAAAAGGAAAAAGAAAAAAAGAAGATATGTGGATAGTTGTAGCCATTTACTTCTCTATGGAGTAGCCTAATTGCAATTTAAGGTATGATCTATGTTACATAGATTTCTCTTAATCTATGAAGTACCTAAATTTTTTTTTCAAAAAAAAGAAAGGTACCTACATTGGACACTAGGCAGTTGGGTAGGAGCATGAGATATGTGTCCGACATTTAATTGGATATTCACTTAACAAATATATGTAGTTATACATAAAACCCCCATATTATGTATGAAATTTTCTATGACACATTATCCTAGAAAATAAAAGTACACTAAAAAAAATATGAAAACTTAAGCTAATATAATTATGTCAAACTTGTGAAGCTAATGTATTTTCTCCAAACTCTAAGGGTGGTTAGTGTAATATACCCTTTTATGTAAGCGGTTACTCCTTGCCAAAAATACACTTTCTGGTTATATTATATATGTACTTATATTGTTTATAATATTATGACTTTGGAGATGCCTCTTCTGGCTTTGTTTGTCACGGCCACATTATTCTAACGTCTGCCAAAGATGTCACTAAAATTATATAAAAACAAAAAATAAACATTTATTATCTATTTTTATATTTTTTTACTTTTTGTGATGGCAGGTATGATCGAGCAAGGGGGGTTGAAATAGGTAATAAAGATGTGAAACTTGAATACTTGGAAGAGGCGTTCACGACATCTAATTGGATAGTTCGGATTTACAAAGTCAAACCACCCAATAACAGGTGGTAATTCTCACACAAAAATCTGGCCCCTCTCCTTCTAAGGAAATGGTAGATTAACTTTGAGAGGTTGAGTAATGGATACATTTATAGATAGATCCATATTTTTTTCTGTTGAGTATGTTTTTGTAACAAACAAGGCTTTTACAATTTGCACTTTCTTTTTGAGACTTTTGTAGTGAAGCTTTGACCAAGTCTTGTGGTTTAATAGTTGACAGGATCCTTCCCTGCTTCGAAATAGTTTGCTTTTTATCTTTCTTTTTCTTTTTTTGTAACTAATATTGGTATGCCATATGGAGACTAGATCTGTTTTCTGGCTGCAAATGTGGGGTGCAGGGCACTTGGGTACATGTTAATTGGGTTTTTGATTTGTACTGCTTTGCATATGATTCTGGCACCTATCTTTGGCTGTGCGATGGCCAGGTTTATGTATGGGTCCTCAAAACAGGGACACATTTATTTACTTTGATGCAAACTTTAGTGGTCCTGGTTGAGCTTTGAGCTTGGTATCAGTGAAACATGGCTGTCTTTGTCTTAGGAGTAATGAATTGCTTTGTGGAAGGGAATTTAGGAACCAAAATCTCTGCAGAAACAAATTACCTTTTTTTGAGCCGGCTTTGCCCATTTATAGTACCCCTGGAATAATTTCTATTCTTCACACATCATTCTTAACTGTCCGTTTGGTATAACAAATAGGAACAGAAATGAAATATAGGTTTTTTTTTTTTATTTTATATTTTTTTAATTTTTTAATTTTTTTTTTATATATAGATAGATAAGTGAGTAAAGAAAATAAATGATTGTATTTTTTCACTATAAAACAAAGCATGTAAGAGAATGATATAAATGAAATTTCATTTTTATAATCAACCTCGACTAATGCATATATATATATATTTTTTTTTATCAAATTGGTACTTTTGATAAGAAATGGAATATGTCAATTAAGGGAGGTGTCTCTTTGACAGTTTTTATGCTTTTTACCTAATTTATTTATGAATCAAACATCTCTCCAATTTTAAGTAAAAATGTGATTGAAATGAATTGTTGACCCGTCTCATTCGTTAGAACCGGTGCTGATGAAAGGTGGCAGGCACCATGGTATGTAAGAGTGTTAGAGAGTCTAAGATTATTAAAGAGTACATATATATTAAAGAGTAATTGTCCTGGAGGGGATCCGCTCTAGTTTGTATAATCCCCGGTCCCGTTTATTTATTGTCGGAATAAAGATTGGGACTCTCTTTGGGATTCTTTTTTTTTTTCTCTTTTTTTTTTTCTCCTCTCCCAATTCCCAACCCACACGTGTGTCGTGGGGGTGGCAGGGGTTTTAAGGGGGCCTGAATCAATGCCCTAGAGAGGGATTGTTCCACCAGGTAATCTCCTTTATCACTAACTTTTAGGGCTTCCCATCCATCTCTTCTAAAGAAGAAACTTTTCGATTGTTTGATAGAATTTTTCAAATATGATTTGAGAATAGAAATTGTATTTTAAATTTATGAATTTTAAAATTATAATTTGAACGTAGAAAATTTGTTTAATGAATGAGTTTTGAATTGAATAAGAAATTTTTGATATGACATATGATATTTGATACAAAAATTTACAACTCATAACCAACCACACAACTTAAAAATCTATTAGAAACTCATAAATTTTTTTAAAAAATTTCAAAAATATTGTTTTATTAAAAATATAAAAAAAAAAGTGCCAATTGCACAAAAAAAAAAAAAAAAATGCACTGTTTAGGTCAACTGATGGGATGAGCGATAGGCCAAATTTCAAAATTTAAAAACCCACTTGGAACGAGTTTTCAAAATGAGGGGTAGAATTAATTTTCTGAAACTCAAACCAAACATCATAGTAAAATATAAAGGTAAAACTATCATTCCAAAACCCTTCCAAGCACGGCCTTAGGCTCCTCATCCTCATCCAAATCAAGACAAACAAAAAGGTTCCTTCTGGTGAAATTCCTCCAAGGAGAACAAAACGTCTACGGTTTCAAAGCTAGTTCCTTTTTTTTAAGATGAATTCAAAGCTAGTTCCTTCCTTTGAGGCAGTGTTTTTGTTGCATTAGCTTGAATACAGCTTCTCAAGTTAAGACATAAGTTGTATCTGATCCTGTTGTGCACAACAGACAGACATATAAGACGTATGTATTTAAGTTAGTAGGGTCCAAGTAAACATCTAGATTCAATTCAATCATGTCTTATCATTTTGTATTTACGTCCTTGGATAGAAAGAGTATTTTTCTTAGATGAATGTCTCTGGCCTTTTGTCAAATACCATACATACTAAAAGTATACCAATAGCAACAAATTCAGCTCACCCATCAGAAGCAACTGCAGAAAGAACATGATGCAAAACTGAGGATATGCAACCCAATCACATATGCACATGAATTCACCATAAAATGATAAAATTACACAAAAAAATCTAGTAATAGAAAATTAAAAACACAAAGCCTTCCACTATTGTTATTATTACCGCCAAGCATTTAAAATTGGACCTATCAAGTACTAATCCTCACTGTATTGGAGAACATCTATTTTCAACATGGTTACAGACTTGAATTCAATCCCTCCCTGCCATCAAAAATAAAATAAAAACAACATTTATTGGCAAGGTATAAGAAATAAACACAAGGTTTTGTACTACTATAAGACACTGTATACAAGGATTACACACACTAAAAAAATAAGTCCATTGCAAAGGCATACACAGATGACATGCATAAACATCACCTCAAAACAACTGATAATGTTCAAGTGCCAGTAAGATTAATACTGGTGTCATATGCCAAGTGGTATTTCGTTGCTTTGTTAACTAAATGTCAGGGGCTCAAATCTGTCTTGTTAACCAAAATAATGCTAATGACATAAGATGTCTTCCAAGCACATACAGCTAGCTAATACATGTATTTAGCATTCTACTATTGTGCATCAGAGAAACATTTATGAAATAATACAGTTTAAAAAAGTATCCAGCAAAAATAAGTTTAGTAGTTGAGCACCATTTGGTACACTAAGACATGACCATACCGTGCTTGTGTCTAAATCAAAAATATTTATATAAAAAAAAGAAGAAAAGCTAACTCAATCAAAAGGGACACAAAGCACTGTTTTTTTGTTTATCCACACAGTGCAACTGGCACTAAACTGTTCACTGTTGTACACATTGGTCATGGCAGTATGCTTATGAGTGGAAAAACAACATGAACATAAAAGTTTCAGGCAGAAAACATGCTAGAGCCAGTTTAAATTAAAACATTCAGGTTTGCTAACTAATATTCCAAGGTAACATGAAAAAGGCATTAGAGAAGGGGCCACAAGAGTAGCCTTCAGTACAGCTCCAGCTTTTACCAAAATAAATAACAGTTTATCTATTAAGATTGCAACCAAGACTTAATTACTGCAAATCCTGGCACTACAGTCCCAAACCCACATAAAGGAAGGCTGTACTAGAATCAGCGAAAATCCTTTCCTCAAACCCAACAAACATTAGAAGAATCCAGAACGATGGACCAGAAGATTGATAAGCCAAGAAAGCATTAAGAAACTGATAGTGCATTCTCAAGATGGATGTTAGAAATGATCATTTAGCTACAATATCATGAGCTATCAACCAGCTTCTTGAAATTGATTAATCATACCATGGATTATGCTAACTAAATCACATGGATTAAATACACAATCAGTTTAGTATCACAAATATTTTTTATTTTTCTTTTCTTTCCTTTTTGTGGAATAAATTTAAATTATATGAAAACAAAGGGTAAATAACACCTACACCCACTGAGGTATATCTTTAATACAGATACCTCCATGATGTTTCTGGAAATTACACTGACCTCCCCGTCAGTTTGTTGGATAACACCCTTAACAGAAAAACTAAAATGACTCTTTTACCCTTGTCTTTCATCTTCTTTGGGCTAAAGCATTTTATCAAACATGAAAGAGGCATCATCCCCACAACAACAGTCAAGGGACGGCAACGGATTGGGTTTTTTTGGGTTTCGTGCACGAATTCTTGATTTTAAACTCAACTATTTTGGTGATATAATTTCATACTTTATTCGAATTCTGACATTTTTTACCTTCCTACCCCTATAATTTACCCTACCCTATCAATTTCTCCCAAACCTTTCTTATGAAAATTAGGTTCGGACAATTACAATCGGGTCGGGTAATTTTTCCATCCCACGTCCACCATCACCTACGCCCACAACAACCGTTGGCCACACTACCTCTACAATCACAGCCATCATTCCCTCACCGACCCACTCTTTCCAACCACAACCTCCAGTGACCCACCCAGCCCAACTCACCCCTCCCCAGTCCCCAACCCATGACCTCCAGTGATGGAACCCACCTTCCCCATCTGTGATCTCCAGTCACCCAACCCACCCCTCCCAGACGCAACCACCAGATCTTTGCTCTCTGAGATCTGCTCACCAGAAGCAACAACGTGATTCTATTTCCCAGCCAGCCATCACAGCAAGGATAATGGGAAAAACTATAGTATAGTGTGTTTTTTGGTTTAGGAACAGCATACAAAGTAGAGAGGTATGCATATTACTTGCTTAACTCCCTCCATCCCTCCCTCTATATATATACTTCTTCTCTACCCCCTTCTCTCAGTCACAAATATGAATCAGATCCCTCCGAAGCAGAACCATGGGTAACACCCGACACTTCTGAAAGCTACAAGTCTATGAATGACAAATTATGGTTTGTTAGGTTGACGGGTGGTGATAGGGGTGGATACAAAGATGGGTGAAGGTGGCAATGGTGGAGCTTGGTGATATTACAGTGGTGAGGTGTGGTGATTGCAGTGGGATGTGGGGGAGGCATGTGCATATCAACTGTTTGATCAAATACTGAATCTGATTCCATAAGTCCAAACTTTTCTTATTTTAAAGAGAGAGGTCCTAACTTTTAGATCATACCTAAATAAAACATTTATTTTTCATGTCGGTAGACTCTAGAATATGGGCCTACTATTTGCCAAAAAACACTGACAGTGGCCAAAAGTAATTATATATCTTTTTAGTTGAATAAAAAATGGTCACCCCAATGCACGATACTCCCTCCATTGCTGGGCTGCCCTTTTATTTTTGGCTGAATCAGCCACTAAAGTTGTAGATCCTAGCTGCTGTTAATATAAAAGCCACTTAATGAGATAATTAGTACAACAAAAAGATACCACTGTTGAAGTTCTCAGCATTTTATATGGTCAAGGTGAGAAGGGGGGAAGAAACAAAAATAGTAAGGGAACAAATAGAACTTAAGATAACTACATTTAGATTTAAGAATAACAAAAGAAAAAAGACGGCAGTGTAGATGATGTAAGAGAAACTGATGCAGGCTGATGCAAAGAGTTTAATCAACGATGGGAAAAGATAAGGAGGATCGTTCAATTATATAACCGAAACAAACAAAGTTGAAGAAATAAAGAAAAGGAATATGACAACGCCTAAGCACACAAGCCATTTGATACATATCATCGATGTTTTGGCTCAAAAGATATCTCCATGCACTACACAGACAAATACATCACTATATAAGAAGGATCTAACTTGAAAGACAAGAAAACTTACTGGGACTTTTATCTTGGATTTGGAGTAAGAGTTGAAGACTAGGACCTTTATTTAAACTTAATAGGCCATAAATCTGATAAAAACTATCAAGTAAGCCCCACAAACAAAAGTCTCTGAACAGCAGCACATTCTACATCCCAAACCAAGAATACCAAAATATTCCTTACATACAAAACTCAAAAAAATTTCTAGCTTGAACCTAAAATAACACATATTAAAGAATAATGAGAACTAAACATTATTCTTTTTTTGTTAAAAATACTAAGAACTTGCAAAATTTTCAATCCATGGCTTCAAGGAAATCGAGCTATCTTGTGGGTCATGCCTCAAAATTTGAGCCAAACCTCCAAAAACTTCTTCTCTTTATATTTACTCTTAAGACCCTTTCCTTCTCATAAAACTTACTTTGCAAAACCCAAGAGCAATTTTACAAATTTACATCTATTTTCAGTTGAACTTGGAGTCATAGTTGTAAAAATGCCTGGGGTCTTGATCCATTGCTCAAGCAACCACTCAGGCACATAGGCGATGGCCTAGCCCACGAAATTTTAAGATGGGAGCAGTCCTTTTTATTGAATCCACTCCAGGAATATTACTATTTTTCATGGGGATTTTTTGAATAGGCCTTTGTTAGGCTTTCTTGTCCCATGGGTCAAGGCTTGATGATTCACGTGCCAATCATTCTCCCAAATCTGGGATGTGACACCATAACATTGTGTAGAATGCATTATTTTTCAAAAGAAATCAGATATGAGGCATCGCCAAAGTTTCCACATTCGTGAAACACGGGTCAATGTTATAAAAGGAAAGCTACTCATAACGAGTACTATATTGCATATCTTATAAATGTATAATAAAGTGCAACATATTTGATGAATACAAATTTTAAGGAAGAAAGGGCATCATGACCTATGGCTTGTTTCTTGTATTCACCACCTTTTTTGAAATATGTTCATTTATAACATCAAGAGGACCCAGTAAAGTGGTTTTGCAGTAGTCATGCCAAATACTGATCTATCTAATAAAGATGCGAAGGACGCATGCATGAGCTCCAAAAATGAAAATGACCCATCGTTATGCAAGATGAAAGAATTAGCAGATGATAGTTGGCTATTGCAGGAGATGCAAGGTGTGGTGTATGCAAATAATATTTACTGTTTAAACAGATAGGAAGTGAAAAATGATAGGACTTCCCTTATATTGAATGCATGTTGGCAGAAAACTCATGCAGGGACATGGGACACCAATCACACTCCTCAATGTATAAAAGTAGTTTATGTGCCATAAATACTGAAAACTTTGGGAAGAAAGTTTTGTGTCTCTTCTCCACCACCACATCACGTTATACATATTTATATATATCATATCAACATGGATAAAGAGAAAGTGGGTCATTCAAAATGGAGGGGTTCACAAATCAAGCTCTATGTTAGTGAATGTATAATATATTAAAGTGCCTCGGACTTTTAGATGCATGACATACACCCACCAGATAATCATTGCATAACATTGCATATCGGACACTAAAATCTCCAATTGCATCAACATGCCATGCCGTAAAAGAAATGGCAATAAATACAGTATAACATCAAATTGTTGTAATGGAGATCGAGAGGAGCTGATTAGCACATAAAACTAAAGCATGGTCATAATGTGAACATGCTATGGAAATGACAAGAAACAAACTAATACATCAAAGTATGGTCATCACTTCAACAGACTATCATGGAGAAGGAAATAACCCAACTAGTGCAACAAAGCACGACCATAAGATCAAGAAACTATAATGAAATGGCAAGAAAGAAGACCATAATCAAAGCATGGTCATAACATCAGCAAGCTATCATGGAGATGGAAGGAACCAAACTAATGCATCAAACCATGACCATAACAACAACAAACTACAATGGAGATAGCAAGAACCAATCATGAAAAAATGAAATCCAGTCTTAAATAAAACTGTGCACTGTAATATACACGACGGGGGTTTGATCTTATATGGCTCAAGAAGGAGCCAAAAAGAACCCCAGTAACAGTCCTACAAAACATTTGAAGAGAGTCCCAACTCATACCGATCATGATTCACCACCACCTGGATGCAAACTCATACTTCTGCAAGCTGGTAGCTCTACTCTTCTTGAGCATCATACATAGTGCGTACCAATCTTTCCCAATCAAGCATGTGTGTGGAGAATCCATGTGTTTAGTGAATTGTGGACCTTCTTGGAATCATGGTAGACACTGAATAGAACAGAACCACCAAGAGTGGATATGGAGAGAGCTAAGGCAACTTATAGAGAGCAAGTGGCAGTATTATGTTTGTGTATGGAGAATCTAGGTATTCAGTGGATTGTGGGATCTTTTGGGAATCATGGTAGGCAAATGGCACAAACTCACGAAGTGTGAATAAAAAGAAAGTTGAGGCAGCCTTGGAGAGAAGAGTGGCAGTAACAATGGAGGTGAAGACTATCAATGAATGCAGGGTGAGAGATATACATGAAGGAATGGTTTGGTCTATCTCATGGAGAGAGTAAGCTCCTTTTATATAGAGGGGAAATGGCTGGAAAGGCATGTCAGGTGTTCTAACCAAGGCCCTTTTAACCAATGTTGGCTCCATCCATGCGATGCATCTCTCTCTTGTCTAAGGTTTGTCAGACTGGGGTGGGGCCACCTCGGAGAGTAAGCAAAGCAAGGATGCACTCAATTCTATCATCAATCCACGAGTTTGTGGTGATCCTGTGCAGGGTCACAAGTCGCTCACGCATACCATGGCCAAGACACCAACCCTGAGGGGTCCCTAGGTCCTACTTCTGACCTAAACAGTCTGTATGTATAATGTCAATGTGCAATTCTCGAGTCAAGAGGAGCAAGTATGGTTGTGGGGAACATCCTCTTAAGGATGCAAGCATGCCAAGTCATGTGGCACCCATGTAGTTAAAGATTGATTCACTTAAAAATTATTTCCTAATCTTATTTGGTCAAGCATTTAACCTTTGGAAAAGTAGTTTTCAAACTAGGCAGAGCCGAGTTACTTTGTCAAGTATCTCGCTCAAAGTGATGACATCCCACACAAATGATCAAACTCATCCTTTATGTTGTTGTTATTATTATTATTATTATTATTTTGTGTGTGTGTGTTTGTAGCACCCTACATGCATTGTGTTAATGTACACTAAACCTAACCCACTAACCTAACCCACTACATCCACTCCACTAAACCTAACACACTTACCATCTCCACTACCACCCACCACCTCCACTACCATCCACTACCACCACTCACCTACCTCACACCTCTCCTATATAATAGCTTGTAATATACAAAATCTATACACAACAATCTTGTAATAGATCAATTAAATACAAATCAATTTATTTTACAATTATTATTATTATTATTATTCTTTTTGGTTCTGTTTTAAGTTGGCAATTGTTCCATCTAATTTGATCTGTAATCGATGTAACAAACCAAGGAAGATATGTTACTGATATGTGATTCTATTTCAAATGTTCTACATTATTATGCTAAATGAAAAATACTAAAGAGCACTATATTTTCAAAAAAAAAAAAAAAAAATTGTTATATTATTGATTGATGTATTACAAGATTGTTATATATAGATTTTGTATATTACAAGCTATTATATAGGAGAGGTGTGAGGTAGGTGAGTGGTGGTAGTGGATGGTAGTGGAGGTGGTGGGTGGTAGTGGAGATGGTAAGTGTGTTAGGTTTAGTGGAGTGGATGTAGTGGGTTAGGTTAGTGGGTTAGGTTTAGTGTACATTAACACATTGTATCATAGAAACATGTACAGAAAATAAACCACAGTACGAAAAAACTAAATGCAACAGAACAGAAGAGAAAACTAGATAGTATTTAATCATACCAAGATTGTTTCTTAATCCAAATCTTCTTCTCTGGCCTGACCTCCTGAGTTTGATTCTCCAGTATTATTACCGCTGTTGTTTCCAGCTCCGCTGTTGCTGGTCTCTGCAGGTGAGCCAAACGCCCTAAAAGGCCATGGCAAAGCTATCCTAAACCTTCGTTCGACAGGGCGTGTGGTCTGGAGATTATCCTGAGACGTTGCCCCACTAGGAGCAGCAGCACTACCAGATGCAGATGCAGCTAAAGCAGACGCTAAATTGAAATTGGAAGGAGCTGGTGTTCCCCGGGTCCTATTCTCATAATCAGGATCGTCTGTAGGCAACTCGTAACGACAAACGGGACAAGAATTGTGGAGCTCCAACCAGGGGAGGATACAGTCGGAATGATATATATGTTTACAAGGCATGAGTTTAGCAGCCTCACCAAGTTCAAAGGTATCTTTACAGACAGCACACTGAGAAGAATCCGAAGAGAGCGATTCATCAGTAATCTTAATGTCGAGAAGAGCCTCAACTGCAGACTTAGAAGCAGGGGGGGTCCCGTACCGATTAGGATCGTTCTCGGCAAGCTGCTGGATGAGTTGCTCGAGTCCAGGGCCAATGAAGTAATCGCCGAGATTGGACGGAAGCCGAAAACCTGGATGATCCGAGGAGGAGGAGGAGGAGTTCTCGATGACTAGTTGGATATTGGAGCCTCCTGCTCTTAGGGTATTGATGTAATTCTGAAGGAATGCGAAAGGATTGAATTCATCGGGGCCTTGGCCTTGTTGGAGAGTAGGTGATCGGCCGCCGAAAAGAGCAGAGAGATCGGCAGTGTTTTGGAGCTCGATGCCTCCGCCGATGGCTCCGCCAGCAGAGGTGGAGAAGACCATGGGTAAGCCGCCGCCGCCGCCGCCGCCGCCGCCTCCGAAGGAAGGGAAACCAGATAAATTGTCGAAGGCGAAGAAGGGATTGGGTGTAGGGTTGAGGCTAGGGTTAGGAGGAAGAGGATTATGATTTTCATATTCTTCGAGGAAGCCGCCGTTGCAATTGGGGCAAAGGAGTTCGGAGGTAGGAGAAGATGTTATTGAGACCGTACGATTGCACTGGTAGCAGAAATAGAGCTCAGGCTGCGATGTCACGGCGGCGCGCCCGCCCGAGTTTCCCGTCGATGACATGTCCGAGACAGAAAGAGAGAGCTTTGATATCTTTCTTGCCGTTGACTTTTGCTCTTTCTAGCCGTGTCCGTCGTGTGTGGATATATAATTGGGGAAGGAAAATATTTCCTACCTCAAGTTTGAGTTTGTTTGTTTAAATCATGTTGGTTGATCATTTGGATAACTATTTGGATGATCAATATAACATCTGTCTATACTCTTATTGATTTAAATCATGTTGGTTGATCATTTGGATAACTATTTGGATGATTAATATAACATCTGTCTATACTCTTATTGATTGTGATTCTCACTTTAATATCAAATAAGTGATCCAAGAATTCGGATAAATTTAAATTCAAATTACATGCATTATTAATTATAAATAATTGATCACACAATTGGTAAGTCAAAATTTGGATCACTTGAATAAATTCAAATTCGAACTACATAATTTTATTAATTACACCACCCAGTGGTGTAGGAGAAATTTCTTTTATAGAAAGATGATAAATTTTATAAATATTAATATTAATTTTTAAATTATTGTGTAATAATATTTTTTCTTATGTAATTTAGGATTAATTAGGGTAGACTCCTCAATGATTAACCTAATATTATTTATTTGTTCATGGTTGCATTTTAATTGTTGATTTATTTAATAGTTAATCAATTAAAATTTAATTCTTTGTCACGTTAGTACAAACAAATTTAGAAGTAATGTTTTAAAGAAAAAAAAAAATATATATATATATATATATATATATATATATTTTTGGTTATTCATTGATAATCATTCTTATAAATAGTTTATTAGATGTGATATGTGAATGGTAGTTGTGAAGTGGCACTCAATTGATTGTATGTAGTATGCAATGGCTATGTTGTTACTTATCAACATTAGTTAGTGAAGGGGTTTGCATTTAGGCCATTTGACAAATTAAGTTGAATGGATTTATTAGTGAGAGGATTGTTAGTAAAGAGATTGTTAATGTGTAGATTATTAGTAAGTGGATTAAGTAAGAGTGTGTTTATTTTGATGATAGTGTGGGAGATGATTAGTGATAGGATTGTTAAATTATTTTTATATAAAATAAATAAATAAATTATTTCTATATTACAAAAAAAAAACTAAAACAAATAGGTTCACTTGGTAAAAAATAAATAAATAAATAAATAATTTTTTTATATAAAATATACTCAATCCCTTCACTATTTTCTTAATCTCACTTAAAATTCACCCAAGCTAATCCCCCTACAGGGATTACTAAGAGCATCCCTATCAGTTCCCTTATAATAGCAAAAAGTTATTATAAGGGTTAATTTTTCAGACATTCTATCCCAACAGATCCCTTATACCATCCCTTAAATTTAGGATTGCTACAGTGACTCCGTATTTATAGAGAGTCACTGTAACTCCCTTATATCTGATAAATTCTTATTTTATTTTATTGAAGGTCTGAAGGAGAAATCTCCTAGATGTCCCCCCAAACGTCCCCTCGGATATTTGCTCGAATGTTCGTTCGTATCCTGTAATTAAAGAAAAAAAATGCTCAAAACTAATCGTCCACCCGGACACCCGAACGGTCTGCCTCCCAGACGACCGACCCTTGCCTTTGCTTTTGCTGCTTTCTTATGTAATTGATTGACTTCAAAGGCAGTGCCATAAAGTCTCTATTTTTTACTTCAAAGGGTATTGTTTAATTATTTTATTATTAAAAAATTATTCAAATGTAAAAATTATTTTAATAGAATAGAAAAAGAATAAAGAGTTTGTTAGGGAAGATAGATGAAAAAGTAATTCTTAAAATAAGAAATAAATTTTTTAATAATATTTTAGAGTCAAATTTAGGTAAACTGATAGGAATGCTCTAAGCCCACTTCACTATTAATCTTATGACATTTTGTTACATCCAAATAAGGATTTAGTGGTCTCTCAAATTGGTAATCCAATCTACCTCCTAAAACTCCAATCAAACATGGCCTTAGGGATTATATGACATTTTTGATTAATTGTATAATTTTTTGAATTCTGTGGTGCCATCATAATTATTTGATGGCATTAATTACAGTTTATTTGATCACTTTTCGGTCGTGTATGAATTAAGAATTTAAGTGAAAATTTGTGAGGGGAATTTTTTTTTTGGTGAAACATTAATAAATCTTAAAAGATAATTTTGTAAACGGTTTAGTCTTTTTTTTTTTTATGAACTCAAAGGTCTTATTAAAGTGAAAATTACACAAAATGATGGTCACTTATATGTTTGGATTTAATTTTGTAAGGATAAAAGTGGGCTTTTCTAAATGTAAAATTATACATTTGGATAATTCGCATCATAGAGGTTTTAGATTCTTCCTCCGAGGACAAATCTCACATGATGAGAAAAAAAAATATAACACTCTAGTAACGTAACACTCTAATATAACTGTAACGTAACATCTAATATAAAATATTAAAAAACTCTTTGGTACACTTTTACCAAACGTAACATAACACTCCAAAAAAACTCATTAGTGTATTTTTTCAAAACGTAACACTCCAATGCAATACACAAAAAAAACTCCTTATTGTTTTTTTTTTCCAAACGTAACACTCCAATTAATGTAACACACACAAAAAAAAAAAAAAAAAAAAAACCTCATTAGTGTACTTTTTCCAAATGTAACACTCTAATTAATATAATCTCAAACGTAGCACTCCAATGTAACACACACAAAAATACTAAAAAATTCCTTAATGTAATTTTTTTAAACGTAATACTCACAATTTGAAATTATACATTTGCTCAAAACTTATTAAGGAATTTTTGTACCCCTTTTGAAATATTTTGAAGAATCTCATATCCTATTGGAATGGTTTAAAGAATCCCATATCTTTTTTTTGGAGTATTACTGTTAGCACCACAAATCTGCTATTTTATTATTTTTTATTATTATTGATAATTACAGGACATGTGGCATCCTCCTATTCATTTGGAGGTTATGAGAAGTTATGAAATGTGAAAAGATGATGGAGAATAAAGTGGAGAACATGGAGCATGAAGTAGAGGTTGAAGGAAGTTATGAAATATCATGTAGTATGAAATGGATGAGGTGGAAGAGTGGGTAGTTTTAAGTAGTTTTTTCCTACAAATGTTTGCCTATAAATAGCCATTCATGGCTACACTATAAAAGATCCAGAGCTTAAATCAAAGACAATTGATTTCAATATTTCTTGTCATTTTTCTTATCTTAGGAGTAGTTTAACATAGATTTATATTTCGAAGCATTTATTTTTAGCATTTTCTTCAAAGCATTTTATGCAGTTCTTTTTTGAAGCATAGGAGTAGAGGTAAGTAATTATTACTTTGATTGTTCACTCAATCGTCTTTCTCTGTCCCTCATTCTTCTTTTAATTTTTATGTTCTCTACACTTGGCAATTTTAAAGTCTTCTTTGTTGAGGCAAAAGAACCGTCAACGCAATCGCTTGATAATTGGCTTGAATTTAATCTGTAAGGGTTTTTCAATCTTTGCTCTCACGCTTGCATTTATGATATTTTCCTTCGTAGGAAAAATAAGCCAACAATTTTTGGCACACCCCGTGGGACTGCCAAGTGTAAGAAATGACAAACGATTTGGATTTCGTCATTCGAACTTGTCAATATGAAATATATTGGCATGAAAGAAAAATTTTGGATCTTCAAAAAAAGATCCATTTTCTTGATGAAAAAAATTTCCAAGTTGTTTCTTCATTACCATATTATTTGGTAAAAGAAAAAATACACCACTTAATTGGAGTAACTCATCAACTTGATATGGAAATTTGCCAATGGAGACATAAGTTATCAACCCTTTTTGTCAAGTCTTTAATGACCGAATTTTGTGGGCTTTTACAAAATGTTTTTGAGTCATTTGTGACCGAAATTAGTGAAAGTATAATTTCATCAATGGCTCGGGGGTCGAAAAAACCATTTTTAAAAAGCCAACTAATGAAAATAACTTCGATAAAAAACATGTTGTTGAGCCAAGCATGGTTAAAAATGATGTTCCATATAGAGCTCGGGGAGTTGAAAAACTCATTCTTAGAGAGTCAAACCATAGAAACAACGTGTCTATGAAAGATTTTCATAAGCCATTAATGGCTAAAATGGAACAACCCATTAGGCCAAAAAATGATGAAACTCACATGGAGGGTTTTCATAAGCCGTTAGTGGCTAAAATAGAAAAACAACCCCATTTGTCAATAAATGATGAAAGTTGTCTAGCTAAAGAACAGGTTCTCAACCCAAACATGGCTAAAAATGATGAACAATTTAATGTTCATGAATCTGAATTTTTTGAAATTGTTCAAAATGTCAAGTTGTTTGAATTTTTAAGGCCATCTTGTATTGTGGTTCTTGGTGTACAAAACCTACTTTAGATTTGTGGATCACACCAAAATATAATTCTAATGATGTGGCTAATAAAATTAACAAATTGTTCTTACGAGTTCGAAGCACTAAGAACAGGGAATGACCATTTAAAATGCATAAACTTGGTTAGGAAAAGCCTATGTATTTAAATCAGTGGTTGAGAATTGTCACGACCCAAACACGCCCCTATGGGTTTAGTATCGAGACCGGCCAATAATCCGTGATTACCGAAGGCCTGCTTAACAATAAAGACAGTAATATAGAGTACAGGGGCTGGCGGAAGCCAAACAGTAATAAAAAGATGTCCATTGAGCTGTGACAGTCTGTATGCAAAAAGACTTTTCTGATACAATCGTATTCATCATCAACATATATACATATATACAATCATCCAGGTTAGGGACCTAATCCCTAATTAGAACAGTGCAGTACAAGTCTATACAGTAATACAGAACAAAAACAGAAGGGTGAACTGAGGCGCCCTAAAAGCAGCCTTAGCTTGGACAGACATGGAACCTCGTAGTGAGGCACAAGGGTTGGCTTGACAAAAAGGGAGCTAACCTGACGCATCTAGCTCCGGTTCGGTGCCTGGACACCTACATATAAATATAAACAGTGAGCTAAAACCCAATGAATAACATATGCATAAAGAGGTTAAGAATGAATGTCCTTTCAGTAGTTAAAATAGTCATTTACATTAGTGAATCAGTTATTCAGTCATAACAGTCATATGTGGTACATCCCATAGCAGAATAGTACAGTAAACAGTAGGTCTTAAAAGACCGAACAGTCAATGATGGCCATCATAACAGTAAACGGAAGTTCCAAGAATAGGAACTACAGAGATCTCTGTAACAGTAGCAGTAACAGTAATAGCACAGTAACAGTAGTTGCTATAGATGCCACAATACAGTTCAGAGTAGAGGACAAACATTCATTCAGTATGAAGTATCATTTCAAAAAATGGTACAGTCAATCATTCAGAAATAATCATATTGAATGTATCTTTACAAAATTGTTGCTTACTGAGTACTGGGCTACAGATAGGCTAGTGAGCGTCCTCGGATGCCAACCCTACAGTTACAGAATGAACACACACTAAGTTACACACTTGGGTTTAAGAACTTAACCCCTAACTTGACTCGGTGTGGTTCTACATCAATATCCTCATTAAGATGCCTTAAACATGACCTAGGAATGCCTAGGATGGAATGAGGATGCAAAGATGTATTTCAAAACATTTTTCAAATTTTGCTGAGAAAGAGGTCCACGCTCAAGCGTGGCTTTCTACGCTCGAGCGGACATACAGACAAGGGTGCTCCGCTCGAGCGCGATTTCCTTTGCTCGAGGAGACTGTAAAATACATGAAAAGTACTGGATGCATGCAATTCACGCTCGACGGGCGCTCGACCTCCACTCGAGCGTGAAACTCAGGTCCTCGCTCGAGCGTGAGTTTCCTCGCTCGAGCGGACTGTAAAAACACATGAACTTCTGGGCACCTGCATTTCACGCTCGAGCGCGACTCTCTCCGCTCGAGCAGACTGCATGTACTCAGAGTGTACGCTCGAGCGTAAAGTCCTACGCTCGAGCGTAGGTCCAAATTCTGAAATTTCCAGATTGAACCTCAAGCTCAAAACTCAACTTTTAAAGTATCAAATCCCATCCTTTTGGGCTAATTTTCTGAAAAACACTTTAAAACTCATAGTATAACATGTTTCCAAGATCAATTTGCAAAATCAAAGCCCAAAGGTAGGTCAATTAAACACAAATTCAACAATAACTTCAAAAACATAATTTAAATGTGACATGCATGTGTTCCATTAAAATCAAAGCTTCCAATACATGACCAAAAGAGTCAATTCCTCTAAAAACATAATGAATTTATGAACTATAACCCAAATATGGACATGCATGTGAGGATTTTATGAAAACAACTTCAAAATTCAAGAATGTAAACATGCATGCACGGTTTAAGCTCCAATTCAATTCTTTAAACTAATTCTTGACTTAAAATCTTCTATACTACCAAGAACCATGCAAGAAATGACTTAAATATATAAACCAAGAATGAATTCTCTACCTTAAGTCTTCAATTTCAAATGTGTTAGCTCAAATTTGCTATTAGACTTCCATTCCTCTAAATTTCAAGCCAAGATTTCAAGATGAATCAATTTTCCCTCAAGACACTCTCTTTCCCTCGGTTTTGGGTCTTGAATAATGGCTGAAGAGGTGCTAATGCTAACACAAATGAATAAACTAAAGGGTCCTAGAATAATCCACTAAGTGGCAAAAGAGTAATAAACACAACTAGTGTAATTTAACATTATTTACTCCAATTTAATCATACCAAATCAAATTTTAATTAAATTTACCATAAAATCGCATAAATTCCAATTAGCACATAACACAAATCGGTTTCAGACTCGGCCACCGATAAGGCCTTCAATTTGCAATTTAAAACATAAAACACGAACAGATCATTCGGTAACCAAACAGATAGAAATGCATTTAATGCCACATACTCATGTAATCAGTTCAGAATTTCAGTTCAGTCAGTTAATTATCATGCTCAATCACAGTTTAGCATTAATCAGTGGTGAGGGTTGTCACAAGAATGGCTTATCTTTTCAAATTGATGGCCAGTTGTTTGTATGTACACAATCAAAGCATCGAAGATACATTTGAAGCATCAAGAGTTGTTTCAAAGGTTAATTACTTCACCTTTGAAGCTATATAAAACTTTGAAGATACATTTGAAGCATTAAGAGTTGTTTTGAAGGTTGATTACTTCACCTTCAAAACTGTATAAAGCTTCGAAGATACATTCGAAGCATCAAGCCTGTGACACCCAAATGTTTTAAATTTAACATTACGATAAAGTAAATAATAATAATAATAAATAATAATAAATAAATGCATAATTTAGGAGATTGAAAATTTTATGATTAAAGAAATACGTTGTGAAATATTACACATTAAATATTTTAGTAAGTGGTAACTGGTGATTTATAGTTAGGTAGTGAGGATTTTAGACATGAACCTAACATATCATTATACGGAAGTTTTAGGAGTCATCTTGAATTACCAAAGAAGGTAATAATTTTTAAAATAAAAAAAAAATGGTCAAATGGTCAAGTAAAAAAAAAAAGATAAGATTCAAGCAAGTTAAGTAATAAATATAGAGATAAGGGTGGACTGGACTGAACACGCGTCAAAATACGAAAGTTTCCGTGACTTCTTACCCACGAATTACCTTGCTATAAATAAGAAAGAGTGGCATGTCGAAGGCAACGGAAAGAAAAGAATAGAAAGAAGAAAGGAGAACAGCACGGGTGAGATCTTGAGTGGTGGAAATAAAGAAATTAATTTAAGGTGAGTTATATTATACCTTGAGTCTCCAAAATGTATTTTATGTATGTTTTGACTTACCAAAATCTATTTTATAAAAGTTATATTTTATTATTATATTAATAGAAGTTATGTTTTATAAAAGTTTCAGTTACATGGTTTATTTTCTGAACTCTATTCGTTTAAAAGGAAACCCATGGATATGTTTGTTTTACTTTTAAAGAATATTTGGTTATAACCTTATATGAAAATATGTTGTGAGTACCACCACGGGAGTCTCATGCCTTGGGGGACTTAAATAACCATTGGCTAGTGTTTGACCACTTTGTGGTCCAGTGTTTGTCGTGGATCCATTGACCAGTGTAGTGCTTGTCACTTAGTGATGTACCGTGGTTATAGTGATTATTTCATTTTCTGGCACTTCAATAATTTGTGTATTCAACTCAACTTAATTTATAATATTTTAGCTTAAATAAATATCCATGGCCATTTTGTGCCCCTCATAGTATAATATTTCTCACTCTGCTATGTGCTTATAGCTATTACCCCTTTCAGGTGACGAGGTTTAGCGGGATCAAGATGGAAAATGAATCGCTATGTTATTTTGTTTTTTTTTAAGATTTCTATCTTTTATTATTAAACTCTTGTAATACAGCGAAGCTCAAATGACTATGTTTTATTTCCTTTTAAATAAACAGTTGGTACCCAGTGTAGACGTCCCCGAACGTCCCGGGAGGGAAATCTCCCCCCGTTTTGTTCATTGGGCTCACTACAGTTCAGGACTCAATGTCACGGTCCCGTATCTAATCTCGCAGAGTGCAATGCAAAACCGATGAAATCATCAAAGAGTCCAAATCCGACAAATCGTTTTTGAAAACAGATTTTTTGAAAGAAGTGCCAAACATGGACTGCTTTGTCAGATACAGAGTCGCCACCTAAATATTTTATTTTGGGGAATTTAGGAAGCCCTGACTCATTGCCTAAGGCCACGTGTCCATCATCACCAAAGTTGCCTTAGCTCGGGAACTTGGGTACGATTGGGGAAGGTCACTTCGTGAGCACCCCCGCTCGCCCGATCAAAGATCGGCCTCTACTAACCATGATATCAAGTTTTGAAAACATTATACGTTCTTATTCCGGTTATTAGCCTAGATTTACTATGTCATGTGCATAGCATACAAATATAGACCGGATCGCCTGAATTGGAACAACACATCTCATGTTTGTGTTGAAAATGATTTGCTACCGCAAGTAGGCTTAAAATGCAGGCTTTGCCACCCTCGGGTGGGCTTAGAAAATAAGATGATTTGCCACTCTCAAGTGGGCTTAAAACTCACAATTGATGAATTGTTCCAATCAAAATAACCCAACCTTCACCCACAGGCATTCAGGCAGGTATACCACGTAAGCACGTAGCCTCATGGTAAGCATGTTATCATGGCAGTCACTCACACACATGCAAGGATGCTAAAGCATAAACACTTACTGAGTACTCCAAGCCAAAACAGAAGCTATGTTAGAAATCCATGCGTGATCCTAACTATACAGAAATGCCTAATGCAACACATGCAGGAATGCAATTACAATAGGCTCGGCTATTCTAAATGTGGCATGTGATGATGCTACAACTAACACGTATTCAATTTGGAATTGAAATACAAATGCAGTTAGTATGATGCGCCGAGCCCGGTGCATGCAAGACAGATGAATGATGCAAACGTGCAAGCATAAGTATGCTAATTGAAACATGCCCTAATCTAACCATCATAAGCTGGTAAATAAAAGGGAGAAAGACGTGAGATTGGAAGACATACATCACACACACGCACACTTATTACAATTGTGCCTTCGCTCGGAGGGTCTGAATAAATAATACAGTCCGAATAAGTACAAAACGCTAATTAACTGACAATTTAACTAGGCAAGCAAGTAAATTAGCATGCAAATCCATGGACCGCCTCAACTCTGTTCCGAATGATAAAAAATGCATGCTCGAGTTGCCTTGCGCGGAAATCCATTGCGATGCCCCGATTCGCCTCTGTTTGCAATTAATGCCGAAATGCTGTGCAAGGCTTTAGAAAGCTGCTGATTTCTGATTTACTGCAACAGAGAGCATGAAAGGGGCACAACAAAGTATTTTCACATATGTATGCATGACTACTCTTCATGGAGTGTAGTCCTTGATCCTCGTGCCATCAATCACGTATCTCGATGCATGATGGCCGAGGAGTAGAATTGCACGACTCGATGTGAAATGAATGCACATATAAACACAACAAGACCTAAACTCCATCATGGGTAATCCGGAGTGTCGGCGACTGGGAATTGAGACACGTTCCGTCACTCGGAGTACGAAACGTCCATCGTTTCCCGTGCTTGGGCTAACTCCTATCCCAAACACAATGCAAATGAGATGGCATACACAATGCGACTAACATACAACCTAGCATACGCAATGCTATGAAATGACATACACAATGCTCTAACATGCGACCTAGCATACACAATGCTATGGTCCGAAATGGCATACACAATGCACGATGGACTTACACCAACATGAGTGGACCTCAACCACACTCACATCAGTGGCCATATGATGGAAATGAGACAACCGAAACACATGCAAACATGCAAGATGCAAGGGATCGATCCTGAGGCATCGAATGTCACTCTACCAAAGCATGGAAAAGGATGCAATATGGCATACAAACACACAAATTCTAGCTCCGAAACATAATACAAAATGGTCCCAAAACATGCAAACATGGCACATAATGCAAGCTAGGGGGCCCGGGTACCGAAACTAGTGAAGTGCGTTACTCTAGAGGTACCCAAAACAATGCACTAATGGCAAAATCAACCCCAAACAGACCCTAGGCAGGTCTGAAACAATGGGGAAATGGCCTAAAATGATGGCTCAGAATGCAACGAAATGGAGCTCATTCAATGGTTGGTAAATGAGGCATACAAGCCCGACTCTCAAACGCATTTAAAGAGTATAAAACATGACAACATGGCATTCAAACAAGCTCTGAAATGTGATGAATAATAGGCTCAAAACATGAACACACCTCAGTATATGCATGGAATGGATCTCAAAACTTAAAGCTAAGCATGGACCTTGAACTACAAGCATGCAAAACTAGCATCATTCAACCACAAGACCCAAAAATAGAGCTAGGGCAGTCCAAAATAAGCACATTATCAATTTAAGGCATGGCCAAAATATGCTAGAATCAATGGCCTATAAAGCATGCAAAGAAAGCTAGTGAACCATGAGTTGTTCTACTACTATATGAAGCATATGAGGGTTCACCCAACCAGCCAAAAACAGAAGTATTTCATGCCAAAATATGCTCAAATAACCCCTGAAACTCAGTCAACACATGCAAGAATGATGAGCTCATTTGAAAAGCCATGCGAGGGGTTGTTCTACACATACATGATAGACAAACAAAAGGGCAAAACAACCTCTGGAAATAAGTTATGGCAGCCCTAAAACTCACCAAAAAGAGCCTGAAATTGGTCTAGGAAGCATGCAATGAAAGGCCCTTTTGAAAGGCCTTGAATGGAATTGTTCTACACATGCATCATAGACATAAAATATGGCCAAAGGGACTCTGGAAAGAGCTAAGGCAGACCTCAAAACTCACATAATAGGGCCTGAAACAAGACTTCAAAGCATGCAAGATGGAGCTCCTTTAGAAGGCCAATAAAGCTAGTAAAGAGAACAAGGGGTGAGAGGGTCACCCCTGTCTGATTTTGAAGCTCAAAAACACATATTGGCCACTGAAAATCCACTGGACTTCAGTGGCCAAAAGGCCAAACCAAGGCCAATGCAAATGCTCTAATGCATAGCCCTAAACATGAGGAAATGGAGCATACAATGGGGAAGATGACCCCAAACAGAAAAAAGTTCTTAAACAAAAATGTTTAGAAGATCAAAACAAGACTTTTTTCAGTTTATGTAGAAGTCCAAAAATGCTTGCAAATAGGGATAAAGAATGGAGAAAAATAATGTCAAAATGGGAAAAATGGAGACTTACCCTTGTAGAGTCGACCCTCAGCAACTTCTGGACCAAGGTAATGAGCCTTCAACCTCTGAAAATTAGTTCCAAGGTGCTTGGATGGATGGTGGAGGTGTTGTGCTATGAGGTGTAGTGCAAATGGCCAAGAATAATGGAGTTTTAGAGCTTGGAAGAGAGAGATATGGAGGGAAGTGTATGTATGCTCTAACCAAAGGGTTCAACCCTTGCAATGGAAGCTCAGCCCCTCTTTTATAGAGGAGAGGCTCTAAAGCTTCTCTTGGAAGCTTCAAATATATGAAGGATGGTCCAAATGCCTCCTAGCTGGCACAGTCGTGATGCATTCAGAGAGAGCAAAAAGCAAGAAGCAGGCCGACCAGTTCACATGGTCGGCCGGGCACTCTCCCTGGTTGGCCAACCAGGGGTCAAAAGGTTCAAGGAGAAATGCTGGCCGGCCACCTCAGAAAGGTGGCCTCCCAGATGAGTGCAACACAACTGTATAGTGGAAAACCAGAAAATGTGACCAAGGAGAGAGAAAAACCAGCTTTTAGCAAGGTTCAAAAGGGTCAAGAAGAATTATTGGTCGGCCTACCCATATTGGTGGCCTCCCAGATGAGCACAACACAATGGTGGTATGAAAAGCCGGAAATTGTGGCTCAAAAGTGAGAAATACCAGCTTTCTGTCAGAAAAATCGGCTTTAGGAGAGAGAAAAAGAGAAAGCTGGTTTCCAAGGGGAAAAGGTGGCCTCCCACCATACTGAGGGTGTTTGTTTCAGCTTTTCAGAGCCAACTTATGACTTTTAGCTTTGAAAAAGTTATTTTGGACTGTTTGGTTAAACTTATTTCAAACAGCTTCTGATTCTAACAGCTTATCTTAACTCAAAAAAGCTAATTCTGAGAAGCTGCTCACCCCTTGCTTCTGATTATCAGTTTCTGCTGTGAACATGTTAATTTATGGTTATACACTTAAATTTTTTTATTTTTTATTTTTTTAAAAATAGAAAAAGACTCGAATGGACTATAAATTATTATTATTATTTTTTATGAGAAATATAGACAAACAAAAAATAAAAATTAATTGAAAAAGCTATTTCACAGCTTATTTAACAAACACTACTCAGCAACTTAAATCTATAATTCAACAGTTATACCAAACAGATTAACAACTTCTGATTAAAGTCATAATTTATAATCTGTTAAGCTATAATTTATAAGCTGTTTTAACAGCTACACCAAACGGGGCCACTACCACCTCCCTAGCAATGAAAATAGGGTCCCTACCAAAAATGGACCAAGACGGATGCAAAACGAAGGTTCGGGGGCCAAAACGTGCAGTCTGAGGCCCCGAAAACAGGCTGTTAGGCACTAGAAGTGGCGTATGATCACGAAGGTGGTCTCCTGAGCCACAGTGTCCCTCTAAAGGGAGGAAACAAGGTGTGTGCCAAAAATCGGAGCAAACGGAGGTAGTTAAGCGGTCCCGAACCAAGGCACACGGTCGACGGCTCCGAAAATCGAAAACTGGGCTCCAAACAGAAAAAATGGCCTACGACCACGAAACGTAGCCTACGGCCACTAAGAGATGGTCTACAAGACCTCTCCCTCCCTTCGGGAAGAGAAAACAGATAAAACAGGACTTGATTCGCAAACCGAGGCAAAGCACAAAAGAGCCCCGAAGTCCGGGGGCAAGGCTCGTAGCCGAGACTCCGCAACCTCAGAACGAGCACAATATGCAACATCACCGAGCGCTCAGTTGGTGACGTCTAAACCTTAAGGTCGGTCAAAAATGGAGTGTCTACACCCAGTTATTTATTTAATTTATCCGTTTGCGCTGTGACTACAGAATTATCCGAATTATTTTATTTTTACCTTGTTACGACGCTAAACCTTTGGATACCGGGTTTGGGTTGTGACAAAAGTGGTATCAGAGCAATAGTTTTAAAAATAATAATAATAATAATACATAATTAAATGAATAAATAAATATATATATATATAGTACAAGTTTTTAAAATTTTTATATAATTTTCACATAAAAAAAAGAACATATATATATTAAACTTGCATTATTATGTGATATGTCTAACGCATATAAGTCATGTTGTATATATGTCTAGGCTAAGTTTTCTTGTGTTGTAGGACATGGCGAACCTATTGGAGCTATTCTGGTACAAGCCCCCAGAAGCTCATCTCCTCCCGAACCAATTAGAGGGCTGGGGTGACTCAGAGAGTCTTGTCAGGCAAGCCCATCCAACACTTGACCATCTCATGGAAAGATCTGTTTATTTACAGGCTGACCCCGATGAGGACTTATTATTCTAGAGACTTAGCTGAGGTAGCACTCGTGAAAGGTACATAGGATCGACCCATGTTGTTGGTCTTGCTCCGGACATAGAACCACCACATTTTCTGGTCGCACCTCTACCTGTAGGCTTTGCAGAGAGGAGAGGACCCGCCTATCCTAGTAGCCACATTCGCACCACGACACCACCTCCCCAGCACATTGTTTATACCCCAGTTGTGGACTTTACCGACGATGCATCATATCTGGAGACACAGATACGGATTACTAGACGGGAATTCTAGGGTTATAATCACGGTACTCCTATTTACATGGTTCAGGTAGTATGGAGCTGCTTTGGAGTTGAGCTTAGTGGGTGGGAGTTTGAGTCCATCATGCAAAATGAGTTTTCGGGGTTGTTTCATGGACCAGTTTTCCGAAGCCAGTTCTTATGGTGGCCTAATGGACCATTCTAGATGTCTGACCAGAAGACCCTTTTTGTGAGCTGATCACGAGTAGTCTAATCTTTTTGTATTAGTAGGATTAGACATTAATTTGTGACCGCCAGACTAACGCCCTATGTATGGTAACAATGATATATATGGTATTAATGTGGTAATATTAACATGATGGTAAAACTAATATGTTATATATGAAAGTGGTGATGTTAATAGCAAAACTAATATGGTATATACGAATGTGGTGATAATAGAACTAATATGTTATATATGACATTGTATCAAAATTGTCTCAATGTGATGTCACGCTTATATCATTTTGCCTTATAGTAATGGCCAACGAAGGAAATGAAAACGGATCATCAGTCAGCGGTACCATCCCAATGGAACAAATCATGAAAAGAGCAGTTACCAACTTTTTGCAGGCCTTGCAAACCAGCATGACCAATGGGGCATTAGAGAGATAAGAAGAATCGACTACGATTAAACAATTTCAGGATCTAAAACCCACCACGTTTATCGGCAATCCAAACCCATTAGTAGCAGAGGCTTGGGTCAGGGACATGGAAAAAATCTTTCGCACACTACCTTGCACAGAAAGATAGAAGGTGACTTTTGCCACCTTCACCTTCAAAAACGATGCACAGGAATGGTGGCTCCTTACCTTGGAAAAGGGAAATATTGTGACTTGGGTGAGATTTTTAGAAGTATTCTATGAAAAGTACTTTCCAGATTCATTACGGGAGCAAAAGGCGTCAGAATTCATACATCTAAGACAAGGAACCATGACAGTGGCCAAATATGAAAGTAAGTTCACACAGCTGGCCCGGTTCGCGACATATGTCATTCCCACCGAAGCTCAAAAAGCCAGGAAATTTGAAGTAGGGTTGGATCCTGAAATTAAGGACAGACTGGAGGTTTTGAAACTACCAACCTATGCGGCGGTGGTAGATCGAGCATGCATTGCAAAAAAATGGATTAAAGCCTTGCGATCTGGTGAGCCAAGTCAGAGGAAGCGATATTGGGAAAGAGATAACAGAAGGCCCGGCGTCACACCTCCCAAGAGAATAAATATGAGCACAACCAGTTCAACCGGTCCAAGCAATCAAAGTCGTCCAGACCCTAAAGGAGGCACCACTCCAGCTTGCTCTACCTGTGGACGGATTCATTGGGGACCATGCCGTCAAGATACGAGAACATGCTTTAGATGTGGCCAAGTTGGCCATTGGCTGAGGAATTGTCCAACGCTCGTCCGCCCCTTTGAACCAGTCCGAAAACCCGCAGTACCTGAAGGAGCAAGAAAGGACCAAAAACGCCAAGGAAGAGCTTTTTCCCTGGTGCCTGGAAACCCAGAAGTTACAGAAAATGTTGTGTCAAGTACACTCTCTGTTTGTGGTCACTTAGCCCATGTTCTCTTTGACTCTGGTTCAACTCATTCTTTTGTTACACTACACTTTGCTACCAAGTTAGCGCCAACACCCGAACTCTTAGGATACATACTATCTGTGTCTTTTCCCTCTGGAAATTCCGCCCTTAGTACTGATGTATACAAATCTTGCACTGTATCCTTAAAAGGTGAAACCTTACACGTAGACTTGATACCCCTTGGCATTAGTACCTTTGATGTGATCTTAGGAATGGATTGGTTAACTGCTAATCGTGCCTCTATCGATTGTAAAGCCAAAAAGGTATTCCTCAGGTCACCAAACTAACTTGAGCTTGTCTTCGAAGGAACTGGAGCCTCTCCCCCTCCCTGTATTATATCCATCATAACAACCTAACGACTGCTAAGAAAGGTTGTTGTGGTTGTATTTGTTATATGATTGATACCCAACAAGAGACCCCCACACTTGATGCGATCCCCGTAGTTCAAGAATTTCCGGATGTGTTTCCTGAAGACCGGCCCGGCACCCTAGTTGATCGGGAAATCGAGTTCACCATTGAAACCCAACCTGGTATACAACCAATCTCAAAGACCCTTTACCGTATGTCCATGGCAGAATTGAAAGAACTATTAACTCAACTCCAAGAACTACTGAATAAAGGCTTTATCCGACCAAGTACCTCACTATGAGGAGCTCCGGTACTGTTCGTAAAGAAAAAGGATGGTACAATGAGGTTATGTATCGACTATTGAGAGCTAAATAAAGTCACCATCAAAAATTGATACCCCCTATCACGAATTGACGACTTGTTTGATCAACTGCAAGGCGCCCAAGTGTTCTCAAAAATTGACTTGCGTTCTGGTTACCATAAACTAAAAGTCAAAATGGAAAGCATCGAAAAGACTACCTTCAGAATCCGTTATGGGCACTACGAGTTCCTCGTCATGCCATTTGGCGTCACCAATGCTCCAGCGGACCTCATGAATTGAGTGTTCAAACCCTATCTTGACGAGTTCGTCATTGTCTGCATTGACGACATTCTCATATACTCCAAATCGCCAGAAGATCATGAACACCACTTGAGAAAACTTCTACAGACATTACGTAATCACAAACTTTATGCCAAGTTGAAGAAATGCGAATTCTGGATCACTAGTGTACACTTCCTCGGTTACGTCATTACAAAGATGGCATTTCAGTTGATCCCCAAAGGGTTGCAGCAATCGTGGATTGGCCACGACCTACTAACGTATCAGAAATTCGAAGTTTCTTAGGCCTAGTCGGCTACTACCAGCGCTTTGTGCAAGACTTCTCAAAGATAGCTTCACCATTGACCCAGCTAACTCAAAAGAACACACCCTTTGAATGGACGGACAAGCAGGAACGTTGCTTCAAAGAATTGAAGGACAAACTCGTGATGGCTCCAATACTAGCGCTCCCCGCGGAAGCAGAAAGGGTTTATAATTTACAGCGATGCCTCATACAATGGTTTGGGTTGCGTTCTTATGCAAAACAGGAAGGTCATTGCTTATGCCTCTCGCCAACTAAAGACTCACGAAAGGAACTATCCAACTCATGATCTAGAATTGGCTGTGGTGATCTTCGCCCTCAAAATCTGGCTTCATTATCTCTACGGAGTAGCCTGGGAAATCTACACCGATCACAAAAGTCTCAAATATCTGTTTACACAGAAGGAATTGAATATGAGGCAACGATGATGGCTAGAATTTATGTAGGATTACGATATAGAGATCCATCATTATCCCGACAAAGCTAATGTAGTAGCAGACGCATTAAGTCAAAAAATGACCAAAAGTTTGGCATGTACCCTCATTCCCCACAAGATCCATGGATTGCTCGCCAACATAATCGTGGAACCCGAGTTGGTGGAAGAAATTAAAGCCCACCAATGTGAAGATAAACTTTTGAAGAAAAAATACGAGGAGCAAGGAAACATGCCTGATTCTGACTTTACAATAAGCAATGGGATGCTAAAATTTCGAAATCGAATTTGCGTACCTGACCTCCCAGAACTCAAGAAAAAGATATTGGTAGAAGCTCATAGCTCGAAGGTTGCAATCTATCCTGGCAATGCAAAGATGTATCACGATCTGCGGGAACATTTCTGGTGGACAGGAATGAAGAAAGACATAGCAAACTATGTCTCCAAATGCCTGCGTTGTCAACAAGTTAAAGCAGAGCATCAAAGACCTGCTGGTATGTTGCAGCCACTCCCCATTCCCGAATAGAAATGAGAGCATATTACTATGGATTTCGTTGTCGGGCTACCGCAATCAGTCTCAAAGAATGATGCAATATGGGTTATTGTAGATCAATTGACGAACTCGGCGCATTTTCTACCAATCAGAATCATGTACTCCCTCTCTAAGTTCGCTACTCTCTACATTAAGGAAATCGTTTGCTTGCACGACACCCCAGTTTCAATCGTCTCCGATAGAGACCCCCGTTTCGTGTCCCACTTCTGGAACAAATTACAGGAAGCTTTGGGAACCACTATAAGGTTTAGCACGGCTTACCACCCGCAAACTGACGGGCAATCTGAAATGACGATCCAGACTTTGGAAGATATGTTACGTTTGTGCGTACTAGACCTCAAAGGTAACTAGGATGATCACCTACCTTTAGTGGAGTTCGCATATAATAATAGCTACCATGCAAGTATTGGAATGGCACCGTACGAGGCACTATATGGAAGAAGATGTCGATCACCTCTGTGTTGGCCAGGAGTCGGAGACAGAAAATTATTAGGCCCCGAGATCGTGCAAGTAACGAGTGATAAAATTCAACTCATCCAACAAAGAATTCGCACTGCCCAGAGCCGCCAGAAAAGCTATACAGAACATGGAGCATGAAGTAGAGGTTGAAGGAAGTTATAGAAGATCATGTAGTATGAAATGAATGAGGTGGAAGAGTGGGTAGTTTTAGGTAGTTTTTCCTACAAATGTTTGCCTATAAATAGCCATTCATGGCTACATTGTAAAAGATCCAGAACTTAAATCAAAGACAATTGATTTCAATATTTCTTGTCATTTTTCTTATTTTAGGAGTAGTTTAACATAGATTTATATTTCGAAGCATTTGTTTTCAACATTTTCTTCAAAGCATTTTATACACTTCATTTTCAAAGCATAGGAGTAGAGGTAAGTAATTATTACTTTGATTGTTCACTCATCGTCTTTCTCTGTACCTCATTCTTCTTTTAATTTTTCTGTTCTCTACACTTGGCAATTTTGAAGTTCTCTTTGTTGAGGCAAAAGAACCGTCAATGCAATCGCTTGATAATTGGCTTGAATTTAATCTGTAAGGGTTTTTCAACCTTTGCTGACACGCTCGCATTTATGATATTTTCCTTCGTAGGAAAAATAAGTTAACAATTACATTTTGAAAAAGTACACTAAAGAGTTTTTTTGTATTACATTGGAATGTTATATTAAGAATTTTTTTGGAGTGTTATATTAGAGTTTTACGTTTGGAAAAAGTACACTAAGATTTTTTTTTTTTTTTTGAATGTTACGTTAGAGTGTTACGTTTGAGTGTTATATGGGAGTGT
This sequence comes from Camellia sinensis, assembly GCF_055761805.1. Taxonomy (NCBI): domain Eukaryota; kingdom Viridiplantae; phylum Streptophyta; class Magnoliopsida; order Ericales; family Theaceae; genus Camellia; species Camellia sinensis. The sequence continues at coordinate 164,813,725 of NC_138964.1, forward strand.
TACAATTTGAAATTATACATTTGCCTAAAGTTTACTAAGAGATTTTTGTACTGCTTTTGAAATGTTTGAAAAATCCCACATCCTTTTGGAATGTTTGAAGGATCTCATATTTCAAATCATTTTTGTACTCCGTTTGAAATGTTTTATAAATCAAAAAAGATTCTCATATAAAAATTCATCTCAAATTTGATTCTCACAAACTGTGTACTTTACCTTTCTAACATAAAAGAAAAAAAAAATAGAAGAAAACATAATAAGGGTATAACTGTAAATTTAATTTCTGAATAATATATTAAATCCACCTTTCAAAAATCAATGGGACTAATTGGTCTATAAAAAAATCTTTGGAACTAAATGGATTATCATTTCTCAAAATGGGATTTATAGGTAAATTTTTTTTCTTCTATTTTATTTATTTTTTCTTCATCTTTCTGAATTCTTTTTTAAATTTTCAATCCAAATACACCCTTACGTACTTACCTATTACACCATATTTTAGTTAAAATCGATACTCTATGAAGAAGAAAAAAGAGAGAAACAGAATTAAAGTAGTCTAAAATACACAATTACCCCCTTCGACTACTAAACACATGACATCTAACATTCCCTTCAAGTTGATACAAATATATCTATCATATTCAACTTGCAAAAATAATAGGGTGAAAAATACACTACTAACATCTTTTAGTGAAAATTGTTTGGTTCTGTTTTTCAGAAAATAGTTTTTAAAAAAATTTACTTTTTTACTTTTTTATTTTCCTTATTTTAATGTTTTCAATGAATTTTTTTAATATTTTAAGTAATTTTTTTTTTAATTTTTAGACAAATCTAATATAAATACATTTAAAAAGTATAATATTTGTAAATTTTTTTTAAAAAAATAAGCTAAATACCAAAAAATACAACAAAAAAAAATTCAATACATTTTTTGTATTTTTGTGTATTTATTAATTTTTAAAAATATTTTTTGAAAATATTTTATTACTTAGATACATCTAAAAAAGTAAAAAAAATGCTTAAAATTTAAAAAATATCCACTAAAAATAAAAAATTACGAAAAACAAAAAACTCAATTTTTAAAAAACTAAATTCAAAAAACAGAAACCAAACAAACTAATTAGTTTTTTGATTTCATAAAATGCATACAAATCAATCTTTTGTTCAACTTCTCCGAAGTGCATGTCAATCTCACTAATTCTATCATATTAGAAGTTGCCATTGCCACAATACAACCTTGTGGAGCACACTGCCACAAACCCCTTGTATATCTCACTAAGAAAAGAACTGGAGCCACGTAATCTTACAAGACCATGAGTCATAGTCCTATACTCTACATCCGTACTTGATCTAGCCATTGTTGTTTGCTTCTTAGTGCGCCACATAGGAAGTGGTGACAAAAGAAAGGGGGGAAACAAAAACACCAATGCTAACAAGCAATTAGGAAAGATAATCAGTAATGTGATGATGCTTTTCTTTCAGTCTTCTACAAAATATTAGTTGAGTTCACAGCTCCAATATATTGATTCAAAGGTCCCATCAAATTGAGTTCTATTCTTATCTCCCAAATCTTGAGATTCACATTCTGCTAGTTTTCAAATTCACATTTCTATTTCTCTATTCAAATCTTGAGATTTGCAATATATCTGCAACTATTTATTATATGTGCATATAATTGTAGATGCCATTAGAAAACAAGGTATTTTGGTTATAATATTATGATATCTGGGCTAATATGTTATTTAGTATTTATTTTTTTTTGATAAATATATGTTATGGAAAATTCTATTTTTACACACCGCATTGTCTCTGTGCACATCATTTCTCGCTCCACTTACTTAGTAATTTGATTTTTAGGTATTTATCTAAGTCTACACACCTCACATTCCAAATGTACCCATTCAATAAAAAATGTGTGCACACCCCTATCTTCTTGGGGCAATTCTATTTACACACTACTAATACTTTCAGTACACACCATTACTTACACATAAAATAATTTTTAGGGTTTACAAATATCTAAGTTCACATCTTAACTTTCCATTACTAACCTTATATTAACACACCACTAACTACTTGAATACACACCATTCCACACACTAGAAACTATTCATCTTCACCACTACACACAACAAAACCCCATAATCTTCAGAATAGAGACCACTAGAGGCCATTTTTGTCGGTCTTGATCTCCATTGCCGTCGGAGGTTTCATTTGGCCTCCATCTTCGTCGGTGTTGATCTCCGTAATTGGTGTTGAACTCTCGTGGTGTTTCATCTCGTCGTCTCGTCATTTCAGATCATCAGAGGATTGTTTTATTCGGCCTTCATCTTTGACGGTGTTGATCTTTATTGTCGATCTTGAATTTTCGTCTCTCATCATCATTTCAAATTCATCAAATTGGTCATGTTCATAAATACAGAGTTGAACAAACTTAATGTGTTCAAAATTTTTATATTTGAATAATGAATAAAAGTTTAATTTATTTTCACCGAACTAACTTAAAAGGTTCAATTTTTTATATATGAACATTCAATATTTAGTCAATCTTAATAATTTGAACAAAATTATTTTGTTTAAATATAAATAATCAAACATTATGTAAAAATTCAACTCTGGTTATCCAAATACGATGAACAAACTCATCTTCTCAACATATGAACTAGATAAATAAAAGATCAAAAAACTAAGTCATAAACTAATCTTTTCAATGTTCAAATCATTGTTTTCAATGTTTATATCGAAACAAACCATCTCAGTGTCATCCATGGTGTGCAAATCTTCTAAACTAATTGATTTCAATATTTTTAAATCCTAAATCTTCAAAGACAATAATGTTTTGAGTTTAATAAATAAATATAATGGAGAAATGAAATTAGATAATTGATAATGAATGATATCATAAATGTATGTAAATGGTGAAGATGATAAAGAAATATAATGTTTATATATTAAAACCTTAAACCCTATAAGAATGATGGTATGTGAAGAATATTTTGTATTTTTAAATATGAAATTTTTGAATGGGTAAAATACACTTCATGTTGTCCTTAATGGTCATTTCATTGAAGGATATTATTAAAATATAAATTTAATCTATTAATAGTGTATATTGAAAATATTAATGGTATGTAAATAGAATCACCCATATGTTATTTAGTAAATTAATATGGGTTAAATAAAAAAATGTGTAGCTAAAACGCAAAAAAGATAACCTAGAGTAGAGGCCTTTTAAGATAATTTTATATTTACTATTAATAAGTTAACCTTACATTTTAGTTCAAAGTCATATAAGAACTCTCTACCTATATTTGAACAAAAGAAAATAAAGTACTCCAACTTTGAACCACGTATGATTAAAGTGAATTGTCTTCAAAACTTTTGTCATATGGCATCAATGTACAATGGTGTACCAGTTGTCTCAAACATTAAAAAATGAGTAGTTAATGAGCAACAGAACTACAAGATGAGAAGAAAAAATATTCTATCATAATGTTATGTTTGAATCATAGATTTAGATATCAATTTAAAAAGGAAAAAAAAAAAAAAAAGGCAAGACCAATTTTATTTCATTCAAATTTGACTCGCTTTTTCCCTTCAATTTGTAATGTTCTAGGATATCAACTATAAGGAAATGTATGCATTGCTATGCTAAGAATGTAATATGCAGTCCATTTTCTTCATGCCTCTGATTTCTTCGAGATGATCCAAATGATTAAAAACAAATAGCCTTCCGTCGTGTTTGGTGTTTGGTGGAGGAATTTGATGAGAAATTTAAAAAAGAAAAGAAAAAAGGTGTGTGAATCTAAATAAAATATAGATATATTTTATTCACATTTCACTTACCTTTTCTATTTCTCTTTTCAAATCTCTCCTCAAATCTCCCAACCAAACACAACATAACAGTGTAGCCACACAAATTCACATGGTGTCCATTAAAGCAGATGTTTTAATGGGTCTCCAAAGAGAAGAAAGAATATCTGACAGGTTGAACCAGATTAGGGTAGATTGTGGATATAATGGTCATCAACAGATGCCATAGTGATCCAAAATTAAGTAAAACAATTCAGAACATTTTTTTGCAACAGGTTTTGAAATAAGAAAAAGGAAAAGGAAAAGAAAACTCATGTACAATTTCCTCATGACATCTTCAGACCATCCAAACAAGTGCTTTGAACATGTAAACATCTACACTACCATCTGGCTGAGAAAATACTGTCCTATACAGCAGCAGTGTCTATAGAAAAGATGCATATCACAGTCCTTCAAAATGCTGAGCTGCACAAATCATAAAACCACTTAATAATTGGTCAGTAACACTCCCGCAATGGAGAAGCAATCTGGACGAAATTAATAGAAGTTTTTGGATATAGGGTGCTTGAATCATGCCTTCAGCTAGTTAACCAGAATCACTGAATGCTTGAATCCATACCATAATCACTAAATGAGTGCTTACATCTTCTTTAAAAATGGTCATACCCAGGGAGTTTACCTTCAGGAGTCAGTATGAACATTCTGAAGTAGATATTGAGCACTGTGCAAAAGAGCATTGACATCCTCATTTGAGGCATCAAGCATGCGCAGTTCCTTAATCTCCTCTTGCCACTTTTCAATCTGTTCCTTGTGTATTCTGCAAAGAAAAAGTTTAAAAATCTGTAAAAAAAACTCATCACTAATGATTTAAATCCTAGATTTCATTTCATAACTCACAAAATCACCCGTTCTTCAAATTCATTACTGAGTTCCTTGAGAAGTGACTTCCCCGATTCCAGCAACTCAGATACCTACATGAGTTGATAATCAACAATATGACAACCACCTAGAGCTTGCACTAGAAGTTGCAACTGTCTAAAAAGAAGATATCATAGGCATTAAACATGGTATAACGTCAAACTCGACATATTTATAGGCTTGTTTGAGATTATCCCATGCTATCTTGTGACGAAGATAATTCAGCATAGCTACCAGCTGAGTAAAGCGATTGATCTTTTCAAGAATGTGACTGATGTCAAGCTCCATCTGTTCAGATACCACAGGATTGATCTCAGTTTCTTCTTCGACAATCTCATCAACAGCTTTGTCTCCCACCATTGGTTCTGTCTCTTCCACCTAATAACTATAATGGATCAGAAATTAAAGCATACTAAAACCACATAGCAATTTTTCTTCTTCTTCTTCTCCTTTAAATTTCCCCGCTTATTCAAAGAGGGAAGGGTGAATACAAACAGGCATACAGTTGGTTTGACACGTTTCCTCATGCCTTCAGTGCCTTTGCTTTCCATTTGAATGATGTTTGTTAATGCTGGAAGGATGTCATGTATCATACAGTCATTAGCACAATAAAAATAAGAACAGATAGAGAGAGAGAGAGCGAGAGAGCTAGAGATGCATGCGCATTCTATACTATGATATGTGTATACAATTGACATTGCATCAAATGTTAAATTTGTTGATACTTATCCAAACAATCCAATACATCCACATCCACTTTCTCTCATTGTCCCAAAACAAAACAAAAATTTGAAAATGAGTATAATAAGTAAAATAAAAATCATTTTAGCTTTAGAAACAAGAATGAAAGTCTAACAAGAATATCAAGTTATACTTCGTAGGACAAACATTGAAAGTGTTCAACAAAATCTTGGAACAGTCTATTTACCACAATTAATGCAAGTCAAGGGGACCATAATTTAACATAAGTACAAATCCAATGCAAAAACACCATGCAATAACCTCAAATTGTGGTAGAAGGCACTTTGATTTGGATAGAAACTCAATTTAAAGCTTTTCTACTTTGCCTCCTACCAAGCAACAGATTATTAAAATTTCAACTTTCAATTCATAATTTCCAGTGAACACACGATGGCAAGCATTCACCTTTCGAATCCAAAGATTGAGAAATTCATGTTATAGATCCAAAGATTGTTCTCAATGCGGTTATTTAACGTCATGAGTAACTACAGCCAGTAAATACCAGTCTACAGAACTATCTGAAATATGAACAATAACTCTCCATTATAAGCATTATTGTACCTACACCCATATCACAACCTTCAATTGACATTATTATACATATTTCTTAGCATAAAACATTTCACAGAGCATTAACCAAAACAGATTCCTACATAGAGTTGCTCACTTTCTATTTCATTCTAAAATCTCTTAGGTAATGTTTAGTTCACTGAAATGAAAGTAAATTGGAATGGAATGGAACAACTAAACCTTAGCCTTCTTATGGAAAAACCATCCCATTACAATGATAAATGATAATTCCATTTACATATCAGATCATTCCATTCCGAGCTCATTGCAAAAAGCCAAAAATAGCATTAAGATTACAATTATATTATCCATTTTATTCCAAAGAAACTTGAATCCCAAAAGGGTAGTTCACAAGAAAATGCATATTCCACAGCCAATTCACCATGAAAAGCTGCAATCTTATCTCATATCAAACACATACATAAAAATTTAAAATTAGCATATAAATGGAACAGCAAAAGTATAGTTCAGCAGCCAAAATTTAAACTCAAACTCAAACTCAAAAAGCATATAACACATCCAAACCAATAAAAATCAACTAGAATTTGAACCATATGAGAACATTACAGAAAAACAGGGTAAAAACTATATAGATTGCTAACACATCCACATCAATTACATGAAACCCCAACAATTGTTTGTTGATGCGTCTGAAAGAAATCCAAAAGCCAATGAAAATGATCTATAACAGAGGTATAGAAAAACATATAGACCTGAAAGCAAACCAGCTATACAAATCAATTATATCTCAAAAACAACCAAAATATATAGATCTGAAACAAAATCAAGCAAATCGCAACATAGTTAGTAGAAAATTATACCGGAAAGTGCTAGGTTTAAATTTTGGCTGCTGAACTATACTTTTGTTGTTCCATTTATATGTTAATTTTAAATTTTTATGTATCCGCGTTTTAGCTTAGTTTGGGAATTCTGTCCAAACTAGGCCTACTTTGAAAAATAAGTTACTATTTTGCCTTAATTTGGAAAAAGCCTCTAATTTGGACAATGGTTTAATCGTACGCATGTAAGTGGTAGCAATTTAAAAAACACATATTTTGTTTTATTTTGATAAATCTTGATCTATTATTTTAGTATTTCGATAAAATAAACAGATATATCAGTAATTTTGAATCTGAAGACACTATAAAGATTCTTCTTTTATTTTTCTCTTCATATAATTTTATAGTATAATTTGTATCAAGTATTGTATTTATTCAGTGAGATTGGACAAAACTAGACAAGTCATACAAAAATCTTAAATCATAGTGTAAGTTTTCTATGAAATTATTATTTTTTCATTGAGTTGAAATAACTCAACTAATTTTGTATGACTTGTTCTTAATTTTTTCAAACATTGTTTACGTAATTTTTTAAAACTGGTGGTCCAATTCTTGAGATTTATGGACAATTAAAGAGAAGTTACTTTTATTTACTCAAGCTTGTGCCATTAGGGACCTTAATGACAAAGTTATTTGCTAGGCTGTTTGCCTATGAGATTATTTCCTAACTTCGGGAAATAACCTCATACGAAATAACGTAGGAAATAACCTAGGAAATAACCTAGGTTAATGACAAAATTATTAACTTGTAATTGTTGTGAACCACGCTTTTAAAGTTAATAATTATGAGTTTTAAATTTATATTATTTCTAGTAAAGTATGGTGATATTTGAAATGCTTCTCCCAAATTCCCAATCATGAGTCGTTTCAAATAGGGCTGCAAATGAGCCGAACTTTTCATGAACAAGCTCAACTGAGCTTGTTAAGGGCTCGGCTCGATTCGTCAAGCTCGACTCTTTTATTTTTATTTAAACAATATAAATAACATAAAAAAAAATTATCGAGCCGAACCGAGTCAAACTTGAGTTTCATTAATATTAATGAGCTCTCATTCTGTGTTAAAAATTAAGTATGCTCCTTTCAGGTCTCAAGTTGAACTCTCAGTATGTGTCATGTTTATAGTTATTAATTGAGATTTGTCGAATCTATGTGAAAGGGAAGTTTGGTGTGGATTCTAAGATTAGTCGAGAAATACGTAAATTGATTCAGACATCCGACTATCATAAAAATATAAAACTTAATTGAATAAACATAATCCAGACGCATAGGGAATAAGTCAATTGGATAGTTCAAGTGGGTAAAAATTATCGAGAATGAGTCATTTTATAAATCAAAAAATTTTAAATTTTTCAAATATAATTTTTAAACAAAATTTTTTTATTTATATAAAATGTTTTGGTAATAGCATTTTTCAGGAAGACTTGAAAGGCCTCTTTTGGCAAAGAGGTTAAAAGTCATTTTTTGACTTCTAATTTTTTTTGGGTCACGTCATTTCTCTACTTTTTTTACACGTTTTTCCAAAAAAAGTTTTTTTTTAAAAAAATACAAAAAATTAGCTTTTAACTTATTTCCTAAAACAACCCAAAAAAATTGTTTGTACTAGTTATAATGGCCTAATGATGAAGCTGAAGAGATAAGCGAAAGAATAAGAAGATTTAACCATATTGACAGGATTAACAAGCAAAAAAATAAAATTTCAATTCAAAAAATATAGACAGGATTCACAATTCAAAATTCAAAACCCTAATTTCAAAAAATATAGATATGATTCACAATTCACAATGCAAAAAATATAGACAGGATTTACAATTCAAAACCTAAATTTTTGAAACCATAACCCTAATTTCTGATTTCACAATTCAAAACCCTATAAAATATATTTGTAATTCACAATTAATTTTTTTTTGGGTGCAATGGGAAGAAATTACTATAGCCTAAATTTAAGAAAAATGGAAACGGGTTCAACTTAAATGAGAAAAAATTATCACATAGGTCCGTTCTATATCTTATATAAGATATTGTTGCAATTCTATTTGTTACATATGTATTATTTCTTATTTTTTTCTCCTATGTATTATATAAAACAATTAATAAAATTAAAAAAACACAGAATTTAATTAAAATTTTTGAAAGATATGATAATTCCTCCTAAAGGATGGTTTGAGCTTGCATCATTTACTATGGAAAAGTTAGAGAGGATACCAATGTAATACAAGATCATATACTTTACCCCTTAATTATGTGTCATTAAAATCTGTTTTATTTTGTTCTTAAATTTTTTAATTTATTTCAATTTTATCATTTCTATAACATCTATAAAAGAATGAAAGCTGCTTGAATTTAACACAAAACACCAAAATAATGAATCTAACACAAAACGCCAAAATCATGTCCAATTGCCCAAAATTGCCTTTCATTTTTTAAGTTTAATTGTGTATGGTTTGAAAAAAATTGTAATCAAATTAAATTATTAAAATTATTCAACCAATTTGACCCAAATCATTTAAACACAATTCGGCTCGATTTGGAACTACGTTTTTACATAATTTGTTCCTAAAAAAAATCATACAACATTATCAAAAAAATCTAACTTATCATAAATTTCTGAAACCCTAATTTCTGAAATCATAACCCTCATTTCTGATTTCACAATTCAAAACCCTAACCCTAATTCATGATTTCACATTCAATTGAAAACCCTAGAAAATTTTCACAATTCAAAACCACAACATTTTACAAATTCAAAACCAAAATTTTCACAATCCAGACGCATAGGGAATAAGTCAATTGGATAGTTCAAGTGGGTAAAAAATTATCGAGAATGAGTCATTTTATAAATCAAAAATTTTAATTTTTTCAAACATAATTTTTAATTTTTTCTGAAACAGATTTCACAATTATAAACAAATTTCACATTTCTAAACAGATTTCACAAATTTTTAAACAGATACAGATTTCACAATTCAAACCATAATTTCTGAAACCCTAATCGTAAATTCTGATTTCACAATTATAAACCCTCACCCTAATTTATGATTTCTGATTTCACAACATTTTCACATTCATGAACCCTATTCTACCCACATTATACCCACATTGTACCCACATTCACATTTTCACAAACACAATAAACGCATAAAAGTAGATCAATAGAGAGAGAGACAGACGCCATACCAACGAGAGAGAGCAACCCACGGACGGAGAGAGAGCACAGAGAGAGAGAGTGAGAGCAGAGAGACAGTCTCAGAGCAGAGGGAGCTCGAGCAGAGCGAGAGGAGAGAGCAGTAAGAGCGAGAGCGAGAGCGAGAGTGAAGTCGAAAAAAGCAAAGTGTAAGAAGCGTGATAGCAAATGACGGGGCTGTGGAGACTTTATTGAAGTTTTAAAAGCGTGGTTACCATTCCGTTGGGGAAAAAGTTTTGCTTAAAACCGTGGTTGACAATCACGTTTTTAGAAAAAAAAAATTTGAGTTAAAAATGTGGTTCATAATCATGTTTTTAGAAGAAAATTTTTTCTGATTAAAAGTGTGATTTAGAATTACGTTTTCATTAAAAAAAATTAATTAAAGCGTGGTTTGTAATCACGCTTTCTTAATTAAAAACGTGGTTTGAAAACGCGCTTTGACGATTTTAGAATTTTTTCGCGCAACAGCCACACAAATGTTGAAAACGTGGTTGCGAATCACGTTTTAGTCTAGTTTGAGAATTCTATCTAAACTAGACCTAGTTTGGAAAATATGTTAGTAATTTGGCTTAATTTAGAAAAAGTCCCAATTTTCTGAACGAAAAAAAAATAAATAAATAAATTAAAATTAATTTAAAGCGCTACATTTTACATCAAATTCTATTTTTATTTTATTTTTAAAGAGGTTAGATTTCTGTCGAGCTCAAATCTGAATTTGATTGAACTTGAAGAGCTCACGGAATCACCATTTATACTTTTTTAATAATTTAAATTATTAATTTTGTAAAACTCAATATATATTATGCATAAAAAAATTAAATCGATTTGATAATTTTAACCTTTTCATTATCGTATTTATCTCTAAAGAAATAAATGATAAATATATTTTTAAAAATAAACTTCTATTCGCAAATAATTCACTTTAATCAGTTATGTCTTATCAACACTTATTTGGCAAAATACAATTATACTGAGGCCATTAGATTTTATAGCCCTTTAAACTTCAACAATTATTATATATACAAGTCGAGCTCTCTGACCTTTTTTTTTTTTCTTTTTTTTTTGGAGAAGGGGGGGGGGGGTAAAAGTGGTGCAGAAATATTATAGACAAATTTGAAATTACACAAGTATGGGGTAACAAACTCCCTAACATCACCAAATAGTTGATTACAAACACAAGGAGAGGATTGATAAAAACTTGGTAATCTTTAACTGAGACTCCTTGATTTGCCAACAAGTCTACACAAGCATTTGCTTTCCGATAGATAAGATTAATTGTTGCTGTTTGGAGGCGGTTCATGAGGTACCTGCAGTCAACAATGAAATTGTTGAGTTGAAAAGTGTTATGAGTTGCACCCAAGATAAGCTGTTTGACAATGGAGGCATCAGTTTCAATCTCAAGTTTCACTAGGTTATGATCCAAGGCAAAGCCCAGAACTCTGCTGCAATGCTAGAAGTGGTGCCAATATTTCTGCTAAAACCCACTACCCACTGACCTAGATGATCCCTAATCAGCCCACCAGCTGAAGCTTTTCCTGGGTTTCCTTTAGAGGCTCCATCAGTATTAAGTTTGAACCATCCTACCTTTGGAGCTTGCCATTTAACAGTAACTTTCTCAGGGGCTTTATTGGTGTGAATGACATTAAGGTGTTGCCAATCCAAAGCATGCGCAGGTGCTGTAGCAGGAGTGAGGGAGGCTTAGCTGGTTGGGTTCAAACAAGTGAGAGTTTTGATTCTTCCAAATAAACTGACAAGCAATGGGGAAGATTATGGACCACCTAATTGGGGACGGGTAAACAAGAGTGGTTTGACAGCTCAACTTAATCCAATCCACCAGGTCAGAGGAGAAAGATGGTAAGGTTTCTGCTGGGATACCAATGCTAATCCAAAAGGTGACTGCTACCCTACAGTCCCTAATTGCATGAACATGAGTTTCTGGAGATGCCTTGCATAAGGTACCTAAGGTATCCTCCACTACCCTTCTGTGGTGTAGGTAGGTTTTTGTGCTGAGTCGTTGGTGGAGGGTTAGCCAAACAAAGAATCTAATTCTTGGACTAGCATGGATTTTCCAGAGTCAATTCTAATTATCAAGGGGAGAGGACAGGAAAGGCTTCGGGAGCAAGTACACAGATCTGCCAGTGAAGCATCCATCGCCTGAGCTGTCCCAGGTGACACAATCACTATCTTGGCTGAACCAACATCTCCCCTTTTGGCTAAGTATTGTTATGCCCAGGCCATTACATTTGTTTTTTTTTTTTAGAACAAGTAAACCATTATATCAAATATAAATAATGGTAGAAGAACAGAGTTTTAACAAACAAAAACTGGAAACCAACATACTGAGAATAAAACGCCAAAGCTAAATCTGAAAAGGGAATGGAAGCGCAAATGAAAAACCAGACCATTACATGTTTGAGCACATTAAAATTCTTGTCAATATGCATTTACTAGCGTACTCAAGATTTACAAAAACATTCATCTCATATATTCATTATATATACATGATACAGTGCATGAAATGGTGAAAGACAGAACACAAGGATTTATTTGGCTACTTGCCTCCGTCCACTCCTGGCCTCCTGTACTCCACTAATCAAACAGGCTTTTATTTGGGGCACCCAAAACCTTTACCACCACTCCTTTGGTGGTTTTCACCCGACTTTCTTCAAATCTTCAAATAGAAATAGATTTAGGCTCACCCAAAATCACAACCTCCAAACACAGACCTAATAACTCACTAGATTATACAAATCTATACTTGCCATAAAAATGGTCAGCCCATACAAAATGTGTTGGCCCATACATTGAGAACGGAGAACTCAAACCCGAAACTGTAGAAGCCACCTGCCCATCATTTCCATTGTAATTAATTCATCTTTGTAAAACTTCAGCCAGACAGCAAAACTCAAGGCAAATCTGCAGCAATGAGTTTCTCTTGAAGCTTTGCAATCCGAGCCTGAAAATAAGATGAGTTAGAAGTTGTTAAACTGGCTGCTATCGTCAATAAAATCTCCAAGTTACTGACTGTTTAGACAGTAATAAGAAGGGGGAAAGGAAAATGCAGTCCACACAAAGAAAAAAACAAGTTTCCCACAAAAAAGAAAAATGAAAAAAATCAATCTATGATTTTGTTATTTGCTAAGGAAAGTTCAAATGGACTAATGCACTTAGAGCCTTCATTGAGATTAAGAAGAAAATGAATGAAGCACCAATTTTGAGAACGCAAATTTTTCTAAAGCTTTTGAGATTGCTTGTGATGTCTTCGGTGTGGGAATTGGGGGTGTCTTGAGTCAAGGGGGTCATCCAATTGTGTATTACAGCAAGAAACTCAATGAAGCTAAGTAGATAATAAGGAATTTTACATTGTTGTATGGGCCCTACACCATTTGCGGTATAATCTTCTACCTCAAGAATTTGTATTATTTTACAACCATCAAGCACTTACGTATGTTAACGCTCAAAAGAGCTTGACATGCTAGATGGGTAGAGTTCCTCCAATAGTACTTTTGTCCTTGAGCACCATGTTGGTGTTGAAAATAACATTTTTGAATAAAAAACATACATACCTTTTAACGTGGTTTAGGTTTTATAATAAAGGATTCCAATTAAATCTTTCTTATTATTGGATCATTGTTACTTGGAAAGATATGCATACTTATTGTCCAAATATCAACATCATTGTTATGTTATTGTTATTTGAAAATTGAGAATCTGTCTTTGTTTAGTTTCTTTATAAAGAATGGTTAATAATAAATATCTAAAAAAAAGAAGGAAAATGTGACCGAATGAATGTTCAAAAAATAGTCAGGTTTACATATTTCATATTTATAAGATATATTTAACATTTAAGTGTGTAGATTTATTTTTTTTAAGTAATTTAGAAAATGTGACCGAATGAATGTTCTACTTGTCCAGATTTTGGCCTTATTTTACGAGATTTTAGATGGTAATAATCAATAGGTCAATAGGTAAGAGCCCATCTGAGATAATCCATAGTTTGTCTCCTCGTCATCCTATTGACCTCATTTCTTTGCCTCCTGATTCTCATCCTTCTGAGTCAGCTGAATCTTTTGCCTAGCACATTCAGGATCTACACAAAGACATTAGGCAAAAAATTGCTCTAAGAAATGAAAATTACAAACATGTTGCAGATATGCACTGTAGGAATCAATAATTTAATTGTTACCCTAAGCATTACTTCAAGAAATTGCATACTTGAACCATTGGACCCCATCACATTATTCATAGGCTTGGACTTAATGTATAAATCTTGACTTGCCATTTGATATGAGGATTAGTCATGTTTTCAATATTGATGACTTGTTTCCTTATCGAGGTATAGTCAAGCCTCACATAGTGCATGCAAGTATTCCTACACGTAGAGTTATCACATCAGTTGCCCCAATGCCTCATTGCATGTCGCCAAAAATTGATCAATGTGATAGAGGATGAGATTGTAGGTTCTTACCACAGTGCTTTCCAAAGATACCTAGTCAATTGGAAGGATTGCCTAGTTTCTGATACTACTTGGATCACAGATGAGGAGTTGCGCCGTCCAGCCCCAAATATCTTAGTATCATGGTCACCACTCTTCGGAGTTATTCTCAGCTAGAGTATAATGACGGGGATCATATGAGGCATGCCATTCATCACACTAATGTGATGCGGGCCGGAAGAATCGAAATCAATTTATTTAGGATTATTTAAGCTTGATTTTAGAACAATTTAATTTAAGAATTATTATGTAATTGTGGTTATTTTGGGATTTATTATTTCTTTCTTTGTTTATTCCATTTTTTCTTTTTTAGTTACCCTATGATCATTGGGCCTGTTGTTATCGGAAGACACTCTTAAAATTGAGAATAAAGTTGAGATTGAGGCTACTCCTTATTTCTTTTACTTCTATTTTCTTTGCCAGTCAGCTAGCATCAGTTGGTTTGAGTCTTTGCCTATATAGCACTGAGAGAGAGAGAGAGAGAGAGAGAGAGAGAGTTTGCCCGACTGCTAAAAAACCACTTCAGATACAATTATATTTCAAACACAACCAGTGCATAGCACAGGTAGAAAATGAGTTACATGGTGCAGCACAGCCTTAAGCCCTTAACAGCCGCTATATGAGAAACATGTTGATGGGTCAATCAAGAACTAGAGAGAGAGGAACTTAGAGAGAGATATTAGAGAGAGAAATTCTCAAATCAATTCAAATTCAATATATCCAAGTCAGTACAAGAGATGTGGTACTCCTCTATTGATAGGATACACTATCTAACACATGCTATGCACATGACATTACATCATACTCCTCCTCTTAAGAAAAGACTTGTCCTCAAGTGAAGACAATAAAATACAACCAATACTAGAAATGAAAGACACAAACCCAAAGTACAAGATGACAACTTTTCAAAGAACTATCCTACAAGGGTAGAGGTATCATCAATGGAAGAGGCATCCGGAAAGTACGGTACAAGGTGTTACACGTTAAAGGTATTGGATATGCCTAAATGAGGCAGTAGCTTGACTTTATAAGCATTGTCGTTAATCTTGCGCAACACCTCACAAGGTCCCACCTTCTTGTCACTCAACTTAGGTTTGGTTTGGGATGTTCTAAAAAAGTGCACTTTTTGACTTATTGGCTTATATGGGTTGGGTTTGGGTTGGGTTTGATGTGATGTGTTAGAGAGGTGACGTGATTTAAATAAGATAGTGACTTTTTGACTTTTTGTATTATTTAGTTTATGCCAAACCAACCCTTAGCGTAGGTGCCATGGGGATATCTCTCTTTGCTCAATACCACCGGTGCCATGGGGATATCTCTCTTTGCTCAATACCACCCACACAAGATCCCTTACTTCAAACACCACTCTTCGCCTATGCACATCACCAACCGCCTTATACTTCGCATTAGACTTTTCAATTTGGGCCCTCACTTGAGAATGAATGCTCTTCATAAATGTGGCCATTTCCTCCGCCTTAATGCTTCCTCTCCTTGAGAGTGGCAAAGGCACCAAATCCACCACACTTGAAGACCTTATTCCATAAACTACTTCAAAGGGAGAAGTATTTATGGTGCAGTTGATAGATGAATTGTAAGCAAATTCGGCCAAAGGAAGGATATCATCCCAACTCTTGGGGTGATCCCCCACAAGGCACCACAACAAGTTGCCAAGGCTACGGTTCAATACCTCCATTTGACCATTGGTTTGCGGATAGAATATAGTACTAAAACTCAAGTCTGTGCCAATTTTCCGCCACAAAGTTTTTCAAAAGTGAGCAAGGAACTTAGCATATCTACCAGACACAATAGAAGTAGGCACCCCATGCAACTTGTAGACTTCCTCGAAGAAGAGATTAGCAATGTTTGTGGCATCCATAGTCTTCTTGCAAGGTATGAAATGTGCCATCTTGGAGAAACGGTCCACCATTACCATGATAAAATCACTCCGCCTTTTGAGTAGGAGGGAGGCCCAACACAAAGTCCATACTAATGCACCGCCAAGGAGCATCCGGCACCAGTAAAGGTAGATATAGCCCTGCATTAGTGGCAGTCCCCTTGCTTGTTTGACAAATTTGACAACGCTTCACATGACTTTGCACATCCTTGGTCATGCCCGGCCAATAATAAGCATCTTGAAGCAACCCAAGGGTCTTATCCTTACCAAAATGTCCCACCCCCATTTTACTCTCTCTCTCTCTTCACACACACACACTCTCCCTCACACTATTACTCCGCCAAATTCACTTGCATAGAATGTGTGAAATTCATCAAAACCCACAACTTAATTTTTCATTTCAATCAAGAGAGTCGTTCGCCTACTCAACCCATCGGGCCACCTTATTAAGAACTCCCGATTTGTGGCACAAAGGGAATGCAAATTGTTGTAAGTAGACCACCCATTTGGCATGGCGCTTGTTAAGATGGGACTGACTATTGATGTACTTGAGAGCTTCATGATCAGTGTTGAGCACAAACTCCTTGTATGTAAGATAGTAGCTCCAATGCTTGATGGCTTGGATAATGGCATAAAATTCCAAATCATAAGTGGAATACTTGAGCTTAGCCCCATTCAACTTTTTACTAAAGAAAGCAATGGGCCACCCTTCTTGGCTAAGGATGCCTCCAATACCCAAACCCGATGCATCGCAATCAAGTTCAAAGGTCTTGTCAAAATCCGGTAATGCCAAAATTGGAGCCTCAGTAAGCAACTTCTTCAAAAGATGGAAGCTATCGGCGGCTTCCTTGCTCCACTCAAAAGCTTTAAGCTTAAGAATGTTGGTCAAAGGTGCAGCGATGCTACTAAAGTTTCGGATAAATTGCCTATAGAAAGTAGCCAAACCATGAAAACTCTGTACTTCTTGGATACTAGAAGGAGTGGGCCATTCCACAATTGCTTTGACATTCTCCACATCCATAAGCACCTCACGAGAAGACACAACATAACCCAAGAAGATGACTTTGTCCACGGCAAAGGTGCACTTCTTAGTGTTGCCATTGAACTTGTCTCACCTCAAAAGTTCAAAGACTTGTCGAAGGTGGCATAAATGCTCTTCCAAACTTCGACTATAGATCAAGATATCATCGAAGTAGACCATTACACACACCCCCAAAAGTGGTTGCAACATTTGTGTCATCACCCTCATAAAAGTACTTGGAGCATTGGTAAGTCCAAATGGCATCACAAGCCACTCAAATAGGCCATGAGGCGTCTTAAAGGCCGTTTTCCACTCATCACCGGGCTTGATGCGGATTTGATGATACCCGCTTCTAAGATCAATCTTAGAAAACACCTTTGATCCGGCAAGGCAATCCAACATATCATCCAATCTTGGAATTGGAAAGCAGTACTTGATTGTAATCTTGTTGATTGCATGGCTATCCACACACATACGCCAAGAGCCATCCTTCTTAGGTGTCAAAAGCGCCGGAACACTACAAGGACTAAGGCTAGGCCGGATATACCCTTTAGCGAAAAGCTCTTCCACTTGCCGTTACAACTCCTCTTTCTCCTTTGGAGACAAACGATAGGCCGGTTTGTTTGGAAGTGCCGATCCGGGTACCAAATCAATATGATGTTGAATGTCACGCATAGGAGGCAAATCGGAAGGAAGGTCTTGGGGAAAGACATCGGAATACTCTTCCAAAAAAGTAGCCACCTCAACCTTGCCTTGAAAAGCACCCGTGTGTACAACCAGAACCCACACCAATACAATCCCAAAATCCCGAACTCCTTGGAAGCAAGCAATGTAGTAGCACTAGGAGATGGCTTGGAAACATCCTTGGAAGCAACCTTTTCCTTCATTGGAAGTAAGGTAAACCGGATATCATCCTTGACAACGGTGTAGGTGTTCCGTTTGCCATCATGCAAAGATTGCCGGTCATCTTGCCAAGGTCGCCCAAGTAGAATGTGACAAGCATCCATAGGCACTATATCACACCATGCCTCATCAAAGTATTTTTTCCGGATAGAAAACGAAACCAAGCACCATTTGGTAACCTTGATCTCATTGCCTTTCTTGAACCAAGATAGAGAATACGGATGTAGATGTTCCTCCACCGGAAGATTGAGTTTGTCCACCACTTCTTGAGAAACCATGTTTTCACAACTTCCACTATCAATGATCATGTTACAAATACGGCCACCAATGTTGCAAGTGGAATAAAAGATATTGGTACGAAATCAATTTTCTTGGCTCTCTAGTTTTTGTGAAAAAAGAGTCTTCTTCAACATAAGAGCAGGACCCTCTTCTTCATCACTATCTCTACCAATTGCCACATTACCCGAAGGATCAAAGATTGGAGCATCTTCAAAGTCACTATGCTCCTCAACTTCTTTAATGAGAAAGGCCTTATTCCGGTTATTACCCATGTTCTTGCGGCAATTGGAAGATCTATGCCCTAGTTCACCACACCTAAAGCATTTGAATGTTCCACCTTGTGGTGGATTTTGGTTTCCAGAAGCACCATTAGAACGAGGAGCTTGAGAGGAGGAAGCACCCTCATCCACAAACTTGGAAAGAGGATTAGCTTTGGCAAAGCTAGGAGTGGAAGGACCCGGTCTAAAACCACCTCGGAACCCTCCTTGGGAGTATTGTCCCATTTGGGAACCACGACGGCTTTGTTGCTTCTCCATGGCGAAGGCCCGATTATAAGCTGCGGAAACACTTTGGAGGTAGTTGAATGGTTTCAACTTCTTTTTCATTTTCTCCCAATCATGGATTTTCTCCTTACCAAATCGGCAAGGGTTTAGTTGAAGTTGTTCCCACAAAGCGGAAGCTCTCCCCTTCAACCAAATAGCCACAAGCTTAACTTTCTTTTCATCGAAGACCTTTCCATAGTCAAAGATCCACTCAATGGTGTTGAGCCAATCGATGAACTCATCGGGATTGAGGCTTCCATGAAATTCAGGGAGTTCAATTTTGATATTGTTCTCCCATTAGTGTTCCATCCTACCTACATCCGTTCGATGCCATCATGGGGCCCAATAGATATTATCAAAAGAATGACGAGTACCACCTTCGGTATCATCGGAACCATCACTACCCTCGGTAGGAGGTAGGAGACGTTACAC
Source organism: Camellia sinensis (assembly GCF_055761805.1). Lineage (NCBI taxonomy): Eukaryota > Viridiplantae > Streptophyta > Magnoliopsida > Ericales > Theaceae > Camellia > Camellia sinensis. Next base: position 164,833,350 of record NC_138964.1, read on the forward strand.
CGTCTCGATCGTGGCAATTTGCCGTCTCATCTCTTGGATACGGAATCCCATTACCCCCATCATGATCACCCAAATCCGGGATATAAGCCCTACCACGACCACCCCTACGACCTCAACCTCGTTGAGCCATTGAACAATTCCCAAGAATATGCAGGGACACAATAATCTCACCCAGTTGAATATTGATAACACAGTGCACCAATATACAATCTCAGCACTGTGAACAGATAATGTCACAATAGAGGCAAGACCCAAAATGTTGAAGACAATAATTGAACTCATATTGATACACATAGATTTAAAGAATTCGAGACTTGATATAACACAGGAAATTCAACACAGATGGATAAAAGACTTTAAGAATCACTTACCCACATGTTGATATCAGTCAATCGAGTCCAGAACAACTTCAAAGAACAACCTAGGTATGATTTCATTGCAAGAGAACAAAACCCAGATTCGAAGCTGGTATGACGCGAGTCGCAGATGAATTCAAGGGTCAGAAGTCGTGATCTCAAATCAAATGAACCAGGTTGCAATTGCAAAAATCCAACAAACTTTGAATCGATGTGTTCTATGATTCTGAAATCGCAATGTGAACAGTAACTTTGCTTTCTGACGATGACGAATCGAAATCGGATCTTGACCAAGACTTGGACTCAAGTTCAAATCTTGGCTCTGAATTCGACTGTGAGAAGCCCAACTTCGAAGAATCGCAAGTCGAATCTTGATCACGAAAGAATTGAAAATCTTCAATCGAGCTTCCAGAAATCACGAAAGACAACTCGCGAAATCAATTCAACCCCAAGTTGCGATTCAACTCGCAAATTCGAATCAAGAATACTTTCGCGATTGCGAGTTGAGAACACCTTCACGATTTGAGACAGATTTGCAAACCGCAAGCTTCGATTCTATGTCTTGAGTTCGACGGGATTTCCACTACTGCTTCATGATGGCTTCTCACACAACTGTGATCGTGATTGTGATTCGTAATTAGGGTTTCAAATTTCAGGTACGTATCTCTCTTACAATTCATGCATTTAGAACATGAATTAGGAACAATAAACCTAAAGCTCTGATACCAAAATATGATGGGTCAATCAAGAACTAGCAAGAGAGGAACTTAGAGAGAGATATTAGAGAGAGAAATTCTCAATTCAATTCAAATTCAATATATCCAAGTTAGTTACAAGAGATGTGGTACTCCTCTATTTATAGGATACACTATCTAACACATGCTATGCACATGACAATACATCACATGTTAGGTCATTAATGGCGATTGCCCCATTCCTACTTCTATCTAAGGTCCAGTAGAAAAAAGAATCATAACTTGCTCGGGTATGCAATCAAAATTTACCCATCACAGAAGAACATTATGAATGAATGATACCTTGAATTTTTTGGAACGATAAATGGAAGGATCTAAATCTACAGCCATTGCATAGGACTTCTCAGCTGCATCAAATTGGTCCAGAGCCATCAAAGCATCACCTTGGCAGATGTAAGCCTGCAAAGTGGCATACATCTTCTCAACATATACTGTGAAAACATATGATTACACGTCAATATGAACTTTGCACGAACAGTTCGTTGCATCACAAAAACAGAGAAACACTCCTATGTAGGCAGACAGTCCCAATTTACAGCAGTCCGAAACTTAATCACACACATACACTCACAGGCATGCATATAAAACAAAAAAATCAGGACACTTACATCAGACTGATAGCAACACTTTAATCTTAAATTGCAAAAATCCTAAAAAATTGCACTTTAAGATTATTTATGCAAGATAACTAAAAGAATACTTCTTTCATTCAAGATTGTCAGTTGTCAGGCCTAGAGAATTTGATGACTTTGAAGTAAATAATAACAATTCAGCTCACCTCGGGATATTTAGGAGCAAGAGTTAAAGCTTCTTTAGCATCTTCAAGAGCTTCAGATATATTTCCCAATACCAATCTCGCAGCAGATCTGTAAGAAATACAGTTTCATAAATACAGACCCCTGTTAGTCCACAAAGAAAGGAGTGTTCTATCGTGCACTGAGAAAGACTGTCTCACATCAAAGATATCAATCATTAAAAACTCCAAAAAAGTTAAAGGCAGTCAAATTCAAGACACTAGCACTACCAAACCAATAGCCAAGTACAGCTTCAACTTCATAAGATGTTGAGATAACTATGGATTCCAAGCTTTAATTCCATTCAATGATTAAAAAACAGAAACCAATAACCAAAAAAGAAAACCAAAGAGCAAAAAACACGCAGACAAGGCAAACACAAGCATGCTGCTGACAGAAACAGTGTAGTTTAATGCATATGCAAAATCGGTTTTTATAAAAAACAGCAAACAGTCTCAGCTGTCCATGAATGATGATAGGATATAGTTCTTTTGATAACAAAGCGATGATGGGATATATGGCTAAATTCTACAAACCTGTCTTTATACAGCCCATGGATACCTCCAGCCGGTTTAAGGTTTATAGCCTATGCCAATAAGAGAAATGGAATCATCAGTGGCCTTTCACAACCCATTCATCTACTGGAGTCAGTGAAACTGCAAGAACTTAAATATAGTTACCAAACTAAATCAAATTAATACATACAGTTACAAAAACCAATAAAAACATAGGGAAAAATACATTGGTGATCCCTAAACTTTCCCGGTATAAATTTGATACTTGAAGTTACAAATTTGACCTTTAAAATTCTGAGTTGGGTTTCAAATTAGTCCTATTGATAATGTATTAATTCAAAAATATGCGAGAACAGCTTAAAGCATCTCTGTTGGCATGTTATTTTTATAAGTATTGCTATTCAGTTCAAAAAATGAATTAGACTGAGTAACGTGTCAAGAACCAATCTTCCTATTTCTATTTGAAGACATTTACGTTTAGTTTTGTACTTAATTACCTGGGAGAGTAAAAGTTCAGCCTGGGAGGCATTATTATTATTTGGAAACTCATCCTCGGCTCTCTTCCTGAATGCAAGGGCTGCCAAGCTGTTAGTCCAGGAATCGGGATGGCCACCAAACAGAATGAACATGGTATGGGCAGCTCGAGCGGGAGTCCCGCAGTGAGCGAAGAAGGTGGGTTGAGGGAGAACCACGAGGTTGGGGCCAGCGCCGCAACGACCCAGACAACCGCAAGACTTGACGGAGACATTAGGAGGCGCAATGCCTGAGAGAATCTCAAGGGTTTGCATTGAACCTTGCCTCCTGCAAGTCCTGTTCACGCATACCCTGATCTCATCACCACCATCACTCTCATCAGTCCCTGCTTCTGCCTTTGCCCTTGTTACTGTTGTTGGACTTGTACGCCCATATTTCGACGAGAGGCCAAAAAGCTTTGCCAACAACTTGGAACCATCACCGCCACCAACGTAAACAGAGTCCCGTGACGCCTGAGAAATGTCCAGAAAGCAGCACGTAACTCCCTCCCTGGCTGCTTGCGATTCCAAGGATCCAAAACAAAAACTCGAAAACACAGGACGCGTCGGGGATGCACAAAACTGCATTTTGCTATGCTCTGCTGTGATGTGAGAAAGTCTACGCGCCCCCCAATTCCATATATACAGCCGCAAACGAAAAAGATAAAGTCGGGATAAATAGGATAGGTCGTAACAGGTGGATTTAATATTTAATAAGTTGTATGGAGAAAATTTATCATGAAAAAAATAGTATCATTAATTATAAATTTTATTAGTGGTAATTCATAAAATTTATGATAAAAAAATTATTAATTATTAATTTTTAGTAATATATATAAAAAATTATTAAAAAAAATTATTGTTAACCATAATTTTATCAAAATTTATTTTTAATAAGATTTTATAAGAATTATAAATAAGAGGTTGTTTTGTTTTGCATATAGGTTGGGTTACGGTAATTTTATTTGCACGTCATCATCATTCTCGGTACGTATTATTGTCGAATTTTTTTTAATTATCATTGCGTCTTGAACGAAATTATTATTTTGGACAAAAGTTTTAAAATTAAATCCACTAACGGATTATTTTTAATATATAACTTTACAAATTATTTTTGATAGTTTTTAGATATACAAACTATTTTTTAATCAAAATAACAAATTATTTTTAAAATTAAATTTTAAAAAGAGTTTGATTATAAATTTTTAATAGAATTTTGAGTTTAGAGTGTTTTGAGAAGATGTTTTAACTAAGCTTTTGATTTTTTTATAAAGTGATTTGGGAAGTTAGTAAAAAACTGTTTTTAGCTTTTTTAGTTAATATTTATTTATAATGTCATATCATAATTAAATGACCAAAATATCTCCACCCAATTTAGGAAACAATTTAGTGGATTTACTCATTTTTCAAACTATTTTAGAAACTAACTTAATTTTTGAAATCACATTTTTAAAATGAGATTTTGAAATTGAAATTACATTTTCAACATGCTATTTCACATTGACATCACATGTTAAAAATGCAAATGTCTTAGTGAAATCCATATCATCATAAATTGCATTTTTAATGTGCGATTTTGCAAGGTAATGTTGAAAATGTAATTTCAATTTAAAATTGTATTTTCAAAATGCGATTTTAAAAGAATGCTAGTTTCCAAAATAATTTGAAAAGTTGGTCAATTCTCAAAAAAAAAAAAAAAAAAAATTTGTATAGAATATTTACAAAAAAAACTCGCCCTTTAAATTTATTTGTTTAATAAAAAAATGAAAATTGTACCCAAATTATGATGTTGCCCACACACCACAGTCCATAAACTATCGGACAATATTGATATATATATATATATAGAGAGAGAGAGAGAGCGCCATAAAATGTTGCAACACCACCACTAGGGGTGTGCGCGGTGCGGGTCGGTGCGGTTTGAGAGAAAAATAGAAACCGTATGGCGGGTGGCGGATTGATAAAAGTGTCACTAGAATTTGTCATTTTCCTTATCAAAAACCAGCGTTTCGGTTGGCAAATAATGGCAGATTTGCCTTGGCGGTTCGAGCGGATTGGCGGTTTATAAAAAATATAATTCAAATTACAAAACTTAAATCAAAGAGTAAAAAAAAGACGAGAGATATCGTGATGTTAAGCATCTTGCGAAACTTTCTTCTGATGCAGCAAGTGTAGTAATAACATGATAATATCAACGACTATGCCATCAGTTTATTACAAGAATCTGTGGAAGCTACAATGATCAAATACAATACATTAAATTATATCATTCAGGGTTTACAATTTATTGAAAATGTTTACTGTTGAAAAGTATTTAGATTGAAAAGTGAGCTGATGCAAGTTTGCAACATGGCCAGAAAAAAAAAAAAAAGATTGAAAAGTGAATTGGAATCCAACTTTATTTTGGATTACTGACATCTTGAATTCCCCTCGAGCAGTAATGTAATACTATATTCTAAGGTATAGAACAACAAGCAAACTTAAGTAAAAAGAATAATTTTTAGAATCTTATAAAACATCATTTAATAGCGGTGCGGGTCGGTGCGGTTTGGAAGAAAAATAGAAACCGGCGGATTGATAAAAGTGTAACTAGAATTTGCCATTTTTCTTACCAAAAACCGGCGGTTCGATTAGCAAATAATAATGAATTTGCCTTGGCGGTGCGGTTCGGTGCGGTTTTGGCGGTTTTCGGCGGTATTATGCACACCCCTAACCACCACCTCCCAACTGCAAGAACAAGAAAAATCCATACCCCAACCAGACGCAGTAGTGTGTTTCCTTGTAAATGGCACTTATCTCCTCCAATCTTTTTCGTCCTCCTCAAAATTACACATGCCTGAACCAGCAACGGAGCCGGAGCAGGAGAGAGAAAAAGCATATATATATATAGAGAGAAAGAGAAAGAGAGCGAGTCTCCTTCTTCTGATCCCCACCGTTGTTGGCTAACCAATTCGAACATCAAGATGGCACTGATAATGAGATCCGAAATGATTGTATTTGGACCTCCGCCAACGGAAAGGCTCGCTCCGAAATGATAATGAGATCTTGTTTCTGTTTGTTTCCTGGGGAAAAAAATGTCATTAATGTTTGGAAGAACGGAACAAATGAAGCAAAGAGAATCCCAAGACAAATTAAGTTATCTTCTTTGTGATGCGTACTGTTAAATTTTTTATTATGTGTTTATATATATGCATGGGAGGTAAGTGTAATTTATGCTGAATGGTAGTATTGGAATTTGTAGAATAATTATGGATGATATTAGTAAAATTTATTTGATTTTGGACATATGGTAATAGAAAGGGGTCTTTGTATATTAGTTTCTAAAGTAAATGAGGTCTGTGTCATTTTTGAAATCATAGAAGAAGTATATGTAATTAAGACAAACTTCAAGAGAAGTAAATGTAATTTACCCTCGTCAATTGTTTTTTATCTTTCTACTCTTTTAGTGTATAATAATAAAAAAATAAAATAAATCAATAATAAGAGGAAATCAAGAATTTTATTTACAAAAAAAAAGTGATAAATATTAATAATTATATTTTTTTTTCTGTTTCAATTATAGTGGGACAGGAAAGAAAAAAAATTATAGTAGAAAAAAAAGTTACTGTTAGAGAGGTTAAAGAGTAGAGATAGGGGGTGTTTGGTCTATTTTAATTTGAACAGATTATAGCTTATGGTTTCTAAAAAGCTACTACAAAGTGTTTGGTTAAGCTTAAGGCCAACCACTTAAGCTTCTATAGATTTTTTTCTTACATAAAAAAGTCGAAAATCAGAAGCGACTTGGAGCAGTTTTTGCAACTGAATTATGCGGAGGGGTGTCGAAATTACTTAAATGCCCTTCAATAATTTGAAATATTACCAAGTTACACTATATAAACCACAAAATCACTGTTCATTCTCAGAGAGAGAGAGAGTGAGTGAGTGGCAATTTTCGGTGACACAGGCGATTTTCGGTGACGCAGGCGATTTTCGGTGACGCAGGCGATTTCTGGCGTTATGAACCAGATCTCTCTCTCTCTTTCTATCTCTCTCTCTCTCAAACGTTGTTCTCTGGCTGTGCTGTGAAACCCACTGCGATTTGAAACCATCGCGAGTGATGATGGACGACATAGCGATCGACGGCGTGACGAAGAAACCCTTTTTCTCCTCATCTTCGGCGTCGCGATCTGAAACCCTTATTCTCATCTTCTTTGACGTCGCGATCGCGATCAACGCCGTCTCTCTATCTTCACAATCGCAATCAACGACAAGCTTCTCTCTCTCTCTTTGCGATCAACCCTAACTCTCTCAGTGTTCACTTTGGTTTTGCAGAGGGCTGTTGGAGTGTGGGATAAGGAGAAGAAGAAGGGCGTGGGCGGCAGTGGCTAGGGCTGCCGACGGTAGGGTTTGATATTTGTAATGAATTATTAAATTAAAAAAGTTAACAATTTTTATATTTTAATTAATATTAATTCTAATGAATTAATAATTTTAACATTATTAATTAATGTTAATTGTAATGGATTAATAATAAATTAAAAAAATTAACAATTTTTATATTATTAATTAATATTAATTGTAATGGATTAATAATAAATTTTAAAAATTTAAAAATTTTATATTATAATTTGTATTATAATGAAAAAAATAATCACATTTTTTAATTAATTGGTATGGTGCATAATGAAAAAATAGATCACAATTTTTATATTTATTGGCATGTAATAAAAAAAAATGAAGAAAATGAAATAGGTTAACAATTTTTATATCTAATAAGGGTAAAAAGGACATTACATAATAAAAAGTTATTTTACAGTTTATTAAACAAACACTACTCAATAACTTAAATCTATAATTTAAAAGTTATACCAAATAAGTTAACAGCTTCTGATTCTATCTATAATCTATAACCTATAATCTAGCTACACCAAACGTCCTCACAACAGCTATGAATAAAATAAAATTATAGTAGAAAAATAAAATAAAATAAAATAAGGATAAATTACATTGACACGTCTGAAATTTGTATTTATTATAATTTTCCCATCACATTTTAAAAATTACATCATTGAAGTTTAAAATTTTATTATAAATTATTATTGAAGTTTAAAGTTTCATAATAATTTCTCTCAGATCATCATATATAAAATTAAATTAACAAAGAAATCAATGTAATTTCCCATAAAATTAAACATAAACCGTGTCAGTTTAATTTACCCATAAAATTATGAGGGTAGGGTGGGTGGGAGTAGAAAGAAGAAAAGGGAAGAAGAGTGGGAGAGCCGGAGAGGAGGATAAGAAATTAGTAAAAGGAGTGGTGCAAAATTGATAGAGATTGGGATATAGAGAGAGAGAGAGACAGAGAGAGTAGGTCGGTCGTGGGAACATATGGTGAAGAACTGGGCTTTTGTTTCCGGGAAAGCAATGCACACGCTGTTGCGTCCTTGTTCTTCAAAGCCTACTAGTGCCACTTCTAATTTGTGGTTGCCATTCTCAACTTCCTATCCTACTAGTGCTACTACTATTATCAAGAACACTGCTTGGCTTCCACGGTCCCCGCTTTTTCCTTTATCATCTCGGGAACAGGATTGTAAACGTCTGACATGTGGCTGTAACGGTGGAGGTGGAGGTGGAGGTGGTCGTCGTGGCTCTGAATTGCTTCCTTTGAAATGCAATTGGGGGAAACATTACGAGGACCATGACTTCATTGTCGTCAATTTCTACCGTTTCGTTTTCATCAAAGACCCAGAAGACGAGGTCTCCAGACACCTCTCCTTCTTGCAGGTTCTCCATTCTATCACTCCCATTCGCTCTCCGAATTTTTACTTGTTTATTATTATTATTTTTTAAATTTTGTTGGTCAAAACTTTCTCTGAATGTGCATAATTATTGCAATGTACATATTTAAGTCAATTATCCTCTTCTTAGGATTTACTAATTCTAGGTGGTACCTGTGTTGATACGTCTAATCATAATTTAGTGGTGAATCACGTAGTTGGTAGTGTTAGTCAAAAGGCATTAGGTGAATAAAATCGGCCCAGAGAGGTGCTCAATTAATGATCTTATCATTTTTTACTTACGCTGTGTTTAGTTAGAGGGGTGCTCAATCAATGATCTTACCCTTTTTTACTTACGCCGTGTTTAGGTAGGGAATTTGGAAAGAGATTTGAAAAATGAAAGAGAAAATGGATATGAAATTACGTAAAATGCAGATATATTTTATTTATATTTTACCTACCTTTTCCTTTTCTCTTTCTCTTTCCCTTTCCAAATTCCTTCATAAATTCCCCAACCAAACATAACGTTAAGCTCTCGAGTCGAGTTTTTTTTGGGACAACGAGTCGGAGGCCTAGATTAACATAGAGTTAGGTTTGATAGTTCCCATAAAGATTAGGGGGCGGCTCCTTTTTGTGAATCGATCTATTTTGGCAATTTTGGGCTATAGAGATTTGGTCATTTGGATTTCACAGTCCCTCAATATGTCCTTTGGTAAATATGGAGTCCAATGTAAATATGATGGAGTCCAATGACTCATAGAAAAAAAAGATAAATTGCCATTTTAGACACTTATGATTTTGTGAGAATATATTTGCCTATATTGTCTATATTTTTAGGAATTATTGTATTTTAGGAATTTGTAATGGTTGTGACTGTGTAAATATTCTGTGTAATTCATATTTCATTTTTAGGCTTAGGAATTAGAGTTCTATATAAGTGATGTACTCTTTGTCTCAATTATTCAGTCGAATATATAGAAATATTCAAAAACTTACTTGGTATCAGAGCTATATTTGAAACCCTATGTCTGATCTCCATTGTTCGACCTTCTATCTCTTCATTCGAACTCATTGTTCGAAGTCCTCTCTGTGTCGCGAAGGCCTTTTCTGTGGTTCTTCGAAGTCGCGACATCCTTCTGATCTCTGGTCTGAAGCTGCGACCGTCTGCTCTGGTTCATCTCCATCTTTCACTCTCTCGCAAGGGTCATTCTCCTCTGTGCAAGCCTGCTCTCCCTCTGGTTCAACATCGCGACATCTTGGTTCGCGATCTCTTTCTCTCCATTTTGTCTTGGCTTCAGATTCTTTCTCTCTCTCTCCTTTGACTTGGTTCTCTCTCTTATTGATATTTGTGGGTGATTGGGTTAAAACTCTGGTTATTATAATTTTGACCTAACTAGGTTCTGGTTATTATAATTTTGATCTAACTGGTTCTAATACTCTTCATTTAGGCCCCTTATAATTTTTTTTTTATTTACATAATATTGTCACCATGTCAGACGACAAGATTCAATCTATAACTTGTAGACTTACTGGAGCCAATTATGCTTATTGGTCCAGTATTATGAAATTTTTTTTGCTTATTCGAAAAAAATGAAGATATGTTTGTGGTTCTATTTCTCGTCCATCGGATCCAAAAAAGGATGGACATCAAGCTGCCTGTGACATTGGGATTGTGATAATGCCCAAGTTCTGACTTAGTTTCATAATGCTGTGGATGATCGTATTGGGATGATGTTCTCCAAATATACTACTGCTAAGCAGGTTTGGGACTATTTATAGGGGGTTTGTCAGCAGTCCAACTTTGCCAAATGGTAGCTATTGGAAACAATAACTCAGAGTGTTCGTCAGTGAGATCGGTCTATTCAGGATTTCTACATTGAGATGACGGGATTTTGGGATCAGCTTGCTCTCATGGAAGTGTCTAGTCTTAAGGTTTTAGATGCCTATCTGTAATTTTGGAAAGAGGGTCGTTTGGTGCAATTTTTAACGACTCTCTCCCCTTAGTATGAGGCTATTCGTGGTAGCATCGTTCACCGATCTTCTCTTCCCTCTGTGGATGCTATTGTTCGTGAACTTCTTTTCGAAGAACCCAGTCTTAAGACGGCTAGTTAGACTTTGTCTCCATCTATCTTCTTGGCTCCTGCCAAACCCCCGCTCAAGATGGTCGAGCTGAGCGTAAACACTATCATTTCCTTGAAACTACTAGGTCTCTTCTTCTCTCTGTCTCTGTTCCTGTTCCGTTTTGGGGTGAAGTAGTTCTTACTATTGCTTTTCTTCTAAACTATATGCTTACTCCACTTGTCTTTGGTCGGTCCCCTTACGAGGTTTTGTTTTCTCAACTTTCAAATTATTTCCTCCTTCGTGTTTTTGGGTTTGTTTGTTTTGTACTTTTTTCCTAAAAAGATAGGACCAAACTTAGTGCTCGGTCTGTCCTGTGTGTCTTTTTGGGTTACAGTTTTACTCAGAAAGGCTATCGCTGTTACGATCCTGTTTCTTGTCGCCTTTGAGTCTCCCACCATGTTGCCTTTCTTGAACGTCTGTCTTACTTTCATCTTCTTCCTATCATTGCTCCGGTTTCCAAAGAGGATTTGGTTCGCATTGATCGATTTCCCTTTGAGGTCCCTCATAAGGAGTACATCTCTATCATTTCCCTTAAGCTTATTCTTTCTTCTTGTCCTACCACCCCTCATATTGAGTCCCTTCCTATTGAACCCCATGAATCTATTCCCTCTTCTTCTCCTGCACCCCCTCCTGCTCCTTTGTCTCCTCTGTTGTTAGTTTATTCTCGTCGTAAGGCTTTCCCCCTACTGTTGATCCCTCTACCTTTGACGACTTTGATCTTGCCCATCGTAAGTATTCCCTTCGTAACCGTAAACAGGTAGTCAAACTTGATTTTGCTAAAACATGTTTTTCTTCTTCATATTGCACTTTTTTGTTTGTTATTCACCCTTTTTCAGAACTCCAGTCTTGCAAGGAGGCTTGTCAAGATCCTAATTGGATTCGAGCTATGGAGGATGAGTTGTCTGCATTGCATAAAACTACTACTTGGGAGTTGGTTCCTACTGGTAAGAATTTGGTTGGTTGCAAATGGGTCTATAAAGTCAAGACTCATTCTGATAGTTCTCTCGAGCGTTACAAAACTCGCCTGGTTACTAAAGGTTACATCAAAGAGTATGGTATTGATTATGAGGAGAGCTTTGCCCATGTTGCCAAGATGACTACTGTTCGCACTTTAATCTCTGTCATTGTTGTTCGTCATTGTCCTCTTTATCAGATGGATGTTAAGAATGCTTTTCTTAATGGCCATCTCACTGGGGAGGTTTACATGCGTCCTTCCCCTAGCTTTCTGCATTCCTCTGGACAAGTTTGTCGACTTCGACATGCTCTGTATGGTTTGAAGCAATCTCTTTGTGCTTGGTATGATCGCTTTTAGATAGTTGTTACTGAGCTTGGATTTTATCCTTGTGCCTAAGACTCTGCCTTATTTCTCCTCCACACCTCTACTGGTTTTGTTGCCCCTTGACTGTACGTGGATGATATGATTATCACTGGTTCTGACTTTTCTACTATCTCTAAGGTCAAGCAGCATCTCTTTCGCACCTTCGAAATGAAGGATTTGCGCCTATTGCGGTATTTTCTTGGTATTGAGGTAGCTTCTTCTTTCAAGGGCTACTTTCTGTCTCAGGCCAAGTATGCCAACGAGGTTATTCATCGTGTTGGTCTTATTGACACTAAGCTTTCTGATACCCCCATTGAGCTTAATGTGAAACTCAACACTACTGATGGTGTTCCTCTACAAGATCCTATTTTATATCGAAAGTTTGTGGGTTGCTTAGTCTATCTGACAGTTACTCGCCCTGATTTTGCCTATGCTGTCCATGTGGTTAGTCAATTCATTTGGTTAGTCAATTCATTTATGCTGCTCGCTCTACACATTAGGCTGCTTTGATTCTGATTCTTCGCTATCTTCGCAATACTGTCTTTCAAGGCTTGCTCTTATCTTCTACTTTTTTCTTGGACTTGGTGGCCTATGCTGATGTTGATTGGGCTGGTGATGTTAATGATTGCAAGTCCACCTCTGGTTTCTGTATGTTTATTGGCGATTCCCTAATTGCTTGTAAAAGTAAGAAACAAACTGTTGTTGCCCGTTCTACTGCCGAAGCTGAGTATCGTGCTATGCTTCATGCTACTGCTGAAATTATCTGGCTTCGTAGTCTCTTATCTGACTTGGGTGTCCCTTAGTCTTCACTAACCTTTTTCTATTGTGACAACCGAAGTGCTATTCAGATTGCCCATAACATTGTCTTTCATGAACGGACGAAGCACATCGAGATTAATTGTCACTTTGTCCGCCAGCATTTGCAGTCTGGCTCTATCTTGCTTCCGTTTGTCACTTTGACTCTACAACTTGTTAACTTCTTTATCAAGACTCACACCACTACTTGGTTTCGGTTTTTTCTTGACAAACTCTCAATGTTTTCTACTAAAACACCTTGAGTTTGAGTAGGGGTGTGAGAATATATTTGCCTATATTGTCTATATTTTTAGGAATTATTATATTTTAGAAATTTGGAATGGTTGTGATTGTGTAAATATTATGTGTGATTCGTATTTCCTTTTTAGGCTTAGAGATTAGAGTTCTATATAAGTGATGTACTTTTTGTATCAATTATTCAGTCGAATATACAGAAATATTCAGAAACTTACAGATTTATACTCAATTTCAAAAAAGAATGGGTCAAAACCGATGGTGGAAGTGCGTGCTTGGAGAAAGGGTGTGGTGCTCACACCCCCACCAATGCTCCTTTTGTAGTATTCCAGATTCAATTTGTATAACTCAATTAAGAGACACATACAAAGGTATTCCCAATTGGAAGATAAAACAATTATTTCATAAAAATAATCTAAAAAATTTACATTTTGATTGATTGATCACAGACGTTCCAAGCTTATTTGATTCACAGATTTACATTATTTGATTCACAGGTTCCAAGCTTCTGTAGTGCCTGGGAACAAGGGATTACACAAAACAATTAAAAAGAAATAAACTAAGCAAACTAATCAATCAAAATAATGTTAATCTAGTATTAAAAATTATTATTGAATCATAGGAATACTCACAAAGAATTAGTTGAGGTGGCCCTAGCAAAAGGAAAGAAAACTCTATGTATTGAAAATAATGTATGATGATGGATCTCCCAATAATGTTTTTTTTTTTTTTTTTTTTTTTTCATGTATTTATAATAAAAGAGAAACTCTTAAACCTAGATAGTCATTGGACAATTACATAATTGCTCTGTCTAACTTGGAGCACTGCGTGCCTAACAGTCTGGTTGCCGCCGAGCTCTAGCACTTGGGTTCTCTATTTTATCGAGCTCTAGCACTGATGTCATTGCCTTTTCAAAACCTTTTGAACTCCACTTTAATTGCCTAATTAATTCCTACAATGTAAATTAAAACACCTTATGCATAAATTCTAAGAATTAACATAAAAAGGAATGCCATATTTGCCCATATAAACTGATATAATTATGACATTCATCAATTACTTGGCAATTAAATATTATATTGGAGTTCACTTTCGTCACCTTTAGTGGCAATTGTGTGTGCTCTCCGTTTGCCTCTCTTTTGTTGACGTTAGGACATAATGTCCTCTGTTTCCTAAAGTTCATCATTTTCTCAAGAATTTGTGACTTATAAAAATGAAAATTCTAAACTCTGAACTCTGAAGTATACAAAAGTTTATGGATGCATGGAATTGATTTTGACAGAGTGGAAAATTGTATAAATTTATGGTATTTATCATTGTTTTGGAGATTGCAGCAGAAAACGAGAAAAATTAATGTTCAACAAGAACTCTGTGTTGCAAAAATGTTTAATGATAATTTGTGCCATCCATATTAACATAGGGCATGCCTTTACAGCATGCATATGCATATTGTTGTTGAAATGAAGCACTGCATAATAATGAAACACGAGTGATCTAGAATCAGTTGATCGGCTGATGTTTCAATTTTTGTGGTGAATGTTAGGGTCTTGACATACATGGTCGAATATATTTGAATGAGCAAGGGATTAATGCGCAGGTATTTCTTTCCGAGATTGATTTATGCTTTTTAAGTTTTTCCTTAATTTATGGTGCATCTCATGAATAGTATTTTCATCAAATAATTGTCCTCAAGTGCTGAAGAAGTTGGCCTTTCACACTGAGTTGAAATAGAGCTTTGTCTATGCGCAAAGGTCGTCTTGGCTAGTCAGTAGACTTGTTACTTTTTAAGTCTGATGAGTTTTTCTTTGGTACCTGTTTCCAAGAATAAATTTGACTTGGGTTGTCCAAGAATATGAAGGAAAGTATGAGAGGAAATATTGTAAATACTCTTTTTTTTTTGAGTGTGTGTATATTTTATGCTTATGTGGTTATGTCTGGCTGTCAATACTAGCAAGACTATGACAGCTAAACTAAAGCATTCCTGTTTCATAGTGTTGTCAACATATTTGCACAAGGAAGGGAGAAATGTATGTGATGCAATATGTAGGAAATAAAGCTTAGAGAAGACAAATTTTTTGTGCAGATTTCCAAAATCATTTTAGAACCTAGAAAACGATGTCCTAGAGAATGGCAATTATTGTAGATGATTTCCACACCTCATCTGACTAACAAAGTATCTGGTTTTCAGAAATGCTCATTTCTTTTTCAAAATTTTCTTATTCTTCTCTTTAAATTTTTTGTAAGGTTTTGTTATTAATATTCTGATCAACTTTGAGAGGGTAGAGGAATATGAACATTGTGAAGGTTGTCTTTCAGAAGAAGTTTGGTCTTTATCTTATTTGAATCCTCCTTTTCCCATCTCTTCCTCCTACTTACATTGTAGTTAATTATCTGTTGCCCCACGACATGGGAGGGCTTTTGTTCCTGCCACTAGCCAAATTATTGTATCATCATGCTAATAAGTTAACTATAGGATAGGTTAGTTGTAGTTATAAAATGCTTCATTTCAGTATCTCTGACCTTATGTTCTGTATCCTAATTGTGCAGTACAGTGGGCCATTGAAAGATGCTCTTGCATATGAGAAATGGTTAAGAGAAGACCATAGGTTTTCTGATGCACTTTTTCAAATTTCTCCGGCTTTAAGTGGGCATGCATTTCCAAGACTGAAGTTGCGATATAAACCCTCACTTGTTCAGGTAAGCAACAAGATGCTCTGTTTTCTCTGTTTATCTTAATTCTATTTATTTTGTTGATTTTGGTCTTCGTTAAGTTTTCCTTAACAATCTAATCTGAATTCCTGGAACCTGTTTTTGTAAGTCATAAGCTTCTCCATGTAATTACTGGTTTGTGAGAACTACAAATTTTTTAATCTGTATTTCTTTAGTCAATATGTCGCAAGATAGCTCTAATAAATAAGTAATATATATATAAATGTTGAATATTTGAAAGACTTGTATTTTCATAAGTTACTCTTCAAGTTAGAGAAGGACTTACACCATCCGGGGACCGG